>NW_028318377.1:3095000-3452500 GCF_062004578.1 Staurois parvus | reverse complement strand
GAACCAATCAGCACCATCCAGAGAGGGTCAGGGGTCATGCGTTATAGGACAGTCAGAGGCAGAGGCGTCCCTAGGGTTGGTGTCACCCAGTGCGGAAACACTTGGTGACACCCCCTCCGATGATCTCCGCAGAATAGATTGGATCTGCGGATTGAGCATAATGAATCGGACTCTGATCCATTATGCTCAATCCGCAGATCCGATCCATCCTGTGGGGATCGTCAGCTTTCTTTACAACTTACCTTTTCTTGGAGTGGGTCCGGGACAACTGCACATGTCCCGGTTTCAGGCAGGATCAATCGATGATAGCAGTAGTTCTATCATTGATTGATCGTGCCTGAGACTGGAACATGCGCAGTTGCTTCGGGGACATATCTACATGGGAGACACATCTTGCCGATACACTGGTGTCGCCCTGCAGGATTGTCCGCATGCAACCTATATGGGGTGACACCAGACCCGCTCAAAGAAAAGGTAAGTTGTAAAGAAAGCCGACGATCCCCGCAGGATGGACTTACAAAAACTTACATTTTTGTGGAGCGGGTCCGGTCTGGAAAGCTTGGATGCAGCTGCTCGTCCATGCAAAAACCCATTCCATAAAACTCTCTACGCACAGTTGTTGTGCTAATCTGAAGACCACACAAAGTTTGGAGTTCTTTAGCTATTGAATTTGCAGACAGTTGACGACTTCTGTGCATGCGCTGACCCCACTCTATCATTTTACATGGCTTACTACTTCATGGCTGAGTTGCCGTTGTTTCCAGTTGCTCCCACTTTGTTATAATCTCACTAACAGTTGACCGTGGAATATTTAGTAGCCAGAAAATGTCACGGATGGACTTATTGCACAGGTGGCCACCTATCACGGTACCATGCTTGAAGTCACTGAGCTCCTGAGAGCGACCCATTCTTTCACAAATGTTTGTAGAAGCAGTCTGCATGCCTAGGTGCTTGGATTTTATACACCTGTGGTCATGGAGTTGATTGGAACACCTGAATCCAATGATTTGGAGGACTGGCCCAATACTTTTGGCAATATAGTGTATTTTACAATGAGCAGCAAACTGAAAAACACTTGGAATTGAAGCTTGGGGAAATTAGTATTATCATTAGCAAAATTGTGATATTATATATCTTGATAAATGACAGGAAGTGATGTAAATTGAATTTCACCTTTTAATAAATACACGTCATGATATTATTGTAACATGGTGTTCTGTGATCGATAAGCGCAAGGCGTCCTTTTTTAAAAAAATAACTTAGAAAGCATTACACATATAGGTTAATGTTTTCCTGTGATTCCTTGTTTGACTCTAGTATAGAAGTATTGATGAAAGATATATATTTGGCAATAAGGGTTTTTTAGTGACCAATGTCACTATTTCATCTTCCATGGCAACTCAAACAGCAGCAGAAACGCTTTTCCAGTTCAGAGCACTGCTGCACACCCCGAGGAGATTGAGTGGATCTGAAATAACTCATAGACCTTTCACTTTCATTTTTGGAGGGCTGAAGAATTGCATCTCGCCCTGAAAGTGGCTGTATGAATTGCCTGCAACACGGCTGACATTTAGCATGGGGAAGAAAGATCTATGTTCTATTACAGGCCGAGAGGGGATGTTAATAAAACCACCCAATACCATGAATCATTTGCTTTAACTATGTGCACAAGAGGGAGTTTGAGCAAAAGTTTTTTGTTACTGTCTTGAGCCAACCATTTTATTTAACAGCTGTGTATTAATTTTTATTGCAAGAGTATAATTCAGGAAAATGTCTTAAAGGGGAATTTCAGCATCTACAATGCTATTTGTCAGATAATAGGTAAGTGTCCAGATGCCAATCTGTAATGTATATGCTGTTCAGAAAATTAACCACCTGACCTCTGGAAGGTTTTACCCCCTTCATGACCAGGGCATTTTTTTGCTATTCAGCACTGTGCTACTTTAACTGACAATTGCTCGGCCATGCAACACAAATTAGATTTTCATCACAAATAGAGCTTTCTTTTGGTGGTATCTGATTACCACTGAGTTTTTAATTTTTCATTATATAAATGAGAAAAGACTGAAAAGTTTGAAAAAAAAGTATGTTCTATTTTCTGTTATAAAACATGTCAATCAAATTTCTTCATAAATTTAGGACAAAAAGTATTCTGCTACATGTCTTTGGCTAAAAAAAATCCTAATAAGTGTATAATAATTGGTTTGTGTGAAAGTGCATCTACAAACTATGGTGTGTATATTTGAAAACTGATAAGTCCTGATATACTGATGGCCTATCTCATTTCTTGAGGCCCTAAAATGACAGGACAGTATATATACCCCCCAAACAACACCTTTTTGGAAAGCAGTCTGAGATATTTAGTTAGAGGCATGGAGAGTTTTTTGAAGCTGTAATTCTTTGGAAACTGAAGAAGTTTTGTATATATATATATATCTATCCATTCAGTCGTATCCGACCCTTGGTGATTGCATGGACCGTCACTCGTAAGCGACTTTTCCATGAATTCCTCTAGCAATTATTTTACAGGGTAGGTTGCCAGGTCTTTCCCCAACCCCTACCATGCAGGAGATCCCGTATGGCCAGGGATGAAACTAGGACAATTTAGACAGGAGCCAATTAACCTACCAGCATGCCTTTGGAATTTGGGAGGAAACCGAAGTACCTGGAGGAAACCCATGCAAGCACATGGAGAACATGCAAACTCAATGCAGGAGGCTGGGAATTGAACCCATGACCCATTTACTGCAAGGCAGACGTGCTAACCACTAAGCCACTGTGATATATATATATATATATATATATATATATATATATATATATATATATATATGTGTGTGTATATATATATATACTGTATATATATATATCTTCTTTTTTACATACTGTCACCAGTGCAGTGCAGCATCATCATATGACTGGTGTGGCAGTGATCAGGGATAATGACTGGTGACAGTAAGTAATAAAATAAAATATTAAATAAATTGTATTCAAGTTTTTAAACACTTGTTTTATTTTTTAACTTTTTTTTCACATCCTATCATCAGAGTGTCTCAAAGTCACCATGGTTAATGCGTATAATAATGAAGTTCACTGTTATAAGCAATAGTTTTAGCTTTCATAAATGGATTTACATTCATGACATGCTGTGATTGGCCACAGTTAATCACAAGGTACAGGTAGCTAGGTACCAAGTGATAGCTGTTAGCCAATCCCAGCTTCACAACACTAAACAAGCAGTCATGAATGGAAACCATTTGTGACTGTATTGTTTACATTGTAATCATGTAATCGCTCTGACCAATTATAGCAATCACTTGATACCCAGTTACCAGTAGCAGTAATCCGCTGTGTCCATTGGACACATCAAGTCACAAGAGCTGCGTATCCCTAACCTAGAGCAGGCTGGATCCCGTATATGTACGTGATCTAGCCTGCTCGTTTCGTCCACAGTAAAATTACTGTGTGTGGGCAGTAACTGGTTAAAACAGCAATCCAGGCAAATGTTGGAATGCATATATGTGAATTGCTTCACTAGACAATAGGTTTGAAGTTCTGTTCAGTCTCTTGATGCACAAATCCTTTTTACCATGTACAGCAAGGTGATACCACTATTCACTGTTGCAGATAAGAATTTGTTTTTCAGGTTACTTGTCTGCCCATTGGATCTTGGAAAGGCATAATTTTTATTACCAGCATTGTCCAATGCAGAGGAACCTGTTTGTTTCTTCCACTAACTTTTCTTTGCGCAGTCACTAACCAATAGTAAAGTGGTTGAAGGGGCTGCTGTTTTCATAACAGAGTGACCTGTGGTTCCGAATTAAAGTGACACTAAATCATTGTTTAAAAGAAATATATTCTATTCACATATGTATTCTTAACTCATAGAATGCAGAAGAATCTGTTTGATTCCTCCAACAACACCTCTTGGCATCCTCACTAACCAATAGTAAAATGGTTGCTGTTTTCATGACAGAGCAACCTGGGGTTATGAATTTGTGTTACTAAACCCAGGACCCTGCATTCACTATATCTGGTCTCCCCGGACCCTGCATTCACTATATCTGGTCTCCCCGGACCCTGCATTCACTATATCTGGTCTCCCAGGACCCTGCATTCACTATATATGGTGTCCCCGGACCCTGCATTCACTATATCTGGTCTCCCAGGACCATGCGTTCACTATATATGGTGTCCCCGGACCCTGCATTCACTATATCTGGTCTCCCAGGACCCTGCATTCACTACATCTGGTCTCCCCGGACCCCGCATTCACTATATCTGGTCTCCCCGGACCCTGCATTCACTATATCTGGTCTCCCGGACCCTGCATTCACTATATCTGGTCTCCCAGAACCCTGCATTCACTATATCTAGTGTCCCCGGACCCTGCATTCACTATATCTGGTCTCCCAGAACCCTGCATTCGCTATATCTGGTGTCCCCGGACCCCGCATTCACTATATCTGGTCTCCCAGGACCCCGCATTCGCTATATCTGGTCTCCCCGGACCCCGCATTCACTATATCTGGTCTCCCTGGACCCCGCATTCACTATATCTGGTCTCCCCGGACCCCGCATTCACTATATCTGGTCTCCCCGGACCCCGCATTCACTATATCTGGTCTCCCCGGACCCCGCATTCACTATATCTGGTCTCCCAGGACCCCGCATTCACTATATCTGGTCTCCCCGGACCCCGCATTCACTATATCTGGTCTCCCCGGACCCCGCATTCACTATATCTGGTCTCCCCGGACCCCGCATTCACTATATCTGGTCTCCCCGGACCCCGCATTCACTATATCTGGTCTCCCCGGACCCCGCATTCACTATATTTGGTCTCCCCGGACCCCGCATTCACTATATCTGGTCTCCCCGGACCCCGCATTCACTATATCTGGTCTCCCCGGACCCCGCATTCACTACATCTGGTCTCCCCGGACCCCGCATTCACTATATCTGGTCTCCCAGGACCCTGCATTCACTATATCTGGTCTCCCCGGACCCTGCATTCACTATATCTGGTCTCCCCGGACCCTGCATTCAGTATATCTGGCCTCCCACAGTACACAGAACATGGAAATGCAATTATTTTAGTAAATATAAACTGCTAAATACCTTTTCCCATCAGCAGTATATAATAGTCTTGTTACCTCTATCTGTATCCAGCTGAGCACTGGTTAACCACTTGCCCTACCAGAGGATTTACCCCCCTTCCTGACCAGGCCATTTTTTGCGATACAGCTCTGCGTTATTTTAACTGACAATTGTGTGATCATGCAACACTGCACCCAAATGAAATTTATATAATCTTTTCCCCACAAATGGAGCTTTGTGTCAGTGGTATTTTATCATTTCAGTGGTTTTTATTTTTTTTAAACAAAAAAATCAACAATTTTGAAAAAAACAAAACAATATTTTTCACTTTTTGATATAAAACATACCCAATAAAAATTTTTTTTTTTAAAAATCAAATTTCTTCATAAATTACGGCCAAAATGTATTCTTCTACATGTCTTTGCTAAAAAAAAAATCCCAATAAGTGTAAATTAATTGGTTTACATGAAAGTTATAGCATCTACAAATAGTATGGGGGATCAGGAAGGAATTTTTTTTCCCTGCAGGAGCAAATTGGGTCATGATTTGATGGGTTTTTTTGCCTTCCTCTGGATCAACTGTGGATATAAGATTATAACTTTTTTTAATGGTTGAACTGGATGGACTTTTGTCTTTTTTCAGCCAGACTAACTATGTATATATACTGGAATTTTTTTTTTTAAACTAAGAATGGCAACGATCAGCGATATATAGCATGACTGCAGGACTGCAGAGGGCATTCTGACACTGGGTGGGAAGTGACTAACTGCCACTGACATCCCCAGTGACACTACTACAGTGATCAGTGCTAATAAAAAGCACTGACACTGTACTAATGACACTTGGCAGGAAGGGGTTAACATCTGAGGCGATCAAAGGGTTAACTGTGTGCTGTGTGTGTTTTACATTATGTGCTGTGTTGTGTTTTACTACGGAGACATGGTGCTTTGTATTTCCCTGATGTGCAGCATGTCCTTGCTGACAGAAGAGAGACCTGTGTTGTTTACACACAGGTCTCTCCCCTGTCAGCTTTACCCAATGATCTCCGAGCGGCAGCCAGGAATCGCGGGCTTGGACTCGGTGAATGACATCCCTAGCTGCCAATAGCGGCAGCACACGTGTGCACGTCCCCCTACTCGGAAATGCAAATCACATATATACGTGATTTTGCGCAGCCCTTTCGCCCTGTAGCTGTACTTCTTACCCTCTGTTTGGACAGTGCTGACTGGCCTTGTGCTGATCACATGCACACCCTCAAAGAGAAAGAAAAAAAACTCTTTAGCAATACACACCAAACTAAGCATGTGCAGAGTGACTCCTAGAGCTCTGTATGCTCAGCAGATGGATTGGGAACAGTAGAAGAAGGGGAGGATCACAGAAGTCATGATCAAACAGCCTTTTTACACACTGTAGACAGGGGCGGACTGACAACTCATGGGGCCCCCGGGCAATTGGGGATCATGGGGCCCCTGTGTCCTTGCCCACACTCAAAACACACCCAAAAAAGCCTATAAAAGGTACCAGAGGCATTTTATGGGGCCCCCTACTGACCCCGGGCCCTCGGGCAGTGCCCGAAGTGCTCTAATGGTCAGTCCGCCACTGACTGTAGATGATTAACCCCTTTGGTTCCACGGTGAGTATAACAGGCATGCTTTACTGCATATACAGACTGATCTTACTGTTGTGGGTTTAGTAACACTTTAAAGTGACAATAAATTCTGGTTTTATTGAAATAAATTATTTTCACGTATTTTTAACTCTTCTATTGTTCTCAGCCTCTATCACTACAAATCCCTCTATGGGACTGTAGTGTGCATAGAGCTGTGCACATGACCACAACTATTGTGCTCTTCTTATTTCAATTAAATAGATTTACGGGGGAAAGAAATTGTTCAGTGCTAGTAGAGGATGTAAGTAATTTCATGAAAAATGGATTACAGGGCCATTAAGTAGTGATGTGTATGCAAGCTTCAGTAGGTACCTGCTTTGGCAGCAAGTTATATTTTACTATATTTTGGGGGCCCACATTTTTCCTTTAAGCTATAATAGGGATGGCATATGGGCCAATTTTCAGCCAGAGCTTTAAAGTGTATGTCAAGCCAAAAACTTTTTTCTAGTTTTCAAATAGAGTAAGTAAGAATTAGAACTCCTGTTGGATGTACGTATGCTGATTTCCAAGGATCTATTAGAGAGATTTACATTAACATCTTCTGCTGGTAATGGTTTCACAAGACAAGAAGTGAGGTAAAACCTCTCTAATGGCAACCCTGATAGGAACAGAACTCTTCCCCACTGTATGCTAGACAGAAAAAAAGAGTTGGCTGGACAATTTAAAGGAGATGCATAGCTAAAGCTCTTTTGGCTGTACTTCTATGGATCACAGGAGTGGAGTTGGTTCTGCAATCTGTGATCTGTTTTAGCTGGCAGTGGGCTGAAGCCTGCTGTTGGCCAATTTCACAGAGCCAGTCCAGGCTTTGGAAAGATCCTAACCATATGGCTGAGAGCCTGATCCAGCCTCTACTACCCCCTCCACAGCCCAGCGCTGCAGTGAGTGCCAGAGGGGCAGAGCAGAGAGCCGGAGACTGACAGTCACAGCTCTCTGATCAGAGCGGACAAAGAAACTGAGCGATCGCGGTCTTTGATCACTCAGTTCTCTGTACAGAGCCGGTGGGGGACAGATGCAGCATCGGATCGATGCGTTATCCAACTAGGTGAGTATAAGGTTTTTTTTCTAACTCTATGCTTCTCTTTAAGTTATTATTATTATTATTATACAGTATTTATAAAGCGCCAACAGTTCGCTTAGCGCAGTACATTAAAATGGGAGACAATACATGAGACAGTACAATAACAATACAATGCGATACACGAGGGGTTCGAGGGCCCTGCTCCTTGGAGCTTACAATCTAGGAGGGAGGGGATAGTGGTACAGGAGGAAATAGCTGTGGGGGATGGAGTGGTAGGAAGTGCTAAACTCTTTGCCTAGTGCGGTAAATAGTCATTGAAAGTTGGCACATGAGCCTCTAAACAGACTCAACAACTGTTGAATAATCCTCTACAGTATTATGACTCCTTCCAATCCTTTTAAATAAAAAATTAAGCAATTCCCTCCTCCACCACAAAGAGCTAATAATAGGCCTACAAAATGCTATGAACAGTTGAAGATCAGCAGGTTATCAGATTATTCTCTCCCCATTTTTTTCCTGAGCTGCAAATGCACTAGCGAAAAAAGATCTTGTGTGCCAGCACCCTTGGGAGATATAATGAAAAATACAGTTGAGACCATTTTTGAAGCTTTAGGACCAAAGCCATGCTAACATTAAAACCTAATCTATAGCATGGCCATTCTGATTTATTCCAAGCATGAGAGGTAAAATCATGATTAGACATGTTTATGTACCCCATACTCATTCACATAGGGAGGGGGCCAGGATCTGGGGGCCTTCTTGTTAAAGGGGCTTCCAGATTCCGACAAGCCTCTCTGCCCACAGACCCCAACATTTCTGGCCCATGTCTTCATCAACAAGGGGACAAGGTGCTTTTTGAGAGAGCCACCCTGCCCCAATGCACCCCCCCATATTAAGAACACGTGGCCTGGTATGGTTCAGAAGGGGGTGCTCTCTCGTCCTCCCCTTTCCTGACCTGCCGGGCTACCTGCTTGGATACAGATTTTGAGGAGGATCACCACGCCATTTGTTTAAATATTTTGGGGCGGGGTTGCCCTCAAAATCCATACCAGACACAAAGGGCCTAGTATGGATTCGGAGGGGGGGGGCGCTATGCTGTTTTTTCCATAATTTTTAATTGTTGTCAATTGTTTTGTCTACATTCAGGTGTCAGCAGGGAACCTCTCTAACAGCTGGTGACTCATTGGTTGGTACGGATGCAGCGATCGCCTGCTCCTTACCAACCATGTGTTTTACTGGCTGTACAGTATGCCGGCGGCTGCCAGCTCCTTAACTAGCACATGCCTGGACCGCTACTTTTTATTTATTTTTCTTTTGTGAATTGACTCCTGTTTCATGCAGTATTTACCGCCTAATTTTGCTTTATGCAGTAAATACCACATAAACCAATAGTGAATTGACATTTTCAGGCTCACATGCGGTATTTGGGAAAACACCTAAATACCGCATGCAATCCGCTTTTGTGAATGGAGCCCATTACTGTCTATAATCTATAATTATAAGTAACCACAGACAACAATGATCTTTTTAGCAGTTGGTAAGGGAAGATTCTTCCCACAGCTCCCTAATGTAATGGAGAACTCTTCCCAATGACCACCAATCAAGAAGGCACTACACTGACCACCAATGAAAGGGGAATTCTTTTCATTAACCACCAGTGTAATGGGGCCCTTCTGACTGCCAATGTAAGGGAATCTTCTCCACTGACCACTAATGTAAGAGGCTCTTCTCTACTGATCACCAATGTAAGGTGGCCTTCTCCACTGGCCACTAATGTAAGAGGCTCTTCTCTACTGATCACCAATGTAAGGTGGCCTTCTCCACTGGCCACTAGTGTAAGAGGCTCTTCTCTACTGATCACCAATGTAAGGTGGCCTTCTCCACTGGCCACTAATGTAATGCAAGACCCTTATCTGCTTACTACTGATCTAAGGAGACCTTTTCCACCAACCACAAATGTAAGAGGTTCTTCTGTATTGTCCACCATGTAGGGGAATGATGCTTTTTTTTAGTGCCTGCATTTCTTTTCTGACCATTATTAGTATTAGTTTCATTTCAGAGCTGTATATAAAATAATTTATTAGCTGGGGATCCTTGAGACCTGAAAATGTTTTCAAAAGTTCCTTTAGGAAAAAGAATGCGAAAAGTTGCATTAGACATATGTACATTGCAGGATTCAAATCTATATGATTCTGTTATGAGGAGAGTAAGACTACAATATAAGAGAGGAGAGTAAGAATACATTAGAAAGTGAATTGAAGAGTACCTGGTTACTCTTATGCAGGAAAAGCAAATATTTTGTGGGTTGGACCTTTATTCAGATTTCTGAGTGCAGGGTTTCATGTACACTTCAGGTTTTTAATGTTTATAGTGCATACCTCTTTGCAGACATGTGACTTGATATACTACTATCATTTCTCCATTAACAATAATGTAGTACATTTAATGATAGTACTGTCATTCTTCTATTAGAAGCAATGTAACGCCTCGATTGATAGAACTGTGATTCTTCCAGTAACAGCACTGTAGTTCTTCCAATAAATGTTCTGTCAAACCTCCAGTGATAGTATGTTACAAATGATGATGAGTGAACTGAGCAAAGTTCAGTTCACTGGACGTTTGCTAAACAACTGAAAGAATCTACAAACTCTGAACCATTCAAACTCTGAACCATTCTTATACCACCTAGACATGGATACTTGTCATTCTTTTATGGATTTATCAGTCTTCCTTGTTTTTTCCTTTCTGAGTTCAGTAAAAGGTCTGTGTCTTTTCTCTGATTGGGAATGGGAGAATCAGAATTACAAATATCTATGTCTAGGTGATATAAGAATGGTCTTCATCTGGTTTATTTGACTCTGGATCTCTTGTTTGTTGGTGGACCACATGGATTACCAAGGCCTTCAGGTTATGTGTTATTTTTACTTTGGTTGGTCTTTAGAATAGATCTAGATTACTTGAGAAAGGAGCACCCCATTAATCACGGACTTCGCGCATATGCTTGGAAAAGCATTGCACATTCTTGGTGATGTCACAACGCCAGATATTCCAAGGCTGTGTTCCAGCAAACATTTCGGAGCATCAGAGGCCAGCTTCCTCCATCCACACCAAGCTTACATCGTCTACCCTTTAGGGAATGGCAATCCTGTCACCTTTGGTTATATGATGAGCCTACTATTTCTTTTATGATGTGAGTTATTTATCCCATTTGCTATTAAATTCATACATAGTCTATACTTAGAGGCACTGTATTCGCTCTTTTCTGTTGCATGTTTGGAGCCAGCTTCTGCTCTCACTTCAGTCTGCCTAAAGTGGATGGGCTTGTTATGAGACGTTCCATACTGGACTTCTTTTATAAATTTCCTTTTTATCTATACAGATCATAGGACTATTTAATTCACACAATTGTTCTATGCACCTAGTTTTATCTTTTTTTGTTTATTTTTTTGTGCTGAATGTATTTAACTAAAATGCTTAGGGTTTAATACTACTTTAAACTATATATTCACTAAACAAAGCATTATTTCTTCAATACCTAATCCTAAGCATGGAGCCCACCTAGAGCTGTTGAAAATGTATATGACAAGATCTATATAGTGAATTGACTGGCACCATCCCTTTATTGTATATCTCCAGGGGCGGACTGACAACTCATGGGTCCCCTGGGCAATAGGGGATCAAGGGGCCCCCGTGTCCTCGCCCATAACCAAAAAAACCTATGAAAAAGCTAATGAAAGGTACCAGAGGCATCTCATGGGGCCCCCTACTGACCCCGGGCCCTCGGGCAGTGCCCGAGTGCTCGAATGGTCAGTCCGCCCCTGTATATCACTGTTACTGAGGTTCACTCAAGTACTGAGGTTTAGTATATCCTAAGCCAAAACTTTTTGGCAGGTATTTCTTGTCTGTATTCCTGCTTGGGGTAATAACACTTGTTTTTTGTTCTGATGACCTTGAACCAACTGGTGAAAGGTGATCCATGACATATATAGTATTTCAAGTAGAGATTATTATTATTTTTATTATTATACAGAATTTATATAGCGCCAACAGATTGTGTAGTGCTTTACAATGTGAGGGCAAACAGTACAGTTACAATACAATTGAATACAGAAGGAATCATAGGGCCCTGCTCGTTGGAGCTTACAATCTAAAAGAGGAGGGGATGCATAGGTTCCCCTGCAGGTAGATAACAAATATCAGGACACGTTGTGCAGAGGGAGCCTTCAGGAATGTTATTAAAACTTTAATTTCAAACAATTCATCTTTTACCCAAATATTTTTAATCTATTTATCTGCCATCCTCTCTGCTCCTCCATTACCGGCTGATATATTCACCATCATTAAGCTGATCCCAATTATGCCTAGAATATTTCTCTTTAGCTGCTCTCATGAACTGGAGTTCTTTTCCTTATCCCAGCAGAGTTACCTTTAAAATATTAAAACATTCCTTCAAAACCAACCTCTTCAAAACATTTTCCCCATTACTCTGGCCATTTGTTAACAATTAACCAAAAACCATCACATCCAATCACTGTCAACACCCTGATCTATCTTATGTTCACCCATTGCCTAACTGTCTGGACTCAAGAGAAAGTTTAGTTCATTCAGACTTGGTTCAGCTGTCCCCAAGGGTAAGCAGCATGTGGGGCACCACAGTAAGCTAATGGAAAAAGAATGATCTGGTCAGGTTTTCTATTCTGATTGACTGTTAATCCTGACAGCACCCAGCCAGCAGGCTAAGGAGCCACCCATAGAGATGCATTTGTCACCTAAACTAACTTTGCACAACTATCACGCTAAGTCTGTGGGTTCATTTAAATTGTAACCTCTAAGACACAATGCCTTCTCGTGTGCTTTATTTCTATACCCATTTTGCTTAGTGTTTATTATTATTATTATACAGGATTTATATAGCGCCAACAGTTTGCTCAGCGCTTTACAATATAACGGGAGACAATACAGCAACAATATAGTTCAATACAAGAGGGATTTGACGGCCCTGCTCCTTGGAGCTTACAATCTAGGAGGGAGGGGCTAGTGGTATAAAAGGTAGTAACTGTGGGGGATGGACTGGTTGGAAGAGTAGAAGATTCCAGTATTAGCTGAGGGCAGGATAGGCTTCCCTGAAGAGATAGGTTTTCAGAGATTGCCTAAAAGTGAGCAGAGTAGGCGATAGTCTGATAAATTGGGGTAGAGAGTTCCAGAGGATGGGGGAAGCTCTAGAGAAGTCCTGGAGATGAGCATGGGAGGAGGAGACAAAGGAGCTAGAGAATAGGAGGTCTTGCGAGGAGTGGAGAGTACGGTGTTTATAATTTATGCTGCTTTACTGTTTAAATCTTACATTTTATTAGTTTCTACTTTAATACAAAAATATCCTACATCCCATACGTGATACTTTTACACACAGACATAACACAAAAAGGAGGGGGGGGGGGGCAGACTAACAGGTGTACATATCTGGATAAGCCTATGCACCTTATTTAAGCCAACCCACACTACATATTGGCCTTTTACTTTACTTCAACTATCTCTAGTTTTAAATGCCTTTTTTTACTTATTGGTCTCCTCTGCCATTAACCACAGTCCCTTTCTATCCCCCCCCCCTCAACCCCTCTTACAGTCTAGATGTCCACTCCCCCCCCAAACTATGTGTTTTGTGATCTGTGCTCGACCTTTTATAAGCCAGGTATAAAGGGAGACACTTCTTTCCTCCTTTCCCCCTTAGGCCTATTAAGGCATATAAAACATTTGGTGATTCTGTGTTCCACTTATGAAGTGATATCCATGTGACTTTTATTGAGAGTGTCTTTAATATGTATTGGTCGGCTATCTTCTTTTTTTTTGCTTATTCTTTCCCTTTTTTTCAGACTACTCGTCTCCCTCCATTCCCTGAGTAGGCGACAGTACTAGCAAGCTTCTATCCACCCAAGCAGGTGGAGAAGATAATAATCAGTGCCCAGGTATCAAGACCAAAGGGGGGGGGCTTGGGGGTGCTAGCTCCTATTCACAATAGCCACCTAGTACTGCTCTCCATATTTTCCAACCTTCTCTAATTATTCAAATATTTTTAAATATCTTACATATACAGATGTCTGTTTAAACTCTATCCAAACAGACCAAGTTTCATATGATTTATACACATTTATGAGTTTATGGACACATCTATTTAATCTGTTGGTGTTTCATAGACTAAAGATAATAATAATAATTAAACTAATATGAAAGTCTTCTGACATAGATATATTAATGGACTTGCAATGATAAGGGGAACAGTAACATACAATGGGGTTGATTTACTAAAGGCAAATAGACTGTGCACTTTGCAAATGCAGTTGCAGAGGTTAGTGAATGAGGAGAAGCTTCACTTTGCAAAGAATACCCACCACACGTACCACACTCCCTAAATTGCTACTGGTAGACTTAGTTCCGTTCCCCTAGTCAAAAGCACAAACAGCCAGGCACATTGCATTTTCTTCATTCTTCCACTGGCTCAAAGGAACAGTCGAGGGGCGTCTTTTTTAGGATTGTATTGAACATTGAACTTGAATGGGGTAAGGGGAGCCTGGGATATCCCAACACTGATGAACTGAACACTTTGAGAACTCCTTATCTACCTTGCTACACTGTAGAAAAATGTCCCACAGAATCTCTATGTTGATGGTGACTATGATGTCTTCCAGAGACCAACAGCTACACACAAGCACTAACCCCCCAGCACTGGGGTCATCTACTCTCACAGCCACGGGATCATCCTTTGCCTCCTTATGATATCCAATAGGCTCTTCTCAGTATGGTGAGATGCAGGCGCACACCTGGGCACTCTTCCCTAGATTCCTCCTGGTTCTCTCCAGAGAGCTTCTCCAACTTGATTCCAGAACTAAGCTTTTGAATAGGCCCCCCAGCTAAAGCCTAGCTGGGACAGCAATGTCTTCTTAGTAGCACCTCTAGCACTCCTGCCCCAGAGGCAGAGTCCCTGCACAGAGATCTTCTCCAGCAGGACTGGACCAAGGAACTCTCTCCTGCTTCAGACCTCAGACTATTTATGGGCCCTCCAACCTCCTACTGGGCAGACCTCCCCAGGGATTGGCGGGGGTTCCATAAATATTCAGGCTGCTTACCCTGTTGTTCTTTTCACTATGATTCTAGAATCCTTTAGAATACAGGGAAAGGTAATCAGAGTGGCAGTCTGTGAGACACTGAGCAGCACTAAAAAATCAACCCTTGCTCCACTGATTACAGATAAGCCAGCTAAATTTACCTAACAACCTACACCACTCTAGGAGGGTTCTACATACATGCAAGGAAAATTTAAAAAAGCATTTTTGCTTGCACATGATTGGATAATTGAGTTTCCACTCATTTACTAAGCTCTGGAGCAACTGTACTTTCAAAGCGCACAGTCAATTTGTCTTTAGTAAATCAACCCCCATGGCTCTGTAGCTACAGTATGCAGAAAACCCAATCTGTATCAGTAATAATAATAATGATAATGATAAATTAGTAATTATTAAGTGAGAAAAGCTAATTCCATTAAAGCCCATTTCCTGGCAAAATCCCCCTATCCCCTTCAAACCTCCCACCTTCCCACTTCCAACCATTAATCAAATAAAAAAAAGTTTTCCAAAACTTCTTTCATCACTCACCTGAGTCTGCTGTCATGTGTCTTTCGCTGGTGCCTTTTGCACAACTTCATTATGAAGGTGTCAATCTTTCACAGCTGGATTCCCCAGTTGTTTGTTAATTCTGCAGAGAATCAATTTGTATCAAGACACCATCACTAAACATACGAAAGCACTGGGAGGTTTATAGGAGATTGTAGTGCTGGAGAGGTTTAATAAGCCAGTATGTGACTTGATTTGTCAAAATGTTTAAATGTTGTGTGGAGCTGGCCTTAGAAAGGAATGTCCACCTTTCAGTTATGTCAACCAAGTTGCCATCTCTTATGCTGATTGTATCCATTTCATATCAGCTTGACCTAGAATCAATATGTATTGGAGTAAATAAGTACACCTCTAGCATAATTTGACTTGTTATTGTACTAGGCTAGTACTAATTCCATTATTTTATGACTACAAAGGGTGAGGGTAACACAAATCGTAGAGAAACGTAAAAATCCTTTTCTCTTCTTTCATGGTGGTTAGTCATGTCTCTTCAAACTCTTTATCAAGCTTCATCTTTACATACATTCCCTTGTTAAGCTTCCATTATGATAAATAAAACATGAAAAAGAAGGAGAGGAATCGTAAGGCTTTTATTTACTCTCATTTTTTTGATACATGGCTCCAGATGAATGCTTCTCTCTTTAATAAAACCCTTGACTGCTCCAGTGGTGAATGTGATTTAAGTACAGAGTAGACAGCTATGATTCACAAACTCCGTTCTGCTCCAGCACTGACCGCTATCTGATGCCTCTTCATGCACAGTTGCCCAAATGACAGTTTAATGGCTCACTGTAAAGGCTAGTTATTTTGTATCTCTATCCAGTGAAAATGGCTAATGGTGATAAGAGGGGGAAAAAAAACATTGCACATATCTTTTAGACACTCGTCCCAGCTACTTAGCAAAGGCCGAATGCTGTATCTTCCGATTATTCTTTCTTTGGTCCATTGAACCAATGATAAAATATTTAAAAATTTAATAAGTGCAATTAAAAGGCTGTCACTGAGACGGAAACTCTTGGAATTGATAGGATTTGTCTCTGTGATGTACCAAGACACACTAAAAGGTGCAGATACTACGTCTTTGTTTTATGTATATAATCATAAAATACCAAATATAAAAAATTGCTAAATCACTGATAACAATATTTACACTACAAATGTTGTGTTCAATGTGTTTATTTGTATTTTTTTTACATGCAATATTATTGTCTACAATGTTATAATTTATTGACACCTGTACTTACATTTTTCCCAATATTAGTTTTATTTTATTTATTTTTTTGTATTTATTTTCTGTTGATTGAACTTTATATTAAAGACATTTTATAAAAAATGACTGAAAAATCATCAGCTGTAAATCAAAACAGAAGGAAGTACCTCCACATTAATTCAGAAAGTTAAAAAACAAAAATAAATGGGACTTTTGAGGTGTCCATCCATATATATGAGAGATACAAGGTAATTAAAACTTCATAGACAGTACTTTATTCTTCAGTTAATCTAAAAAATGTGATAATTAGATCTTTAAAATACATACAGTAACAATGGATCTAATGATTTACTTTTTAGATTGATAAGAATATAAATATATGAAGTTCTATTCACATGTATGTCTCATATATATGAAAGCACCTCAAAAGTTCCATTTTGTTTGATTTTTACTTTCTGTATTATGTGGGATTTTAGTGCCATATTATGCTACTTTACATTTATTCATTCAGAGTTGAATTCTCAACTTTGTGTATCACTGGTGGGTTCCAAAATTGTGGTTCTCCCAGAAGCCAAGGTCCTATGAAAAATCCAGAAGGTGTAAGTTACTCCACACATTGGCATAAGGTTGAGCTAGATATCTGGTCAAGCTGAGGACAAGTGTGTTTGAGAGTCCATGAAAGTTCTGAAGAATGATTGAATCGGATGCTGTCCGAACAAGTTGTCACAACCACCAAAACTGTATTAAGCATCACCATGGACAAGATGTTAAATCTTGAATGGTAGAAGACAAGTGGATATTATTATTATACAGAATTTATATAGCGCCAACAGTTTACGCAGCACTTTACAACATGAGGGCAGAAGTTATAACACAATTCAATACAGGAGGAATCAGAAGACCCTGCTTGTTAGAGCTTACAATCTAAGAGGGAGGGTCAAGAGATACAAAAGATAATGACTGTGTGGGAGGAGCTGATGGAGGAAATAAAAGTACATATAATATATGTATTTATATATAATATGTAATATATATATATATATATATATATATATATATGTATACACACACTATATTGCCAAAGGTATTGGGACACTCCTTCAAATCATTGGATTCAGGTGTTCCAATCACCTCCATGGCCACAGGTGTATAAAATCAACCACCTAGGCATGCAGACTGCTTCTACAAACATTTGTGAAAGAATGGGCAGCTCTCAGGAGCTCAGTGAATTCAAGCGTGGTACCGTGATCAGTTGCCACCTGTGCAGTAAGTCCATCCATGAAATTTCCTTGCTACTAAATATTCCACAGTCAACTGTTAGTGGTATTATAACAAAGTGGAAGCAACTGGGAAAAACAGCAACTCAGCCACGAAGTGGTAGGCCACGTAAAATGACAGAGCGGGGTCAGTGCACGCTGAAGTGCACAGTGCACAGAAGTTGCCAACTGTCTGCAGCGTCAATAGCTAAAGACCTCCAAACTTCCTGTGACCTTCAGATGAGCACAACAACAGTGCATAGAGAGCTTCATAGAATGGGTTTCCATGGCCAAGCAGCTGCATCCAAGCCATACATCACAGAGTGCAATGCAAAGCATTGGATGCAGTGATGTAAAGCAAGGACTGTAGAGCAGTGGAGACATGTTTTCTGGAGTGACGAAACACGCTTCTCTGTCTGGCAATACGAAGGACGTGTCTGGGTTTGGCGGTTGCCAGGAGAACGGTACTTGCTTAACTGCACTGTGCCAAGTGTAAAGTTTGGAGGAGGAGGGATTATGGTGTGGGGTTGTTTTTTAGGGGTTGGGCTTGGCCCCTTCATTCCAGTGAAGGGAACTCTTAAGGTATCAGCATACCAAGACATTTTGGATAATTTCAACTCAATATTGAACCCTACGGACTAAGAATGGGATGCCATTAAATTTCATGTGCATGTAAAGGCAGGCGTCCCAATACTATTGGCAATATAGTGCGTGTGTGTATATAGATTTACATGCTCTATTTTTGGCACTGCCTTTTTATTACAGGTACTTATATAGCGCCGTCAATTTATGCAGTGCTTTACATATATATTGTACATTCACATCAGTCCCTAACCCTCAAGGGGTGTACAATCTAAGGTTAAAGTATGGGTGTCTGAATGAAATTATGTGTATGGATTAACTGCCAGAGAGAAATCCTGATATTATAACTAAATGGGAGGCTTGGAAGGATTTTTGTACCTCAGACAATTTGAGATTCTACCTGTGATGTAGTTTTCCACCATACTTGAAAATGGGTAACTTTGATGGAAAGGGCCCTCCCCCTTGTTATTTCTTTTTTCTCTTTTTCTTTTTTTTTTTCTTTTTTTTTTCTCTCCCTCCTCTTTCTCTTTTTGGTGTCTCCTAGTAATTTAAATGGTTTAAGGTTTGGGGATGCAAAGGTCTATGCAAGACAGTAAATTTTAACAGCAAATAGACACAAATTGTGTTTTTGAGTTTGTGCGTGAAGTTAAAGGCAAATTTTTCGTGTTAGATCTTTTTAAGTGATTAGCTGTATTACGTAATAATGGTTCTAGATAAAAGCTCTGAACCCCCCCAATAAAAATATAATATATCATATCATATAATATCATATCATATATTACATAGTTATCTGTTGTTTATTTATTCTTTATGTAACTTTACAAGATATGACCATATGGACACTACATTTTAGAACAAAAAAAATATGTCTTCCTGGATACTGAAATTTCCTGTGAAAATGGTTAAATCAAAGATTACCAGAAGATTGAAAAAAGAAGCAGAAGTGAGTGACATAGAAGAAAAGAAGATAGCAGGTTCTTGAAAGGTAAAATATAAAATACATGGGGAAGGAATATTTAGGGGAATAGAGGGGAAGTTTAAAAATAGTATATAAATAAAGACAAATTACATGGAAAAAGTAAATAATGTACAGAATACTATAATTACATGCAATAACTACATAGGTTGTCAGGGTACACATACAACTGACAAGATCAGCCACCAAATGCTGGCTCCAGCAGTCTTTGCTGACAAATCTGCAGTGCGTTTCAGCGAGTTGGTGGGTCTGTGTACTGCAGGCAACCTATCTCTATGATCCCTGATGGAGAGGCCATTTATTTGCCTATCTGCAGGGAAACATTTTCTCCTTTAGGACCAATAGAGAAAACCTGGACATGTTAAAGCAGCACTATAGGCAGGTTTGTTTCATTTTGAATAGAGCAAGGGAGGGCTATAACCGATGTTAGTTATTTTTTATGCCCTTGTCCAGTGGGGGAGATTTCTCATCACTTCCTGTCCCTTAGCCAAAACAGAAAGTGAAAGTAACTCCATCCAAAGCAAGGGGATCCATGGTTGTCACCAAGCTCACCAGAACCACATGTCTTCATTGGAAATTTCCCTTGTATTCCTGTTCTTGTGATAGCACAAAATGTGGGGTTTTCCCTTTTTTTCACTTTTGGTGATGATGGTAAACGAGACAAAATGAAGACAAAAGGAGAGGCTGATTCTCCATAACTGGGGCACAGATGGTAATAGTGACAAATGTTCTAATCCCTCTTAAATCTATACAAAACTAAAAGAAATAAATATGCCTTTAGTAATACTTTAAGTACAACATGACCTGCTGGTTTACTACAGAACTGGAACACATCCAAACCCCACAAAAAAAAGACAGCTAATCTCAACAAATACTGCTCTCTCTGCTTCTGATCTCTCTATTTCTCTCAAAATGTCTGAAATAGTAAATTTTTACTGTTTTTCAGTGCATTCTGGGCATTTTGGAAGGTCTCCTGAGGTTATCTTTAAAAACTGCTTCCAAATGCAAACACTCAAACGCACATAAACGCGGTATGCAAACGCGGCTAAACAGACTTTTTTTAACCTACGTATTCCAGCAGTCAGTTTCCATCATTCAGAAGTGTCCAGTGTACATGGAGCCCTAAAGAAAAAAAGTTGAAAAATAATTTTAACCAGTAGTTAAAGCATTGTTTTATTAATTTTATACCTACGGTAGCTATTTTTCCTAAGACTAAAAGAAATAAATATGCCTTTAGTAATACTTTAAGTACACCATGACCTGCTGGTTTACTACAGAACTGCTGGAAATACAAAACTACAGTCCGTCTTAGGCTCAGTAGTATTTATGGGTTAATGTGGGTAAAGTGTGAAGCTGACCCTGACTTGTTTAAAATGGTTACTATCCCTTAAAGTTATACACTGTTCAAGGACCACAAAGACAAAGAAAAAGGTCTAAAAGGAAACAAAAAATAGTTTGACATTTCAGTTTTAAATAATTTACTTGGCCCAAGAAAAATTGCTTGGGATAGGTAGAATGTCTGGATCAAACTGGCATCATTCGTTTCATTCCCAAAAAACAGTTCGTGAAAATAGAGATGCTGAGCATTTGATAAATCTGCAGCCAGTTCATTCATCTCTAGCAGAGCTTGCAGGTTCTGAAATTTTGGCACTGTCCAAGCTAAGTAAATCTTTCTTTGTGAGTTAGATTGGTAAATGCACTAGATTGTTATCAGCCCACATCTTTTCTACTAAAAAACAAATCACTGGACAATCTGTACTTTAAAAATATTTACAAAAATCTATGAAACTTGTATGAAAAAATAGCTAAGTATAAAATTAATAAAACAATGCTTTAACTACTGGTTAAAATTATTTTTCAACTTTTTTTCTTTAAGGCTCCATGTACACAAGACACTTCTGAATAATGGAGAGTGACTGCTGGAAAATGTAGGTTAAAAAAATGTCTGTTTAGCTGCGTTTGCATACCGCGTTTATGTGCATTTATGAGTGTTTGCGCTTGGAAGCGGTTTTTAAAGATAACCTCAGGAGACCTTCCAAAATGCCCAGAATGCACTGAAATATCTACTGTCTCCTATAAGCACAGAAGCGCGGCTTTTGTGTTTTCAAGTGACAATCCATCTTTTAAGTAACAGCACAATCCGCTCCCACAGAACCCCCCTACCTCTATACTCACTGTGGGACAGGGAAGGAACAGATATCTGAGGGTGCAGTGTGTTTAGGGGTGGGGCAGGGCATCTCATCCTGCAGCCTAATGCATGTGGTGAGTGCGCTTGGTGCACTGTGTGGGAACATAGGACCCGAAGCTCACTTCTGCATTCCCTGTCTGCAACTCATATCTGCACCCTGTCTGAAACTCACCTGTCAATTCACCTCTGCAACACCTGACTGCAGCTCACAACTGCCATCCGTCATGAGCCGATCCTCTCTATAGTAACCCTCATCCACAACTGCCTGCAGCTCACCTCTGCACCCCCTGTCCACACCTGGACATTAAAAAAAATAAGACCTACCCCGAAAATAAGACCTAGTGTTTTTCTGAGCCAAAAAAAATAAAAGACAGTGTCTTATTTTCGGGGAAACACGGTAGGATGGCAACTATTGCTTGGTTCAGATGGGGTGCTGTCACCTTTTCCTGTGTACTGCTGAGTTGGACTACAAACAATGTAACAATGCACAGTGCACTGGCATATTCTGCCATAGTCAACACAGTAAAGTTGTAATGTTCCGTTGCAGTTGAAGTGTGCACACATTTTTAACAAACAAAATGTCATCCTGTTGTGCTTACATTACAATGATCTGTAAAAAAAACTATTTTAGCAGGCTTAAGGTGTAAATGAATGGGGTCAGTCTGCAATGTTGTTATAACTGCCTCTGTTTCTCACAGACGCATAGAGCTTCTTATCTGCTGCTCCAACAAAATGTCAGTGTTCCTCTTGAATCTTATTCCACAGCAGTTGACTTGTTGGCACTAAAAAAAGTAAAGATAATCTGTTTCATAAAAAGTCCCTTTAAAGACTCCAGTTTAAAGAGAAGGAGCTCATAATATGGATACCAGATTGCTTCTTAACCCGAGTCCCTACATTAACTCTTCTCCTAAGAGGTGCAAGATATGCATACTGCTTCTTTTTCTAAAGGCTTTTATAAACTGTGGGTACTTGATCTCAGAAATATGCTGCTGAATTGAAAACTCGTCTTTTGGCTTGTTCTACTAAGAAAGGAAATTCAATTAAATGGGATTTTAGAAGTTTCAATAAAATTGTACTCTCCCCTCTGAAGATAAGAAGCCCAGGCAAGCCAAAGCAAGCTTTATGTAGAAAGGATATCCACTTCTGCTAAGAGTATAATCCTAGTTTAGTCTACAATGCACACAACAGGAAATCAATGTATGTTAGAATCTATTTGAACACATAAAAACGAGGCAATGTATGAGAGAAATATTGACTCCCAATGGATTAAATGGATCCGTGCAGTAGGCAAAAAGTTGTATTGTGTAGACGGTAGAAAAAAAATTCTTTTTAGGACTTCTTATATGTGTTGTAGATGACAGGATGCATTCATTTATTATTAAAAGGTTGTACTTAGCAAACTCTCCTCTTTAAAGAAATATGAATTCATATACTATATTTTTCATTTAAAATCTGTTCATTTACTTTTTTTTTTACTAATCTTAGCATGTGTTTTGTCCTTCATATCTCTACAAATTACTACCAGTAAGAGTAGCAGAAAAAATTATGGTTGAAATAAAATGACTAAAATATATTTCATCCATGAATTTATATGGCACCAATAAATTCTACAGCAGATCAGAGTAAGTTTACCCCGACAGCTGTTTTTGTCTTTGAAATCTATTGTCCCTACTAAAAACATAAAGACTCGCACAGTCAATGAGTACAGATGAGCGAATCTGCCAGGTTTCATTTGCAGGATGTTTTACAAAATACCCTCAAAGTCTGGGAAATCTGAACTTTTCCTTGTACCCTTTTGAAATCTATAGTGAATCTTGATTATCAATTTAGTCATATTGTGGGGCTAATAAACAAACTGTTGTCAAACAAATGGCAACAGGAACTAGGCACTGTCATGATAGACATGCACCAATGGCAAAAAGGGGAGAGAGAAAATACACAAATCCTTGGAGGATGGCTTACATTTGTACAAGGCTTTAGAGTACTGTACAGTTTTCCTGGACAACCTCCAGCAGCACCTGGATCTGAACTCAGGTCATCTACTGTGTCTGGCAGTAACTCTTCTTTCTGAGCCACCTGAGTTGATGGCCAGCTTCCTCTCTGATTCCTTAGACAATCTTGCCTTGTACCTTGTTTCTTTTTGCTCCTCCCCTGTTTAAGCCATGCCTTTGCACTTCCTCTTTGCCAGGTTGTTGTGCTTTCTCCAGCCAATATCTTGTTCTTTGCATATCTGTAGCTGTCCTTATCTTCACTACCATACATTACCGACTTTTGGCTTGCTCCTGGACTAAGCTTCTGCTTGAACCTAACCTGTAACCAGGGGTGGACTGACAACTCATGGGGCCTCTGGGCAATAGGGGATCATGGGGCCCCTGTGTCCTTGCCCAAACTAAAAAAAAGCCTATGAAAAAGGTACCAGGGGCATCTCATGGGGCCCCCTACTGACCCTGGGCCATCGGGCAGTGCCCAAGTTTCCAAATGGTCAGTCCGCCCCTGTCTGCAACCATTCATTATTGACCCTTGGCTTCTTCCTTGACTACACTGGTGCAAGTCCATATATACAGAAGGTGTCTGAAAGAAACTGGGGGACATCAGCAGTACTGCGATACACAATTGGATGAAAAAAGTGGTCCTGGGAACAGGATCAAATCTCTGTTTTTTCACAGGGAGTGTTGTAGAATCCTTGCTTCAGCCTAACACAGCAGTTTCCCATCCCTTGCCTCACGTCCTCCATGTTAGTATTCAAGGGGTGGCAACAGTCTCTTTAAGATTGGAAGGACACCTTAATAAACTGCTGTGCAGCATCCTCTCATGGCTGTACATTGCAAGACAGTATTGAAAGTATAGGTTGGAAGAGGAATCAGTTGCAAACATGAGAAACACAGGGGTTGATTTACTAAATACAAATAGGCTGTTCACTCTGGGAGGAGGGAATTTTTATTTCGCAAAGGGATTTTTGGTTTAGCTTGCTGAATGAGATTAGCTTCCATTATCGAAGTATGTGCAAGCAAAAAACAGGTTTTTTTTTATTATCCTTGCACAGTATTCTTTGCAAAGTGAATTTTCACAAAATGAGCTAAGCTAAAGGAAAAGTTCCCTTGCAAAGTAAACAGCCTATTTGCCTTTAGTAAATCAACTCACACTGTCTAAAAAAGTGTGTTGTAAGTAAGGTTACTGTATGTCAAATTAAATACACTCTTTAACTACTTGCCCTCCAGAGAATTTACCCCCCTTAATGACCAGGCCTCTTTTTGCTACTCGGCGCTGCACTAATTCAACTTAAAATTGCGCGGTCATGCAATGCAATGCAATTCCAAACTAAATTTACGTCCTTTTTTTCACACAAATAGAGCTTTCTTTTGGTGGTATTTGATCACCTGTGCACTTTTTATTTTTCACACTATAAACAAAAAAAGACCAAAAATTTTGAAGAAAAACAATATTTTTTACTTTCAGCTATAAAAAATATATAGTAAACTCAAAGTTAGTTATAAATTTATGCCAAAATATATTCTGCTCCATGTTTTTGGTAAAAAAAAATCCCAATAAGTGTATATTGATTGCTTTGTGTGAAAGTTATAGCATCTACAAACTATGGTATAGATACTGCAATTTACGCCATTTTTTTTTCTATACAGCGCTGCACTAGTTAAACGACAATTGCGCAGTCATGCAATACAGTACATAAATGAAATTTACATCCTTTTTTTTCCCACAAATTGAGCTTTCTTTCGGTGGTATTTGATCACTTGTGCGTTTTTTATTTTATGCGCTATAAAAAAAAAGGCTGACAATTTTGAGGAAAAAAACAATATTTTGGACTTTTTGCTATAAAACATGCCCAGTAAAAAAAAATGTAAAAATCAAATTTAGTCATAAATTTCTGCCAAAATGCATTCTGCGACATGTCTTTACTACAAAAAACCCAATACGTGTAAATTAATTGGTTTACATGAAAGTTATAGCGTTTACAAATGGCGGGAAAGATACTGGCATTTTTAATTTTTTTTATACTAATAATGGCGGAGATCAGTGAGTTATGGCGGCGATCAGTGACTTATGGCGGCGATCAGTGACTTACGGCGGCGATCAGTGACTTATGGCGGGACTGCGGCGGACATTCTGACACTGGGGGGAACTGACTTGGGGTCACTGACTTCCCCAGTGACACCAATACAGTGATCAGTGCAAAAAAAAAAACACTGATACTGTACTAATGGCACTGGGGAGGAAGGGGTTAACTTTATTATTCAGTGAAAGGGTTAATTGTGTGAGGGGAGTGTTTTACTAGGGGGCGGGGTGTGTACTGCACGGAGACACACTGATCCAGACAGATAAACTCTTCTACCCCGATCAGCGTGTCAGGAGCTGTCAGGGAACTGACAGAAAGCACAGCTACTGCAGCCCTGCTCTCTGTCACTGATTGCCGCTAATCGCCGGGACATAGCCGGTAACAACTGGCTGTGACCTGGCGACTGACACCCGCGGCCGGGATCGGCGAGACTGGTAGGGCAGCGGTGCGCCTCGCGCGCCCCCTACCTGTTTTAAAAACACACGTTTTAAAACGTGGTTTTGCCCAGCCGTGCCGCCCTGCCGCCGTATTTCTACAGTGGCTGGGCGGCATGTGGTTAATCATCTTTCATTTTTAATATGTCTGCCTTGGTTAGTGTTTTCCTATATTGACATACTTTAAATAATTTTGATATGCCATATATACTGTAGAGAGATGGTGGGGATGAATGTTTAGATTATTCAAAACGAATTTTGCTCTAAAATGACCAGTTTAACCTAAGAGGAAATTCTTAATGACACTTCTTGAGTTGCTTAAGTGAAGCTTACTTTTTTTATTCACAGTTTTTTTTTGTGGGGTGGTATTTAGGGTGGTTTAGTTTGTTGTTGGCTGTTATCGGTTGTTTCTGTTTTTTTTTTCTTTTAGGAGCACCTAATTATTATTTTTGTAATGGAATTTTAAATGGTTTATTTTCATTTTTTCCATTCCATTTATTCCATATGTCAGTGTTTCTATTTTTCTGTCTATTTAAATTTTTCAGTGAAAAAAAAATAGAATAATGAAGCAAATTATACTTTTTTTTTTGCAAAAGAACAGGTTAATGGTCGAAAGGAGCTGCCATGGGCCTCAGAGATTAAAGGCACTAGCATTCATCCTATTATTGCATTCCACCACTTCTATGCATTCTACCAAAATTAGGATTTTTGTTGAAATTTTGGGAAATTAAAACTGCTTTCTTTGATTTTCCCATGAAATCATATTTTATAATGACAGTATATTCTAAGAAATGTTCTACCAAAAATTTCTGCCCCAAAATGCCCCAAACAGAAAGTGGGTAGCCTCCCTGGCGGTATTCCCAAGTGCAGCTCAGGGTAAAGTTTCAGTACCACAAGCGGTAACCCCCAGCTACATTTGGGCTTACCATGCGGTGCTGCTCTGGGATCTCTTCTTCACTTACCATGTCCTGCGCTCCCGCAATGTCCCTCCTGCAGTGTCACCGGCAATGTCCTCCGGTGGATGCTGGCATCTCTCATCTGGGTTCCGTCCCCTGCGAGCGTCGGGGCGTACGGGGGACGGAACGGCGGGAAATTTGAAAATGACAAAAAGTGACATTCACTAAATACAATAAAATCACATAGTAAAACATTACTGTATCAAACCATTTCACATACATTTTGTCCCGAGTGCTTTGTCCTGTGCCCTGCCTGCATTTTTACTGTTCTTTCTGCCTGGAAACTGAGAAACGCCCATGGAGTCCAAAAAGCGTCCCTTTAGGTCATCACTTGCAGAACTGAGTGATAATGATTCGTGGGGAAATTCGTCATCAGACACTGAAAACGATTTTGCGACTTTGCTCAGTGATGTACCAACTTGGTGCTATATTTCAAATTTCAGCATTTTTGGTTTGATTATATTATTGAATTAAATTTATTATTATTATATTATTATTTTTTATGATTATTTATTAAATTATAATTTATGATTTCGTGTTTCAAATTGTAACCTACCTGGGATGTTTACTAGACTCTTGTACGGACAGATTTCAGTGAGTTATTCCTAAAAATTATAGGCCTACAATAAAAAAAATACATATTTCCATGCAAAAAAATGTACCGCTTTGAGCACAGAAATATGGACATAATCAGACCGCTAGGGAGGTTAAAGCAAATCCCCAGCCAAAACAAATGATACAACTGAATAGCCCATTAAAAGATAAAGCAACAAACATGTTTTTGCTGTAATATTTCCCCCAATCCCATGATTTTCCCACATTACTTTTTTCTGCTAAACATCCTAATGGTCTGCATTATTTAACCCTTTTCCTTTGAACCTAAGTCATCTTGGACCCTCTCCAACCTGTTATTGTTCCTCAGCACAGTGATGAACTCATTTCTTTGTCACTCTGCTCTCTCTCTACTATCAGCATGCTTTTTTCCAGCACATAAACTGATTGGCTCCTTGTGCTGCTTCTTCCCCTGCTACATTATACAAGGACCGCAAAATGCAGATAGAAGGACAAATTCAGGTACGTATACTGCTTTCATTTAAAAAACACATTTAATGACTAGTGATGGGCCAAACACCCCCCTGTTCAGTTCACGGTCGAACATTCGAACCTATCACATGTTCAACCGCAAACTGCAAACAGAAGGGACATTTCACTAAGCAGTATCTTACCGCATCTGAGTATAAGGTAAGATACCACACAGCTACTAAAATACCACATGAGTTATATTATTAACTCATGTGGTATTTTAATAGTGAAAATATTCTTTAATGTTTCAGCTGTCAGCGGGGTTTTGTACATTTCTTCACTTACTTTTTTCAACCTCCTTGGCGGTATTCCCGAGTGTAGCTCGGGGTAAAATTTCAGTACCAAAAGCGGTAACCCCGAGCTACACTCGGGCTTACCATGCGGCATTGCTCAGGGATTCCCTGCAGCACTTACCTTGTCCTTCGCTCCCGTGATGTGTCCCCTGCAGCGTCCCCGGCCATCTCCTCCGGCCGATGCTGGACCCCGGCTTCCGCATTCCGGTCCCTGTGACATCGGGACGTACGGGCACTGGAACCGGCGGCAAATTTGAAATTTTTAAAAAATTTAATTTTTTTAAAAATGATTATTATATAGTAAAACATTGCTGTTTCAATGCATTTCACATATATTTTGCCCCTAGTGCTTTGTCCTGTGCCCTGCCTTCATTTTTACTGTTCTTTCTGCCTGGAAACTTAGAAAGGTACATGGCGTCCAAAAAGCGTCCCTTTATGTCAAAAGCAGTTGTAGACCAGCTAGAGAACAGCGATAGTAAATCAGAACCACTTGCAGAATTGAGTGATAATGATTCGTGGGGGAAATTCGTCATCAGACACTGAAAAAGATTTTGCGACTTTGCTCAGTGATGTGCGAACTTGCCTCTGTATTTCAAATTTCAGTGTTTTTGGTTTGATTATATTATTGAATTAAATTTATTATTATTTTTTATGATTATTTATAAATTATAATTTATGATTTCGTGTTTCAAGTTTTATCATATCCGGAATGTTTACTAGACTCTTGTTCGGACAGATTTCAGTGAGCTATTCCTAAAAATTAGAGCCTACAATAAAAAACTACATATTTCCATGCAAAAATATGGTACCACTTTCAGCACAAAAAATCGGAAATAATTATACCGCCAAGGAGGTTAAGCAGAGGCCCTGGAGAATAAAATGGTGGCTGTTGCAATTTTTTACATGACATTGAGCAGCTATTTGTAAATGAAAATATATATTTATGAAAATATATTACCAATTTAAAAAATGATATTGCACCAAGTAAATAGAAACATGTCACAAATTGTACATGCCCATGGAATGTTGAAATTGTGGAATGTTAATGCTTTAAAATCCCTTACAGGTTGCTAGTTTAGAGTTAAACAGGAGGTCTGGGGCTAGAATTATTGTTTTAATGCTACTGTTCGCAGCAATACCTACGGTGTGGGACCTATGTGCGAGTTTGCATTTGTGCGTGAGCATGGGGGGACGGGGGCACTTTAAATATTTATTTTTTAATTTATTAGCATAGCATTTAGCCTTGTGCTAGCATGGGCTGTGACATGTTGTCTTTATGAGAGAGAGGAGATCTTTAAGAGAGATCTGGGGTCTATTACAGAAGTGAATGAGGTGACTTTCCATTGTCGAAGCATGGCCAAACAAAAATACTGTTATCTTTTATTATCCTTGCATGGTATTATTTGCAAAGTGAATTTTCACATCTTGAGCTAAGCTAAAGGGAAAATTACCTTGCAAAGTAAACAGTCTATATGACTTTAGTAAATCAATTTCACACTGTCTAAAAGAGCGTGTTGTAAGTAAGGCTATGTAAAATAGAAGACACTCTATAATTATCTTTTATTTTTAGTAAGTCTGCCCTGCTAGTGTTTTCCTCTACTGACATACTTTAAATGGTTTTGATATGCCATATATACATAAATGGTAGGAATGAATGTTCTCTTTATAAAGAAATCTGGGATCTGTCAGACCCCAGATCTCTCATCTGCCCTAATATCCAGTAAACAAACAGCCAAAATCAAAAGTGTCAAAATCCTTGTTGCTTCTGGTTCCAAACACCATAGAGACAATCAGGGAACTTAAGCTCCTCCTATATAACTATAGAGAATGGTTGGTGGAATCCACCAGTTACCAAAGGTGCCCAATCCTAAAATATAGGTGGGTATTACCACAAATATATAACTGATTTGAAAGTGAATACTGTGGAAAACAAGACATTTCTAGGGCTACCTCATACAAATATATTAGAAACAGTAAAAAAAATTACAAAAATATACCCATGTTTCACAGGAAATCCCATTTGAGCACGTATAATCCCACAGATTATTGTCCCCCAAGACCCCCTCCCAATCCCTCCATAAAACACACCACTTGACCCACCACCTAAGACAAGGTAACTCCTGAGGAAGTTCCAAAGTAAGGGATGAAACGCATAGACATTTCAGGGCATGTGGCCAACCTCCTACATCCTCCCTGTGCAGCATGGACATTTGTTTGTATTAAAGGCTGTCACTTTTGATGGATGGCCAGAAGCAGGTCTGTACATCACCAATTAAGGTAGCCCGTAACTGCATGGGGAACTAATTAACAGCGTGGGCTAAAGGATACACTGTCCTTGTCAGGAGTGAAGATTGGGTGAGACATTTCTCATTATGCATGCTCAGGTGGGATTTTCTGCACAGCATGGGTATATTTTTTTTAGTTATGAACTGTTTCTAATAAATTTTTAGGTAGCCCTGAAGGTGTTGTGTTTTCCGCAGTCTTTCTTCTCTCTTTTGAATAACTTATGCTCCTCCTTTGTCCGTATGGTCAGGCAGTACAATCCGCTGGCAGCAGCTGCTGGGCTTCCACATGGGACAGGAGCGCCCAGATATGGCAAGCCCCTTCCACTGCTTGTAAAAGTGATCGAGTGGCTGTTTAGCCACTCAGATCACTTTTACTGAAAAGGGCATTACCAGATCTAAAGAATGATATCCGTATGATGACTGCAGCTGCAGCTATCATCCATACATGAACGCCGCTTCCCAAGGACAGTTGTGCTCAAAAGTTTGTATACCCTGGCAGAAATCATGACATTTTGGCATTGATATTGAATATATGACTGATTGTGCCAAAAACTGTATTTTATTTAAGGATAGTGATCACATGAAGCCATTTATTATCACATAGTTGCTTGGCTTCTTTTTAAATTATAGTGCAGCCCAACAGGTCAGGAAAGGGGGGGGGGTTGGGATGAATGAGTGCACCCTCCCTCCTGAATCATACCAGGCCGCATGCCCTCAATATAGGGGGGCTTCCCTCCCAAAACACCTTGTCCCCATGTTGATGGGGCAAGGGTCTCTTCCCGACAACCCTTGGCAGTGGTTGTGGGTGTCCCTGGGTAGGGGGGGCTTATCAGAATCTGGAAGCCCCCTTTAACAAGGGGGCCCCTAGATCTCACCCTTCAATGTGAATGAGTATGGGGTACATAGTACCCCATACTCATTCACTAAAAAAGTTTAAAAAGTTAAAAAACACACAACACCAGTTTTTTAACGTCTTTTATTAAATAAATAAATGTCCCCCCAAAGTAAATCCAGCATCAATCACGACGAACACCGTCTGCCAACCTGAAGAGAAAAAAAGGTTCTGCACCCGGTAAAGTCTCTCGCAATCTGACACCTCCACCTTCTGACAGTTCTTAAATAACAAAGGGGTAGGGCCACCCAATGACATTGCTGGGTGAACCCGCCTCCTTGTGACATCATCGACCTTTCCCAGGGTCATCCGGTGAATTTGGACCCGACATCACCTTGACATTCCTCAGAGGCTTTTTTGTGGCATTAGTGCAGTAAAGGCTTTTTTCTGGCAACTCAACCATGCAGATCATTTTTGTTTGTCATATCATCATATTGTGCTCCTTCAACACAACCACACCATCTTTTATCATAACAGCCTGTATTTCTCCTTAGGTAACCTGAATGTTTTTATTTGTATCACAAACTATTCTGGCAGTTGTGGCTGCAGTCTTTCTTGGTCTACCTGTTCTTGGCTTGGTATCAAGAGATCTTAATAAGTGATTGAACAGTACTGATTGGCATATTGAAGGCTATGGATAACTTTTTACATTTTTTTCCATCTTTATAAAGTTCCATTACCTTGTTATGCAGGTCTTTTGACAGTTATGTTCTGTTCCCCATGGCTCAGTATTTAGCTTGCTCAGTGCATCCACGTTTAATTGCCATTCTAACCTGTGAGTGTCACCTTTTGTGTCTGTACCAAGACCAAGCATTCCAGAGGATGGAAACTTTTGATCATGGCCATTTGGGTGATTTCTGTTATCATTATGATTTAAAAAGGAGCCAAAAACTATGCGATGACTAATGGCTTCATATGATCACTATCCTTAAATAAAAGACAGTGTTTTGGTATGATCAGTCATATTTTCAATATCAATGCCAGTTTCCTGATTTCTGCCAGGGTATGCAAACTTTTGAGCACAACTCTGTATATGCGTACATCGTCAGAAAGCGGCTAAAAAGGAGTTTTTTTTATATCAGACTGGGTTAAGCTTAAATAATATCACTATTAAAAACAATTCATAGTTTGCAAAACAACTAGAAATTGGAACTTTTAAGCCGCTGTGTTGTATTTGTGCAAGCATGACAAGCCATTTGTTATTTCCTAAATCATTACAATATTTTCCAAGAATTTAATTAAACCAGTGAGTGAGAATTGAGGACGTAAGGCAGAAATATTCATTTGTTAAAATCTACTAACAATATATTTTCGAGGCAAAACGGGCCCATTTATTCTGGGCAAAATTGTGCCGAATGTGCCGTTTCTTCTCGTAGTAATTTAATGACAGTCTCATTGGTACATTGTTTGAGGCAGTATACAAATTTGACCTCTTCATTTAGAACAGAATTCCCTGTCAAGTTTAAAGTATATTTGGTAAATGTTTATAAATAGGGTGTTTAATCTTCATCTCTAAATAACACATCTTCCATATGCCTTTGCTAATGCGTGGACATTATGGAAATGAGGGTGGTAAATAGACATTAGGTCCATGGTAGCCAGAAGCTGCATTGTGAGTTGCAAACCACTTTATTTTACATTTCTCTTGCAGGCCTATTTTCGAGCGCTTTTTAGCCCGGCATATTTTTTCAGTTGTGATTGCCTATAATTGTGGTGACATTTACATTTCATGAAAAAAAGGACTTAGCAAGTATTATTTTTGATTGTTTTTCCTCCAGAATGTATAAGCATTTAAATTGTTCTAACTATATCTAACAGCTAAAGATACTGTTGAAAAAATTTACTTTTTTTTGTAATTTTTGTAAATGTATAATTTTGTTAAACCAGTTTTTGCAATATACATACAGTAGTTGGTAAGGTTGATTAAAGACACCAGTCCATCCAGTTCAACCTGAGAGTGTGTATGTGCCTGTATATGTGTGTTTGTGTGTCACTAACATTTTTCATATCGTACATTGTATACACTGAGAAAAACATCTAAACTTTTTTTTTTTTTTTTTACTGTAAAACTCATGGCAACCTCTATCCAGACTTCACCCAGGATAGTCCACTTATCCATGATCCCAGGCTCCCTAAAATCTGTGAAAAGGGATGTCCTCACACATTTCATTGCAGCAGCTAGGGTAGTCTTTCATTGCCTATGGAAATTGACGGCTGTACCCTTCCTTGGGGAATGGACAACTAAATTCCATAAGGGACCTGGAACACTTGTTGGCACGGGAGACAGAGAACCAATTTACCCACGCATGGACCGTGTGGTCCATGTCCCACTACTCCTCTGAATTCCAGGCCTGGGTCAAAGAAGACCTGAGCCCCAATCTCTCTCAGCCATGATGGAGTGTCCCTGACGTTATCCTTGTGTCTGTCTTGCTTTCTACTTTTCTTACTCCTGTAGCAACTCCAATTACCTTACATAGTCACTAGAGATGAGCGAATTATTCAAAAATTCGATTCGGCTGATTCGCCGAATTTGCGGGAGAAATTCGATTCGATGCGAATTTAACTTATTTAAAGGGTTTCTAGGCTTCAGAGAGCCTTTATATTAGTGCAGAACACTGTACCTTTAATTTAAATGCCCTTGGAGAAGAAGAAGAATGAAAAGAAGAAGAAGAAGAATGAAAAGAAGAAGAAGAAGAATGAAAAGAAGAATGAAAAGAAGAAGAAGAAGAATGAAAAGAAGAATGAAAAGAAGAAGAATGAAAAGAAGAAGAAGAAGAATGAAAAGAAGAATGAGAAGAAGAATGAAAAGAAGAATGAAAAGAAGAAGAAGAAGAATGAAAAGAAGAAGAAGAATGAAAAGAAGAATGAAAAGAAGAAGAAGAATGAAAAGAAGAAGAAGAATGAAAACAAGAATGAAAAGAAGAAGAAGAAGAATGAGAAAAAGAAGAATGAGAAGTAGAATGAAAAGAAGAATTAAAAGAAGAATGAGAAGAATGAAAAGAAGAATGAAAAGAAGAAGAAGAAGAATGAAAAGAAGAAGAAGAAGAATGAAAAGAATAATGAAAAGAAGAGGAAGAAGAATGAAAAGAAGAAGAAGAAGAATGAAAAGAAGAATGAAAAGAAGAAGAAGAAGAATGAAAAGAAGAAGAAGAAGAATGAAAAGAAGAATGAAAAGAAGAAGAAGAAGAATGAAAAGAAGAAGAAGAAGAATGAGAAGAAGAATGAAAAGAAGAATGAGAAGAATGAAAAGAAGAATGAAAAGAAGAAGAAGAAGAATGAAAAGAAGAAGAATGAAAAGAAGAATGAAAAGAAGAAGAAGAAGAATGAAAAGAAGAAGAAGAATGAAAAGAAGAATGAAAAGAAGAAGAAGAAGAATGAAAAGAAGAAGAAGAATGAAAAGAAGAAGAAGAATGAAAAGAAGAATGAAAAGAAGAAGAAGAAGAATGAAAAGAAGAAGAAGAAGAATGAAAAGAAGAATGAAAAGAAGAAGAAGAATGAAAAGAAGAAGAAGCATGAAAAGAAGAAGAATGAACAGAAGAATGAGAAGAAGAATGAAAAGAAGAATTAAAAGAAGAATGAAAAGAAGAATGAAAAGAAGAAGAAGAAGAATGAAAAGAAGAAGAAGAAGAATGAAAAGAAGAATGAAAAGAAGAAGAAGAAGAATGAAAAGAAGAAGAAGAAGAATGAAAAGAAGAATGAAAAGAAGAAGAATGAAAAGAAGAAGAAGAAGAATGAAAAGAAGAAGAATGAAAAGAAGAATGAAAAGAAGAAGAAGAATGAAAAGAAGAAGAAGAATGAAAAGAAGAAGAATTCCAGTACAGCAAAAAGTGTATCTGCAGAGAGCTCCGCTATTTCTGACAGTTCTCTGACAGTTCTGACAGTTCATTTACAGCGGTTGAAACATTGTATCTATTTATTTCCGAATAAAAACATCTGTATCCTAAATGGAAACAAATAGATACAATGTTTCAACCGCTGTAAATGAACTGTCAGAACTGTCAGAAATAGCGGAGCTCTCTGCAGTGACACTTTTGCCGGCTGATCGGGGAAAATTCGATTCGTGCATCCGAAGTTGGCTAAAATTCGGATTCGATGCGAATCGAATTTTTCCTAATATTCGAAACGAATTCCACTTCGCCAAGTTCGATTCGCTCATCTCTAATAGTCACTTCTTTACTTTTGACTTCAACTTTTCTCCGCAATGACACATATGGGATAGATAAAACTCAGATGTGTTTTTTAATACACTAATTGTCATGTTATAGTTGCTCTTTCCCCCTGCGCCTTATGTTATTAGTACATTTGCTATTAATATGGGCTTTGGGGATGTATTCCCAATGTTGTTTTACATTGAACAATATTTTTCAGACTGCTGATTATATTTTTATGCTGGCGTATTTACATAATTTGTACCTCTAATCTTTTACACAACTCAGTAAAATAAGATTGAACAAACATTTTCTGAATGTATCTACACTCCCCGCTGACACTACCAACCGTGAAAGGGAGTTCAACGTTCTTACCAATATAATAGTAGAGAATCCTTTATGAAGTTTAACATTGAACTACTTCTTGTCCAACTTCATTGTGTGGCCGTATGTCTTTTTTAGAGACCTTAGTTCGAATAGTTTCCTCCCAATGCTAGAGCCGCCTTGCAAAGGTTTGTATATCACTATCATATCCCCTTTTAAACATCTCTTCTCTAAGGAGAATACAAGGTGTGACAATTTAATTCCCAGAATGCCCAGGTGTAGCACTATGGTGGTGAGTAACACAACCATTTGCAAACAAACATATTCTGACTTGCACTCCCCTGGGTCACATACCAGTTAACGCAGTCTTTACAGAGTAATAGGAAAAATAACATGTGTGTGCATTAGGCTGTTGGTGGAAAAAGAGTGACAGGAATCTGGAGCAGCAGATTAACATATGTGTGAAAATTGGCAAATGTGCGAGTGAAACTTTAACTCTGTTACAACAAGCTTATGTTGAACATTTCATGAAGAAACCAAATGTTTTTGAATGGCATTGCCGGTTTAAGGAGGGAAGGGAAAATGTCCATGATGATGCAAGAAGTGGGCAGCCAAAAATGCAAAGGACTGATGCAAATGTGGACAGAGTGCAAACCCTTGTACGCTCAGATCGACGATTGAGTATGTGAATGATGGCAGAAAAATTAAACATGAACAGGGATATAGTGCAGAAGATTCTAACTGAGGATTTGGGAATGAGAACTATTTCCACAAAGATGGTGCCTGAAGTCTAGACAGAAGATCAAAAAGTCTTTTTATCCAGTCTTTTGAAGAGTGCAGAGGTGTTTACAGGGTTCCGGTAATTAATTCTCTCGCCTCATTTGTTTAATGTTTACAATCGTTCCTCATAACTAAGGTCCTCCAGCCCCTTTATTAGCTTTGTTGCCCTTCTCTAGACTCTTTCCAGTTCAAGTTCATGCTTCTAGAGGATTGGGGAACAAACCCAGAAAGCATACTCAAAATGTGTTCGAACCAGAATTTTGTAAAATTTTAGAATTATAGTTTCATTTCTTGAACTAAGTTGTTTGAAATACTGAGAGCCTTGTGACTGTCCTGTAACAAAAACAATCAGGACAATAAAAAATTAACTAATTTTAAAAGTCTTGTAATTTGATGATTATCTCTCTACTACTTCATTTCCTTACATTGTTCAAAAATGCCTTGATTAAATGTAGACCTGAGTGGGTGACTGTAAATTAAATCACCTGTTGGCATTATCTATTATACTATCACATAGAGGTCTCCCGCTTTTAAGAGTAGGTTCCTTCACTGGTGACAACTTATAAGGAACCAAAATAATGTGTAGCTATGGGTAAAATAAAAAAAATACATATATGATGTAATCTCTCACTAGCAATAGCACAGCAGTATTTTTATAAGTCTTTGTTTCTACATAGTTTTACAACCTGTTGATCTATCCCGTAGATCTGCTATTTTTCCATTTTCTTTCACAGGGTAAAAATGTTGTTTGCTCTGTAGTGAAATCACATATCAGGGGACAAAATAATCTTTCTAAACAGACTTTAAGAGTAACATATTTAAGGGGACCTTCCATGGAAAAATCTACTTACCTCAGCCTCTGTATGCTCGGAATCTGGTGAGAATGCACACCAGCCTAATGTAGTAGTGCATTCTTGTGGGATTTCCCGTGCCAAGCTCTGGAAGCATTGGAAGCTGGGATTGAGATACGTATTTTACAATTTTTTGGGGGGTGACCCATTAGTTGATTAATTAATTTTTAAAGCCAATTGTTTTGGAGGGCATTATCCACAAAAGTTTCTATTTATTCCCTTTGGAAACAAGGTTTAAACTCTATGAATAAAAGCTGACCTCTATACACACCATAGTCAATGATATATGGTGTGTTCCAACTGTAGCTGTCACTTTTGCTGGCAGCTTGGCCTAAAGCAGAACTAAACCCACTAATCTAACCATTCTCTGAAATGGTTACATTCAAGGTATGCCATGAATGCTAACTGTCACGTTTGCTTGTGTTCTCAACCAAACTGTCAAACAGCCAAATGGCTGGTGTCATAACTAATCACATGTGCAGCATCATGGCAATTGCAGACCAATACAAAAGCTAAGATGGCAGCTTCCTTGGCTGAAAACGATAGGAGGGTTTTTTTTTTCACTTTAAAGCAGAACTAAACCCACTGATCTAATCATTTCCTAAAATGGTTACATTCAAGGTATGCTGTGAATGATAACTGTCACCTGGGCTTTTTCTCTTAGCCAAAATGTTCAGCCATCAGCTGGCTGGTATCATAACTGATCACGTGTACCACCATGGCAACTGCAGATCAAACAGAGGCTAAGATGACAGCTTCCTTGGATAGGAGGGTTTATTTCTGCTTCAAAGTACAACTAAACCCCCTGCTTTCTATGGTTTTCCAAAATAGTTACATTCAAGGTATGCCTTAAGAGTCTGTTCACATCAGAACATGTGGGAGAGGCGCATTTCCTGCACCACATGTGAACGTGCTTCCTTTGTAAAATGTGTGTGGGCTGTCAAAACTGGAACATGAGGGGCCACATGGAAACTCGCATGTGCGCAAGTTCCAGCATAAACCATTCCTGGATGATAACTGTTACCACTACTGGTGTGCTTTTGTTAGCTGTCAACAGAACTGTCAAGTCTAAATGGCTGGTGTCATAGCTGATCACATGGGCAGCACCATGCCTACTGTAGATCAAACAGAGGCAACAATGGCAGCTTCCTTGGCTGTAAAGGTTTGGAGGGTTTAGTTCTATTTTAAGAAGCTGCTGCTGTGTTATTACTATTAGGAAACTACAAAAATTCTTCAAGCTTGGACTTTGCCCATAATTACACTTTCGGTACCGAGTCAAGGGAAGTCCACCAACAAGCAAAAGTTGGCTGTCTCAGCTATACCAGTGACAGTACAGTGATAGTACAGAACAGTGATAGTAAACAGACATCCAAAAGTTCAGACAGAGTCCATACGGGTCAATGGAAGGCAACAGTAATTGCAGATAGTAGCCAGTTTTACAGCCACAGATATGGACAGAGAACATAGAGACAGAGAACAACTTGCACCTTCTAAAGAGCAGTGATGCGGTGCTGATGGTTTCTTAGTGAGGAGCTCAAAGATCATTATAACTTGATTTCTTTAGAATTAGAAAGGATGTAGTAACAAGGATAACACAGCAGCACCCTCTTCCAGGGGGCCAGATATCACCCGACAAAATAAGACTATTATTTCCAACTGCTGTTTTAACCTCAACAAGCTCTCACCACCATGTGGCGGTGCACCCTCATTCAGTTGAGTGGGTTGTATTCAGCAGTCAGTACTGCAGTTTAAGAGGCAGTGGTTGTCGGGTGGCAAAAATGTGTCTCAACTATGTGTTTTTATGGCTCTCCAACTGCAAGTGTAAAGTTGCCCCTATACATATGCCCAGTAGTTTGTCCCTATTCATATGCTACTGGATGTTTGGTTTTCTTAACTGCATGCAAAAAATTTGGTTGCAGCATAATTAAAAAGAAATACCAGTATTATTCTTTTTCCGTCTGTGAAAGGTACGACATTCCACCATGACACTAATGTGATTTCTGCGTTCCTATTGTCTCTCAATACCAATTTCACTTCCCAGCACTTTGTAAGCAAAAAAGAAATTAAAAAAAAAAAAACTCCCAGCACAACGTCTGCTCGACCATTGCAAGCAGACCTTTAAAGTGTCGATTCTGCATGACTGGCTAATTGATTGTTTCAGCTGGGGTTAATTAATTAATTAGTTGCAGATTTGAATTAAAGATCACGGGCGTTCTTCATTTCTCCTTAATGAGCACGATCTAAAAAAAAAGAAAAAAAAGTATCTTTATTAGTACATAAATGAGTGTTTAAAATCCGCCTAGAAACTAATACGTTCTCGATGCTTTCATTAAACAAACCTATAAAATTACTTGCTTCATTATGTATTTTAGTTATTTTCCTCCTCATCCCGTGATGTCTTTTCACCTTTTTTTTTTCCCTTTTGCCAGCCAGTTTTAAATGCCTATTTGAAATCAATTTCTCTAATAATGGGTTTAATGAGCTCATCAATTAAGGCTGCCATAATGCAATGTAACTGTGTGGTTTCAGTTATCAGTTAAACTCTGTAACTAATTTCCATGCTTCATCTATCAAAAATGAATGGTTAATATTGTTTTGCTTCTGCTGCAGGACGATAGGGAGACCCAAGGCCTTTCTCCTTTTCAATGTTCAGGAGTCCTCAATGTCTCCTCAATAAGGAAAAGAGGAAGGTGAAAAAACCTTTAATGACAGCCGAGATCTGTGCCATACACGAAGGAGAGGAAATAGCAGGGATATCATTTTATATAATAAATTACTATTTTATCCATTTTAGATTAAATGATAACTGCTAATGGGTAAATAGCTCTGAAGGTTATTATCTTTCAGAACATTACAAGCGAATATAATTTTTTTGACCTACTGGGCTAAGTGGCCAAGTGTTTAACATGGTGGTGTGGGCTGCATAGGTTCATTGCTAGTTTTTAAGTCTAATTAAGCAAAAATATATTACAAACTAGAGTGGAGGGTGAAATCATATTGTTAATATTTGGGTATACGTGTCGGCTGACTGGAAGGAGTTTAGGAAAACAGACTCGTGTCGTAATCAGTGACAAAATGTGAGTTTTCTCATGTTTTTAATCATTTTAATAAAACTCAGGATCTACTACACTATGGTGTCCTTTTATCATGCAGTGGTAAATGAATGCTGCTCAGTTCTCCGCCATTCTCAGAGGAGAGAGTTCTCCTCTGAATGCCTTTTTATGAAGTGGTGTAGATCGCGATCTACAAACGCTTGAACGCTAGAAAATGGCTGCTGTTACTGTAATGTTGCGAGATTACAGTAAGAGATCAGTCAAACACCATTTACTAAGCAGCGGTAAATTAGCGCTGCTTCGTTTGTGGTTCCCCCAATTCTCCAGCTCTGGGCTGGAGAATCTGGAGGGAGAACATAGATAGCCAGTGAAGGGCTGACATCGCTCCTTCATACATGGGCATTCTGTGTGCTGAGATGATCAGTGGAGAACATGTTCTCCACTGATCATCTCTGTTTCCTAAACCACTAATGATCAGAGATCAGCAACGATCCTCAGGATCGCCGATGATCTCTGTTTCATAAAAGGACACCTATATGGGTTTCTAGTTTATGGAGGAACTGGGGATTATATATATTAATGGAATAGAGTATGTTCAATTGAGTTTTCAATTTGCAAAGTGAATTACCTTTTACTTATCTTAGTAAATGACATACTGTTATAAAACATAGTGAAATTTCACTTTGCAAAGAATACCCAACAGTGTGCAATTAAAATAAAAAAAAAAACTGAATGTTTGCTTGCACATCATTGGATGATTGAAGTCTACACAATCTCACCTTATTCACTAAGCGAATTTACTTTTCTCTTGAAAAAATAAATTTTCATATAGCTTAGTAGATGAAGTGAAGTTGTGCTGACTTAAATCATCCGATCATTTTTTTTGTTTTTTTTTTAATTGCACAGTATTGGATATTCTTTGTAAAGTGAAATTTCACTTTATTTTACCTTATTTAATAAAATAAGGGAAAATCCACTTTGCAAAGTGAAATTACTCTATTCCTTTAGTAAATCAAGATTGAAGAGGAGAAGGAAAAGTTATACCATAGTGGATTGGACCATAACAGAGGGAAAGCAGTAAAGATGACAGTTTACATTTTCATGAAATTTTGTCAATGATCAGGAAGTTTTTTTTGGTCAAAAGGCTTTAAATGGCACCTGAGCTCCTTTCAACTCTTATGGACCTGTTTTTGTGCTAAAAAGTAGACCTTCATAAACCTCATTTGGTGAAATCAGTTTTGCAGAATCCCTCTACTCAATGAACTAAGTGGTCAAGTGGTTAGCATGGTTCTGTGGGTTGCAGTGGTTTAAGTCTTGTTGTCAAGTTCAATTAAGCAAAAATATATGTAGCGCTCACCTCTAAAGGGGGGGGGGGGGCACCGATTGCTGCAGGCTCCTTTCCCAGATTAGTGCAGAGGCAGCCAGGCACACAGCAAGCTTCACTCACTCTGGCTCAATGATCAGTCTATGGAGCTATCTTTTGATTTTTACTGCAGAATAAACTTGGGTGGGATGCATGGAGGTGAGGGATACTTCAGCAACACTGTACAGTAACAAGAGGACACTCTTCACTTTATCAGTACTTCTTAGAATAGTCCCTCTAGTAAAAGCCAAGGGAATGAGCAGAACTGAGACGATGTAAGAATTGTCCCAGACAAAAAAAAACAGCAAACAGTCACTAGTATCCTAGACTCAGGTCTGTTCTCACAATGTCCCTGAATAACTGGATGCATCCTTTCAACATCAGCCAGCCATTCACCCATGAGCTCTCCAGACCAGATTCCCAGTAAAATCCCTTGATTAGTACCCAAGATTCTGTGGAAAATAGGCCCTGTAGCACTAGCATAGCTGAGACCTTGATGAATGCATGTGAACTTCAGCTGGGCTGCCCAGAAGTGCAGAAGACCTTCAGGCAGGGAAATTGTCTTATTGGAAAAGATCAGGGCTGCCCCAGTCCACCATACCATTATGTACTCCCCAACCACCTACTGGACACCCTCCCCAGGGAATTCCTGAGGTGACATAAACATTCAGGCTGTTGATTCGCCTTTACCAACCCACTGCATTCTAGAATCTTCCATAAAGAAGCAAGAAACAATCAATCAAACCTGCTGCCAGTGAAGTCCAGAATAGCCCAAAGCAATCACAAGCTACTCCACTGTTTACCGAGGAGACAAAAAGAACTACATTTACCTAATCATCCTATTAACCTATCTAGGGGGGTGTTACATATATTTTTTACATTGAGAGAAGGGTGAGGTCACACTAATAATGTGTACCCTTGCATGATGGCTTGAGGGGGTCAACATGGTGCTTTTTGTAAGCACTGACAAATATCATTTTTTTAAGCTTTTTGTCTACTGCACTGTATACGTTTTTACTTTTATGGTGAATTTGGGAAGAAAAACAGCTATACAGTTGTGTAGGGATTCTTAACTAAGGTTTCCTTATTCTTTGGAGGTATGGGAACCAAATGAAGGGGTATGGAACTGGATGTTTTAAAATGTAAATAAAATTCTTTGCATTATTAAACCTACAATCAAAGTTGAAAAATCAACTGGTAACTGCACTGTGATTCTATGAGTTTGTTTAAAACAACAGCAAAGATCTCACTAGTTGTAGCTAGCTTGTATTTTTGATTTGCTATTTTTGTATAAATCTTACAAAATTCTTATGATATCCTGTTCTGATCCTAGGTATGCATATGTAAAGTTAAAACACAAGCTATTGACATCTTTTAAATTCAGTACCTAACAGGGCTGGCAATGATGATGGTTGGAGATATAACGTTCAATCCATTGGGGGTTCGTCATCATAAAAAGGTTAATGAGACCCAGGTGCCCCTCATTTAAACAACAATCTTCCCATATGATTATATGTGCCTTTTAACATATTTAGGCACGTTTTTGATCTGTTAAAGCCTCCCTTGTTTAGATGTCAAAAAGTTATGATGTCAGCAGCCCCAGCGCTGTCATTCAAGTGACACTGTGCAATATTTCCCTTGTTCCTCCCCTGGAAGCCACATAAAAGGTTTTGTAGAGAGGTGAGGGGAAAGATAGAGAAGCTGGGTCAGCACAGCAATAATTAGACACTTTCAGAAGAAGAAAGGGCTATGTTGCACAAGGAAGGAGGGAGCAGTGCTCGATAATTGTCTCTTCTGAACTAATGTGCAAGTTCAGAAGCAATAAAAATAATATATAAAAAGATGAACCACTTCAAGTATTGTATGCATTTAAGATACTTGCATTTTCTGTACTTTTACCTTGGTGACAAGGAAAAGAGGTGGAAATGAGCAACCCCTTTTAAACCTCATTGCAAGGCTGACTAGACCTTCTATAAAATTGGGGGTCTATACCGTTTCCACTAATTTTTTTAGTTTTCCATTAGTTTTCCACTAATTTTAGAGTTTTTTACTAATGATCTGGTCCCCCCTTCTAGACACCATTCCATATGGTATAGCTACAAGCTTTGTTAACTCCTGAAGAAGTGAACACTGCTTCACGAAACGCATCAAGAGAGCTTGTCTCATGTCATCATGTAATATACGGATCATGCAGATCTTGTATAATTTTATTTGTACATAGACTATAAGCTTTATGTGTTTTGTACATTGATTTTTTTTTATGTTTTTAACATGCCTTCTTTCTAATAAAATTAGATTTTTTAAAATATAGTCTGTGTGCCTCGCAAATTCCTTTGGGCAATCTTTCCTTTTCATTATAATGGTTTTTGGGACTCACAGTGATTCACACTTTATCCACACTCACTACAGCCTCTCACATTTTTAGACATTTCATTTAGATATTTATTTAGGCTAAAGAGAAAATGGCTTTGAAATGTGGGGTGCAATATCACCATTGTTCTGAATTTCTAAAAATCCTTATTACAAAAACACACTTCTGGGTTACTGCAAATGATTAAATGGTGCTGTCGTAGGGCAAAAGAAAAATACTTTAACACCTACATGATAAAAAGTGTTCTTTACGGTAAGATGTACTATATGTGTGAAAATATTTTAGTTGAAAAATTGGTTTTAACAGAAAAATATTTATAACAAGGGCATATCGTTTTCCTCTAAATAGAAAATATAAAAAGTTATATTTGTGTAATTACTAAAATATTGATATAGGGACATATGGGATTGCTGTTAGAGTCAGGAAAGATTTTACACCTGTTGAGGCAAAGTGGATTACTTTTTATGGTTTTTCTTTCTTCTGGATCAAATAGTACAGGGATTATTAACTTAAATCTGGGCCTCTAAATAATTAACCTCCCTAGCGGTCTGATTATGTCCATATTTCTGTGCTCAAAGCGGTACATTTTTTTGCATGGAAAAATGTATTTTTTTTTTTATTGTTGGCCTGTAATTTTTAGGAATAACTCACTGAAATCTGTCCAAACAAGAGTCTAGTAAATATCCCGGGTATGTTAAAATTTGAAACACGAAATCATAAATAATAATTTAATAAATAATCATAAAAAAGAATAATATAATAATAATAAATTTAATTCAATAAAAATATAATCAAACCAAAAACACTGAAATTTGAAATATAGCACCAAGTTTGCACATCACTGAGCAAAGTAGCAAAATTGTTTTCAGTGTCTGATGACGAATTTCCCCACGAATCATTATCACTCAATTCTGCAAGTGGTTCTGATTTACTATCGCTGTTCTCCAGCTGGTCTAAAACCGCTTTTGAGGGACGCTTTTTGGATGCCATGGACGTTTCTCAGTTTCCAGGCAGAAAGAACAGTAAAAATGTAGGCAGGGCACAGGACAAAGCACTCGGGACAAAATGTATGTGAAATGGTTTGATACAGTAATGTTTTACTGTTATTTTAGTGAATTTAGTGAATGTCACTTTTTGTCATTTTCAAAATTCCCGCCGTTCCGTCCCCCGTACGTCCAGAACGTACGTCCAGGGAACGGAACCCAGAAGACAGATGCCGGCATCCGCTGGTGGACAATACAGGGGACACTGCAGGAGGGACATTGTGGGAGCGCAGGACAAGGTAAGAGAAGAACAGATCCCGGAGCAGTGCTGCAGGGTATTCCCGAGTGTAGCTCGGGGTTACCGCTTGTGGTACTGAAACTTTACCCCGAGCTACACTCGGGAATACCGCCAGGGAGGCTACCATAAAAAATAAAACAGGTTTCTCTACTTTATTGAAACTGAAATGAACTAAAGCAATCAACCTGATGTGTCGGTTGCCTTGTGAGTAAAATTGTAACTGTACCTCGATTTCATATTTTAATGGCGCAATAACAGAAGCAAAAATCTTATTGATTGTACCCAGCTTGTGTATTTGCATTTTTGTTTTTTATATCAATAAATATAATATTCTTATGATTCCCTTTCAGCTGTTCTGATGCTAGCTATCCATATAGAAAGTAAAACAAAGCTATTGACATTATTAGAGATAATATCAACAGTGTGATGAATGGGACATAGAAACATAAAGGGCAATTCACTGAGAGTCAGTAATTATAAAAAGATTAAGACCCCCGTGATATAATGGTTCAGGAGATGTAATATGTTTTTTTTCTTTGCTTTTAAAGTGGAATTCATTGTGCCTGTGTATTTTTTTAATCTAAAAAACATAACATGTTTCTTAAAATATAGTTTTCATATGTTTTGTCAATTAAACTAATAAGCTTGCAGAAAATAAAACTGTGGATGACTAGAGGAAAAATGGACGCCAAACAAAGAGAATGTCTCCTTTATTTAATACAGAACTTGTAAAAAAAAGGAAAGGAGCAGTGATGGCCGGACACCCAAGCATAATAGAACCAGGGACAGCTGCACATTTTGCACTCCTTGTAGTTACTGCCAGATTATCTTTGCTGTCAGATGACAGGAATATCATGTTAATCTGGGAACTCCTGGTAGGCAAGGGTTTGTAAGTCATTAGAACAATTGCTTCCCAGACTAGCTTTCAATTGTACTGAAAACCTTAAATAAAGTCTAACCCTAAATTCAACAGGTTCTAGCCTCATAGCCAATAAAGTAACAATAAATGGAATGCACCTTCAAGTGCTACATCCAATCTTGCCAAAAGTGTCTACTTTTCCACCACACCACTGTAGCCTTCTAAGGAATTGCACATTTTATGAAAGTTGATATGGTAGGGCCAGGAACACCCCATATGACAGTGTTCATGCCTAGTGATATGTTGTTCAGACACCATGGACTGCATTAAGGAAGATATAGGGCCATCTGCAGGCTCATCTTAAATATAGAAGTTCAGTTTTCTCTTGGGGCCAAAATCTGTCAGAGTAGGATGTGGCACCTCTTTGTGACTCTACCTTCCTGACTATGAAGGCAGTACAGATTTAATTTAAGAAGAGGTGCTGCTACACATATATAGGTAATATGGCAGTGCATGTTCCCCATGAACAATATTTTAAAGCCCACTGTTGTTCTTATAGCTTTAGAGGACTTAGTGGATGTTTATCTCTACTTTGTAGTCATTTAATGTGTACTTTCTTCATACAGATTAAAACGACTTTTAAAAAAGACTTCTAATTTAACCAGACAATAAAGCTCCCTCTGCACTTCCAACCACCCCCTCCAGGCCAACATCAGAGATCCAGTTATGATTGATCCCAATGCTTGTGCAGTGGCTCCACCCTGTCTACACTTGGCCATTCACAAAGCTCATGACTAAAGCCTCATCACAAGCTAGGTCATAGAGCAGCAGGGATACAAAAATGAGGCAGCGTGTGAAATCACAGTGAGCATCAGGGGAAGCCTGCATCCAGTACAAACAAACGGCAACTGCCCCAACCTATAACTGGCCCTTGCAGCAAGGAGCACATGGAGGGGTGATGCATGCCAAACAAAAGCAAAGAAAAGTTCCCTGCTCAACTCACCAGCCAACCAGTCTGCAACAAGCGAAACCCTTCCATGCATACCTACCCTCAATCTATCCATCATTATATATGTGCTCCTAGTATGGAGGCTCTCAACACTTATAGAGTTAGGACTGCAGATAATACATTGAAGTGGCTCTGCAGCTTATGTATGTATTTGCAAATGTGTGCAAACTTAACTTTTTAACATGAACAGTTAGACAGGACAATTCGGTTTGTTGCAGGATGACTAGTAATTTGAGCTAGGAATTTTTCTTTGTTCTTGTTGTTTGACACATGAATCCAGCATGCCCAGAAGTGTCAGATGGCAAAGGCTCTACTGGCACTTTTAGCTTGGCAAGAAAGTGCATATTGGATTCACTTAAGGCAGTACTGGGGAGTGTAATGTATTTCAAAATATACTTTTTATAGGATACTGGCAGTGTATCTTTATGCAGAATATATTAAGACAGGTAATCTATAAATTGCAACAAAAGATTCTAGAATTGCTATTGCTTCCTACACACTTCAGGGACGTCAGTTCATATCATGACCCTTAATACTGTATTACTGAGCATTGCTTTGCTGAATACATTGTATGAAATTTTTATAATATATGAATTTCACTGCCTATATAGCTTTGTCCCTAAACTGTATGTAAACCCTAAGAATGAACTTCTCTTATTTGCTTTCTTTTAGTCTGGTAACTATACAATCAAAAGCATTTTGTAATATCTGTTTGATAAGTGCAAATCTAGTTCTGTCCTGTGTCCTTTATTATCTAGGGTAGTGTTATTAGCCCTGCCAAGGTCACCTCTATGAACTACAGATAGCACCCCCCAATAATATAGAGGTGCATAAAAGGGAGGTGTTCTGCAATCTTAACACCCTTCCTGTCCTAGGAGGACAACGTTGCTCCTCCAGAGATTCAGTACAGTGTGTGAGTGAAGGACAGGATGTGTGGTACTGGCAGATTCACCATATGAAAGTAAAGGGAAAAAGCCAGAAAAAATTAAAACTAATGCAGCCACCACATTTAAGGGCAGTTCTATAACACTGGTCAACAAAAAAAATAAAAATATTTTGGCCTGGACTTTTGCAACTGTTTTAGACTAATTTCAGGGTGCTGATTCCAAATCTGATCTCAGATTTGCTCTATCACATCTCATTTTTATGCTATTGGCATACCCCATTTGCATTGATTTTTTCATTTGAAATGAAGTCTTTGTCACTTATGATTGCAAGTTGTTGCGAGTCAGTGACTGCTTTAGTGTTAAAATATGGTGCTGTATTTTTAGGATAGTATGTTTATAATATCATTTTATGTAGATATCAACATTTATTTAATATTTTCTTTCAGCAAGGAGGTCACACCAAATACCCTTGTTTTCTGTGCTACTGGGACAGTAGGGCTACATTAGAACACTGGGTTAAAAAGAACTGCCCACCAAGAATCAGTTTGACGCCTGGTGACAAGAACATCAAGAATGAGCCTCTTGTTGATAGGAATAAAATTGTATTTCCCCCACTGCACATAAAACTTGGGTTAATGAAGCAATTCGCCAAAGCTCTTGATCACACTGGAGACTGCTTCAGCTATATGTGTTCAACCTTTTCAAGTCTCAGTGCCAAGAAGAAAAAGGCAGGAATATTTGATGGCCCTCAAATAAGAACACTCATCAGGGATCCACACTTTGTTACAACAAAGACTGCGGCAGAGGCTAGAGCTTGGAATGCATTCTCTGATGTGGTGCGGAATTTCCTTGGGAACAGGAAAGCGGACAACTATTGAGAGATTGTGGAGGAGTTGCTCTTGAGTTTCCAAGCACTTGGATGTAGAATGAGCATCAATGTTCACTACTTATGGAGTCACTTGGCGCAGTTTCCAGAGAACATTGGTCATGTGAGCAAAGAGCAAGGTGAACGCTTTCATCAAGACATTAAAGTTATGGAAGAATGTTACCAAGGCCGATGGGTCTCAAACATGATGGCAGATTACTGCTGGTCCTTGATGAGAGACATTCCACAAGCTGTACATCGGAGATCGTCAGAGAAGAGGTTGTTTATGCAGATATAACATCACTATTGTGAATGACCTTTTTGTACATATTTTTCTTATCTTCACAATTCAATTCTTACATTGTAGTATGCATGCACTCACATTGATATGCAGTCACTCTGTCAGGGACCATGGCGACGCATGGGTCTGCACATGCGTAGGTGTCTGTCAAGACATGCAGGCAGCAGGGCACTAGGACCCAGGCACACCCGTCGCCTATGACGGGGCTGGGCAGGCACTAGGACCTAGGCTGCGCCTGTCAGGTGCAGGGCAGGCTACTTAAACCAGCCCTGCACAGACACAAGTTGCCGTATGGTCTGATCTGGTTCCTGTGTTCCCGTTGTTTGAGATTCGTTGCTGACCTGCCTGGACCTGACCTCTGCTGACTTCTCCTGCTCTGACCCCTGGCTAAGTTTGACCTCTCTTTTGTATATCCCTACCTGATCTGAACTACTGGTACCGACCCCGGTGAGTGACCTGACTATTCTTCTGCCTGCTGCCTTGTACTATGCTGACCCCTCTGTTACCGACCTGGCCCGTTTGACCACGCTATTGCTCAGCCATCCATCCGACCCGCACGGATTAGCTGCTACTCTCCAGACCTGTCTGCCTCTTCACGTCAGGCTCTCTACCTGTCATTACCTCTGGTGATTCTTCTACCTCAGGTGGGTGTACTCAGGGGTCGCGACCTGGTCACTGTCCGCTCCAAGCCCATCCCCACCATCAGGAGCTCTGGTGAACAAGCGGACTGGGGCTTAGACTCCGCGCCCTGGGGAATCCTGTCCTGTGGACTGCTAGAGTACACCAGGTGGTCCATAACACACTCACAACTTTTTGCTACGGCTCATTAAATGTTTGTTTCATTATTATTGTATATTGTATCTTATTCTTGTATGTATGCCTGTATAGCTGTATGAGCATAACTTTGCTGTTTTTATTGAAAATGCAATATTTGATAACTCAAAAACCTGATGTGATAGACAAACACTGATGCCAGATTTGGAATCACCACCTAAAATTACCTTGAACCCGTTGGAATACCTTATGCCAGAAAAAGTGTGTTGACCAGTGTAATGTTTTTGTTCCTGGATTTAGATACACTTTGAAGTCTATGTAAATCCAGGCCCTAAAATCTCATATACACTGTAACATGTCACTTTATTTTTAATTTGCAACATCGGTTAAATATTTTGCATGTAACATCTTTTAAATTTGCATCTTTCATTACAATACTTGGTGACTCTGGAACAAAGCTCCCTTTTTAGGCACTTCTTGTTATAAGGTGACAATGCTCTGCCCCTGTCTCCAGGTTGTGCTACTGTATTGTCACCATGTTACATGAGCTTTCTCAAAACAAACAAACAAAGGATTTCCCAGTAACACTTACCAGCCAGCCTGCAAAACAACCAATTTGGCCTTGTCTAACAGTCTGCGCTAAAAACAGAGTCTTTTGTTTGTACTCATTTTCAAATACATGCGTAAGCCACAGGCAATCCCTCCCTACAAAACAAAGACATTTTCAAATTTGCGACAGCAAAAACATTTTTTTTATACCAGTGGGGCAACAAAAACAATTAGTTTTGCACAGTTTTGGTTAATAAAAAACTGAGCGGTGTAATTTTCTCTGGTGTTAAAAGCTATCACAAAAAAACAAAGGATTTCCCAGCAACACTTACCAGCCATCCTGCAAAACAACCAATTTGGTCCTGTCTAACAGTTTGCATTAAAGACAGAAGGTTTTTTTTGCACATATTGGCAAATACATGTGTAAGCCACAGTCCCGCGTCAAGGGTCCTCTGTATACTGTGGACCTAATGCTATAATTTCAAGAGCCTCCATAGAAGGAGCACACATATCAATGGATAGGTTAAGGGCAGCTGTGCCTGGAGGAGCCTATCCCTCCTTAAAGGTACAGGGATACACGTGATGCCCAGCTATACCAAAATTACAACAAAGGCATCCATTGTGTCCCTGCATCTAAATGAGCCAACTGCACAAAAAAATGGCAAACATCCCAACCTATAACCAGCCTTAGCGGTAAGGTGCACATGGAAGGGCAATTCACATTGCAAACAAACAAATGATTTCCCAGCAACACTTACCAGCCAGTCTGAAAAACAACCAATTTGGCCAACATGAGCTTTCTGATAGAGACTACAAGTGGTTATTTCAACACACATTATACAGGCATGGGTCACTGTTGCCACCTTAAGGAAATCCATCCTGAGAAACACCATGCAGCCATCACTGGAGTGCATGCATTAAAGGAGAAATACAGCCAAAGCTCTTTTACCTACTTCTGCTGTGGATCACAGGCGTGTAGTTCGTTCTGCACTCCTGTGACCCATTTTCAGCAGACAGCGGGCAGAAGCTCGGAGTCAGCTGACGTCACTCAGCCAGTCCAGGCTGGGGAAAGATCCCAACTTTAAAGTTGGGATGCACCCCAAAGTCTGGAGAGGCACCTGGCTCAGCCTCTCAGCAATCTGCTGAGAGCCTGAGCTAGCCACTCCCTCCCACTCTACAGCCCAGAACTCCAGTGAGTGCGGGGGGGGGGGGGGACAGACAGCAGTGACTAGCAGTCACCGCTCTCTGCTTAGAGTGCTGGTGAGAGCTCAGCGATCAGCAGTCATGTGATCACACTTAGGGTTCTCACACTTAGAGGTGGCAGGGGACAGATGCTGCATCCACCTAGGTAAGTGTAATTAGTGGGAAAAAAACTTCTCTTTTAAGACAAGACTGGCTGCAAAGAAGCTGTAGGATGTCAACAGCATTGAAATGTTAGAAAGGATGAAAAAAGTAGATTGTGGCAATTGTTTATGATATATATAGTGCTTTATCCAACAACACCATTTGGTTAGTACATCTGCTTTAATATATACACAATCTTGTTTTTACAAAGTATGTTTGAAACCCGTCATACCACATTTGGATGTTTGGTAGTATGTTTTTTTTACAGTAGCTTGAGCCATCAGTTTTTTTTTTGATTAGGTGACAATACCAGACTCCTTCTGGATGTCCACTAGATGGCAAGCTTTATGTTCTTGAAAATATGAGTGCACATGTTTATGCATTGGTGACTTAAATCCCATCTAAATCACATCATATTATTATGCTCTATCAATTTAGCAATGCTAAACAGTCTTGTCAGCAATTTTCTAAATTTAACTAAGGTTAGTACAGGGCTAAAGATGCATTAAACTACAAAGGACAGTAGACAAAAACAAATGTATTTTCTTAATTACAAGAAATAAACGAGTTCCAAAAGCACTCATCTACAGATTGGGCTTGCTGTTAAAACCCAACTGTGGTCTTAGCCCCCCACCCCTCAACCCTTTCTTCCTTCCAGTCTGCCCCACTGCCCGCAATATGTATTGCTTATTTTTTGACTTTTACTATTTTACCATCTTATCTGTGTCATCAGGCCTGGTCACGATGTGCATGGTTCTCTCCTTTTGCAGATCACCTCCCGGCAGTGGGGTATCCTCGATTATGCAAAGAATGGTGCTCTGCATCAGTGATACTCTGTGTATCATTATACTATGCATGAAGAGTGCCCTGGTGATTCCCCTCAGGGAGAAGACCCATGGCATCCTGCAATTACACTATCTCCTCAGTCTTCTGAGTTGAGTGATACTGGGCATCATTCAATCCAGAAGACTGACAACATCTTGTAGTGATGTGGAGAAATGATCTAGATTACTAAGTCATCTGCCTCAGCTTATGCCCAACACATTGCATCACCATCATGTGATGTCAGAGTTCCCTGATGAAGTCACATGATGGTGATGCAACGCGTTGGGCGTAAGCGGAGGCAGATGACTTGGGAACTGATGGAATAAGGAAGTACATGCCACAATCCTCTGTTCTTAAAAGTGAGTTGTTTTATTCTAAATGTAAGTCCAATATTTTTTATTAAATGTTGGAAGTTTTATCCACTTACTACACTATATGAGGCATATTTTCTTTTGGACAATGTAACAATTGCTATCCTAAACAGTAGAATTCTTACAGGTATCCTAACATCCTAACACTAATGGAAAGGAGAAGTGGACAGTCCCTTGTGGTTGGAGGAGATAGAGACCAACAATGGAGATATTTTAACATACACGCAGTACAATACTAATTGGAGGTGAGAGTTCTGAGAGCACTGAGGTGGCACTATAATGTATGGAATTCACATGAAGCTTGGATCTATATCATATGGTGTTGGATCACACATTTTCTGGAACTGAATGAACTTTATATTTATTTATATATTTTTATTATCAAGTACGTTGTTATGAGTTTATTCACTATGGCTGTTTAGCATTTGAAGGATTGATGTTTAATGCTTTCATCATTTACATGTTTGTATAATTTCCTGCCAGCAGCGCTACATCACACACTATTAACATTTATATTGCATTGTGGGAACACAATTGATGTTAGCAGCCGCACACGTAGTGCCAGTAACTTATTTTTAATAAACACTTTTTTTTTAGCATATAGTAGGCGCAAGAGTCTTTTTCACTGTATTTCATAGTTGTGGGATTGGCCTAAAAACCTTTACCCTGAATGTGGATAAATGATATCAATAGAATAGGCATATCCATGTCCTGAAGAAGCAAGAAAAAAAAAAAATGAATTACGAAATGCGTAGAGTGTGCGGATACCCATAAGATATAAAGAGATGCGCTAGATAATTATATTTCCACTGTGAGGTATTTTTTTCTTTGTGCAATATTTTCTTACATTTAAAACATAATGGTACGGCATACCGTAAAGCACTTCAGGGAGTGTCTAGAATTAAACATCAAAATATGGAGCAAATGTTACTAAAGTGCAAATCAACAGGTACAATAACGTAAGAAAAGACTTGTTAGACTTGTAATAGAATACCTAATAGTAACAAGTAAGTCTCTAACACTATCCTTGAGTTGAAAATAGTGACCTGTGGAGGAGAGAGCAGCGGTGGGCCAAAAGAAAGTGGGGGTTTATTGAAATGTGATATAGAAGAGAAGGGGGTAGGGGAAGAAAATGGCTAGAGGGGTCTGTACACTGCTGTGGGTTTCTCTCCAGAAACCTGTCTATACTTTAAAATACAAGGAGACGCCAAAGTACCACGGGAGGAAGTGTGAGATCCAGAGTTCCCAAATCTGGGGAAATTTTGTCATATTTCCCTGTGGGGTAATGTTTTTAATGTAATTTTATGTGCATTGGGGGACTTGTGACCCAGTGAATCCTTTATACAGTATGTCTGAAATCATGGAGTGACAATAAACTATATTTATATTTTTATATTTTAATAATTTTAATAATTTGGTATGGTGTTATATTTGTGCTGACCTAACCTCCATTTTTCAACTAAGAATTATTTTTTATGATGGATAGATGCTAAAACATGGAGGAAGTCAACACAGTAGCCATGAAATGGAAGAAAGCGTTGTATCAAGCCTATAAATGAATAGTTAGGTTGTAAAGTTTGGCAAAAGGCAGTTTTTTTGTACAAAACAAGGAAGATATTTTAAAGTGGAGTTCCAGCTGAAAAAAAAAAAGTCAGCAGCTACAAAAACTGTAGCTGTTGACTTTTAAAATACAGACACTTACCTGTCCCTCAGTCCAGCGGTGTCCACACCACCACTGGTTTCACCAGCTGTCTTCTCTCCCTGGCACCGGCATCTTTAGTGTGGGCACCCAGCTGTGACAGCTTGTGGCTTCACAGCCAGGTGCCCACTGAGCGTGCGCGAGAAATGCTGCACTTTGTGAATGGCCCTGTAGTCTTCTGGGACCTGTCACATGTCCCAGAAGACTACGGGGAGGGAGAACAACTTCTGCTTCCGATCGCCTAGGCAATTGAGGCGGAAGCGGGTACCTGTCAAGTTCGGGTACCCGCTCCCCAAAGGTGCCAATCCTTAACGGGGAGCAGGGGACAAAGCATTAAAGTGGAACTTCTCCTTTTGGGTGGAACTTCGCTTTAAGGAGAAAGGCCTCTAGTTTTTCTGAAAGTGCGCCTACATGTGTACTGAGATTAAAAAAGATTGCCAAGGTTTTTTTTTTCAAAAATAGATCCTACCATTCTTCTTTAACAAAACAATTCAGACCAGTCCTTACTGTGGAAATATATAATTACACTCTTTTTTTTTATATTGGTATTGCTCATGAGCTTCACCCATGCTGTAAGTAGTAGGTAAGCTGTTTTGTAGGTCAAATCTCGGGGAGAAGACAAGCCGCATATATAATAAGCAAATATGGCTGCCTCCAAGTTCATGCAAAATTACAGAATACACAGAAACAAGGTTTTTTAAATCTCAATATGCAGTGGTAGCATCGCTTATGTTAAGTCATTGACTCTCACTTATATATAAAAAAAAAGAAAAACAAAAAAGTATAATTTCCCTTTAAAGTAAGAATTAAAGTCTGCATTTTTGGCAGTCTGAGTAATTAAAGTCTGATAACTTCAAAACAATAGTATGTGTGCTTTCAAGAGTTTCTTTTTTTTCTTTCTTCTTTTTCTGCTTCAGCTTTTGTTGGCAGCTTTTGAGGGTCTGAATGGAGATAAAGAAGTGTTATTAAAATAGTGACAAGCTGCTCAGAAAGTCTGCTCAGGATGGGAAAGGGCCAGTGTGCGTCAGAGGGAAAATAATGAAATGCAAAAATCACCCAGTCTGACAACTGGGATGCTGTGTAGCAGCTTAGCCTGTTGGTCCAGGGCTATTTGTCATAATCAGCGCTACTTTTCTCATTAGCAAAAAGCCATTACCAGCCGAGTTTATCAGCGGCACTGAGTTATCGGGGGCACCCAGCAATCCCGGTGTGTAACCAGGGGGTTCAGAGGGCTAGCGCAGATTTAATAAGCCAAATTCTAACTTACCCAGTCTTCAGAGATTTGTCATTTCAATCCTTACTGAGCTTACCAAGTAGACCAGATGTCTTCTGCATTAACTAGTTCCAGCCTTTAAAGTCAGCTTCCCTGATAAATGTCAGAGCATGGAAATTTAAAGAACCAATAAACCTAGAATTCCTTTTACCATAACACTAAAGAGGAGCTAATAAAAAAATAAAACTCTGATATTTGATTCTTTTTCTTGCAATGCAGCCAGTTGTTCTGTGCTATTGGTCATTTAATTCCACAGGGCTGTACCAGGTGATAAATGGCAGTAGCCTTTGTGGGACTAGTGAACAGCACACCCACACACACTTTCAAGAAGCTCCTATAATATTTAACGGCTTCATTGTAATGCCTAATGAAATAGTATTGTGTTAACTTAACCTGTAATTCACATTGTCTAACTTTTTAAATTAACAGTTCTAAGTCAGAATTATTGGGTTTGAGAAATCATTATTTCAACAAACAGTGCTTAGTGATTATTTAATACATTTACCCATGTGTAAAATCAACATGAGTTGGTTAAAAAAAAGGGCTGTAAACAAATGGTGTAATTTCCTCAGTGAATAATGTTTCATGCATGTATTTTAAAAATGCTAATCATTTTAAATGCTTATGGAGAATAAAAATATAAAAATATTATACACTGATTTAAATCGCATGAATATATTTTTTATTTGTTTGCAGTATTTATCTTTTTTTTTTGCGAAGTTCCGTAAAGCTCTGATTTTTTTGTACAGTAATGACCAAAACAGTTTGAGTAGAATTAACAAAGTGATTGAGAATTTTTGTTGATGGGATAGCTGAAAATTTCAAATACTGGGAAATTATTTTTCTAAATCCATAATTTTATTTTAGGGATTGAAAAACATGGAATTGTGTCATGTAACTAACATGTACACCTAATTTTTGTTTTTACTACCAATTTCAATTTTATGCAGCCTATAGTGATTGAATTTGTGTCATGTTGTAAAACAATCTTCATTGGGTCATTTTGAACATTTTCAAACTGAGTATAAACTTTAACAAAATGTCTAATTTATCCATCTCATTGATCAATGATATTATATTCCTACAAAATAAATAAATGAAATATAAGCTAAACGCCCATTAAAATAAATAAATACAAAGGTACATGTGTTTGCTATTTTCTAAATCTTTAACTAATAATTTGAATTGTGAACAAAAAAAGTAGGCATTTAGGGTATTAAGATGCATGACTATATATACTTTAAGCTGTTGAATAACAAGATTCCCATTTTTATATATTAATAAAAGCAAACCAAACCAATGATAGAAAATCACAACTTTATATCCAAAATAATTAAATATAATAAAATAATTAGAAAATTATACATAGAAGTACATTTTCCCCTTTTAAAGAAATCAAGTATTTTTTTATATTTAGAAAATAACTTGTAACACCTTAAAATCACATTTTATGTATATTATTTATAACCAGTAAAAATTGTGCTGGAGTCCTTAAAATATCCAAACAAATATTGGGTTAAAAAGAAGATTCCTTTTTTCTGCAATGGCTCCCTGGTTCGAGAATGACTCTTTGCTTCCCCTCTTAATCTGTATTTTACGAGTGAGAAGCTTTGCATTATGCAAATCGTTAGATAGGAACAGGTGACATTTCAGCAAAGAACATGATCAGCGGCCCGGGATAGGACTGGCCTGCTGATTTATACATTAGTATTTGTCACAAGGATTTCCAGGGCTCTGCTCTACATATCACTGTGTGCTTGCTTAAGGTGGAAACTTTAGAAGTTCAGTTTAACAGAGGAGGCTGTACTCTACACCCGAGAAGAGAGAAAAGGGAGGCAAAGGAATACATATTGGAGAAAATAAAATCTCTCTTGTAGACTCCTCTTGCCACCTCTTGCCACCTATATAAGATGCAACATCAGTGGGTGCAGGTTATGGGATGCAAGCACTGATACCCTCCAAATGTTACAAGTGCAACATCATGCAACCCTGCAACCTGTGACCTTCAGGTGAACCAGCATCTGGCATGTAATTCACAAGAGTCCCAAGATTTATATAAAAAATTGTGCCAAGTGATAACTATTCTATGATTAGAGATGAGCGAATCGAACTTGGCGAAGTGGAATTCGTTTCGAATATTAGGAAAAATTTGATTCGCACCGAATCTGAATTTTAGCAAACTTCGGATGCACGAATCGAATTTTCCCCGATCAGCCGGCAAAAAGTGTATCTGCAGAGAGCTCCGCTATTTCTGACAGTTCTCTGACAGTTCCTTCACATTTACAGCGGTTGAAACATTGTATCTATTTGTTTCCATTTAGGATACAGATGTTTTTATTCGGAAACAAATAGATACAATGTTTCAACCGCTGTAAATGTGAAGGAACTGTCAGAGAACTGTCAGAAATAGCGGAGCTCTCTGCAGATACACTTTTTGCTGTACTGGAATTCTTCTTCTTTTCATTCTTCCTCTTCTTTTCATTCTTCTTCTTCTTCTTCTCATTCTTCTTCTTCTTTTCATTCTTCTTCCTCTTTTTTTCATTCTTCTTCTTCTTCTTTTCATTCTTCTTCTTCTTTTCATTCTTGTTTTCATTCTTCTTCTTCTTCTTTTCATTCTTCTTCTTCTTCTTTTCATTCTTCTTTTCATTCTTCTTCTTCTTCTTTTCATTCTTCTTCTCATTCTTCTTTTCATTCTTCTTCTTCTTCTTTTCATTCTTCTTCTTCTTTTCATTCTTCTTTTCATTCTTCTTCTTCTTCTTTTCATTCTTCTTCTTTTCATTCTTCTCATTCTTCTTTTCATTCTTCTTTTCATTCTTCTTCTTCTTCTTTTCATTCTTCTTCTTCTTCTTTTCATTCTTCTTTTCATTCTTCTTCTTCTTCTTTTCATTCTTCTTTTCATTCTTCTTCTTCTTCTTTTCATTCTTCTTCTTTTCATTCTTCTTCTTATTCTTTTCATTCTTCTTTTCATTCTTCTTTTCATTCTTCTTCTCATTCTTCTTTTCATTCTTCTTCTTCTTCTTTTCATTCTTCTTCTTCTTTTCATTCTTCTTCTTCTTCTTTTCATTCTTCTTCTTCTTTTCATTCTTCTTCTTCTTCTTTTCATTCTTCTCATTCTTCTTTTCATTCTTCTTTTCATTCTTCTTCTCATTCTTCTTTTCATTCTTCTTCTTCTTCTTTTCATTCTTCTTCTTCTTCTTTTCATTCTTCTTTTCATTCTTCTTCTTCTTCTTTTCATTCTTCTTCTTCTTCTTTTCATTCTTCTTTTCATTCTTCTTCTTCTTCTTTTCATTCTTCTTTTCATTCTTCTCATTCTTCTTTTCATTCTTCTTTTCATTCTTCTTCTCATTCTTCTTTTCATTCTTCTTCTTCTTCTTTTCATTCTTCTTCTTCTTCTTTTCATTCTTCTTTTCATTCTTCTTCTTCTTCTTTTCATTCTTCTTCTTCTTCTTCTTCTTCTTTTCATTCTTCTTTTCATTCTTCTTCTTCTTCTTTTCATTCTTCTTCTTCTTTTTTTCATTCTTCTTCTTTTCATTCTTCTTTTCATTCTTCTCATTCTTCTTTTCATTCTTCTTTTCATTTTTCTTCTCATTCTTCTTTTCATTCTTCTTCTTCTTCTTTTCATTCTTCTTCTTTTCATTCTTCTTTTCATTCTTCTTCTTCTTCTTTTCATTCTTCTTCTTCTTCTTTTCATTCTTCTTTTCATTCTTCTTTTTCTTCTCCTTCTTCTTCGTCGTGCCCCGTGACTGCCCAAATGAGTGAAGTGTGCGGTGATTCTAAGATCGACGGCACTCATCTGCATGTCATACTGACTGACAGTATTATTTCTCTTCCCCAGCAGACTCCAAGGGCATTTAAATTAAAGGTACAGTGTTCTGCACTAATATAAAGGCTCTCTGAAGCCTAGAAACCCTTTTAATAAGTTAAATTTGCAGCGAATAAATTCGCATCGAATCGAATTTCTCCCGCAAATTTGGCGAATCAGCCGAATCGAATTTTTGAATAATTCGCTCATCTCTAATCATTAGAGATGAGCGAATTATTCAAAAATTCGATTCGGCTGATTCGCCGAATTTGCGGGAGAAATTCGATTCGATGCAAATTTATTCGCCGCGAATTTAACTTATTTAAAGGGTTTCTAGGCTTCAGAGAGCCTTTATATTAGTGCAGAACACTGTACCTTTAATTTAAATGCCCTTGGAGTCTGCTGGGGAAGAGAAATAATACTGTCAGTCAGTATGACATGCAGATGAGTGCCGTCGATCTTAGAATCACCGCACACTTCACTCATTTGGGCAGTCACGGGGCACGACGAAGAAGAAGAAGAAGAAGAAGAATGAAAAGAAGAATGAAAAGAAGAAGAAGAAGAATGAAAAGAAGAGGAAGAAGAAGAATGAAAAGATGAATGAGAAGAAGAATGAAAAGAAGAATTAAAAGAAGAATGAAAAGAAGAATGAAAAGAAGAAGAAGAAGAATGAAAAGAAGAAGAAGAAGAATGAAAAGAAGAATGAAAAGAAGAAGAAGAAGAATGAAAAGAAGAAGAAGAAGAAGAATGAAAAGAAGAATGAAAAGAAGAAGAAGAATGAAAAGAAGAAGAAGAAGAATGAAAAGAAGAATGAGAAGAAAAATGAAAAGAAGAATGAAAAGAAGAATGAGAAGAATGAAAAGAAGAATGAAAAGAAGAAGAAGAAGAATGAAAAGAAGAATGAGAAGAAGAATGAAAAGAAGAATGAAAAGAAGAATGAGAAGAATGAAAAGAAGAATGAAAAGAATGAAAAGAAGAATGAAAAGAAGAAGAAGAATGAAAAGAAGAATGAAAAGAAGAAGAAGAATGAAAAGAAGAAGAAGAAGAAGAATGAAAAGAAGAATGAAAAGAAGGAGAAGAAGAATGAAAAGAAGAAGAATGAAAAGAAGAATGAAAAGAAGAAGAAGAAGAATGAAAAGAAGAAGAAGAAGAATGAAAAGAAGAATGAAAAGAAGAAGAAGAAGAATGAAAAGAAGAAGAAGAATGAAAAGAAGAAGTATTCCAGTACAGCAAAAAGTGTATCTGCAGAGAGCTCCGCTATTTCTGACAGTACTCTGACAGTTCCTTCACATTTACAGCGGTTGAAACATTGTATCTATTTATTTCCGAATAAAAACATCTGTATCCTAAATGGAAACAAATAGATACAATGTTTCAACCGCTGTAAATGAACTGTCAGAACTGTCAGAAATAGCGGAGCTCTCTGCAGTGACACTTTTGCCGGCTGATAGGGAAAAATTCGATTCGTGCACCCGAAGTTTGCTAAAATTCGGATTCGATGCGAATCGAATTTTTCCTGAAATTCGAAACGAATTCCACTTCGCCAGGTTCGATTCGCTCATCTCTACTAATCATGATTCTTTTGGCTGTTTTATTGTAGATCATGATTATGTATGAGCAAATAAGCGTGTTTGTGAATACTGATTCCAACCCAGTTATAGAATATTACAGTACAAAATTTGGTGCAGCACAGAAACCAATCAGCTTCCAGGTTTTATTGTCAAAGCTTAATTGAACAAACTGAAGTTAGAAACTGATTGGCTACCAGGCACAGCTGCACCAGATTCTGAGAGCTCCAGTGTTTGTAAATCCTCCCCAATAAGTGTAGCACCCTCCTAGATAGGTGCTTGGTTTAGATAGGTAAGATTTTGTTGTGTTTTGATAGGTAAATTTAGTTGTCACCCTCCCAAGCAATGCTGCTGGATCTATTGCAACCTGAGGTTCTGAATGCTGAGACCTGGAATCTGCTAAAGCTGACTTAGGGGCTGTCTACTTAAGATCTGGTCTGGTATCATGGAGGAAGGCAACCATCTTCTCTTGGACCTTGAGAGTACAAACACCTCTAAAGGATCTTGGAGACTGTGTGCTACTTAACCTCCGTAGCGGTCTGATTATGTCCATATTTCTGTGCTCAAAGCGGTACATTTTTTCGGAATTATGTATTTTTTTTATTGTAGGCTGTAATTTTTAGGAATAACTCACTGAAATCTGTCCTAACAAAAGTCTAGTAAACATCCCACGTAGGATAAAATTTGAAACACAAAATCATAAATTATAATTTAATAAATAATCATAAAAATAATAATATAATAATACATTTAATTCAATAATATAATCAAACCAAAAACACTGAAATTTGAAATATAGCGCCAAGTTCGCACATCACTGAGCAAAGTCGCAAAATTGTTTTCAGTGTCTGATGACGAATTTTTAAAATTTGCCGCCATTCCGACCCCCGTACGTCCCGACGCTCTCAGGGACCGGAACACGGAAGCCAGATGCCGGCATCGGCCGGAGGAGATGGCCGGGGACGCTGCAGGGGACGCATCGTGGGAGCGAAGGACAAGGTAAGCGCTGCAGGGAATCCCTGAGCAACGCCGCATGGTAAGCCCAAGTGTAGCTCGGGGTTACCGCTTTTGGTACTGAAACTTTACCCCGAGCTACACTCGGGAATACCGCTAGGGAGGTTAAAGAGTCAGCTATGGGTCTAGCTAAAGGGGGCCCTGGCTGGTGTTCCAATTAGCTTTGTCTTTTTAAGCTCCTACTTCAAGAAACTTTCCTCTAGTTTTCTACTAATACTACTGCTGTCCTAAATCTGAAGTCTACTGTTTGTTTCCAGCACAGACTTTGTCAAAGCTTACCCGAAAGGATACCCAGAGTCATCAACTGTACATAGTTCTTGTTTTTGGAGTATCCCATCTAATTCCCCCAACCCTATGCAAGTTCTCCAAAAATAAAAACAAAACAACACCCCTAAACTGGTCATTGAAGAAATGTGTGGATGGCTGTGGGGCAAAGCTCTTGGGGAAGACCTGGACAGTATTCCATCGGCTCCTACAGGAGTAGTGCTACATAAATACAAAAAAGCTAACAGATCTGAAAATTTGTGGACACAATTGGGTTAATTTAAAAAAGACAAATAGACTGTTCACTTTGCAAGGGAAGTTACAATGTTTAAGTTCCAAAAGCTTAGTGAATGTGGTGAAATATCACTTTGCAAAGAATTCCCTATCATGTGCAAGGAAAATAAAAAAACAGAAGTTTTGTTTTCACATTTTGGATGGTGGAGAGCTTACAACGATTCTAAAGGATATTTTTTTTCCTGTAAAATAACAAACATGACTATACTTACCTGCGGTGTGTAGTGGTTTTGCACAGAGCAGCCTAGATCCTCCTCTTCTCGAGTCCCCCATAGGCTCTCCTGGCTCCTCCTGTCTGTTGGGTGCCCCCACAGCAAGCAGCTTGCTATGGGGGCACCCGCTGATCCATGTGTTCATTTATACACTGGAGCCAATGGCTTCTGCTTGCTGTCTGAGCCAATGAGGAGGCAGAGTCCTGGGTCAGCCGAGGCTGTCATTCGATAGATCACGATGGGGCTCAGGTAAGTATTGAGGGGACTGGGGGCACTGCTGCATTCAGGTTTTTTATGGTCATGCATAGAATGCATGACAGTAGAAAACCTTCAGCCTTTACAACCACTTTAAACTCAATCACTACGTTTTGAGGATAATTCCCTTGCAAACTGTAACTTCCCTTGAAAAATGAACAGTCAATTCACCTTTAGTAAATCAACCTCAAATGAATACATTGCAAGTGCAGAACAAGAGGATCAGCACTGGAGCACAGTTTCCAAATTTGCCCATTTCTAAAATACAAATTTTTGCAAAACACTGACAGGTTAAATAGCAAACCATGATATAATAATAATAAAACTAACTAATTATTATTTTTATTAAAAAAAGATGTTTAAGTACCAGGACTGTAACCTACAGGTTATAATCTATATAAAAAACATTTTTTGTATCTCACTGTATTGTATATTTCATACTAATATTATATACATACATGTTACTGTTTTCTATAATAATATTGGGAAACCTAAATTATAAAACAGTATGATAAATCTGTAAACCATTCAAATTTGCATATAGAATATGTGTATTAACCTCTATTGGCCAAGGATGTGCCCAGTGTTGGGCATCATTGGAGCATGGGATCAACACTCCTCTAGGTCAGATATGGTTAATGTATATGTACAAACTAATTTGTCACTTATGTGTATAGACAAAATACATGACAAACTGCTGTTACATATTCTGATCTTTAGGAATGGGCTGCAGAATTGGAATTGTCTGTAATTTTCCCCTTTGAATTTTTTTTTTAATCTTTATTTTGTATTCGTGCTTCAAAAACTAATTGATAGAATGCTGGGAATGGGGTGCATTGTGATCTTCATGTAAGTATATAATATATAAGGGGTAAGAAACGCTATAGAGTAATTCATTTGTTCAAAATGGTTTTCCTTCACTCGTGGCCTTGGTAGGATTGGCGCTTATCACCAAGCCTTGGATTTTTTTTTCTGTGTTGCAAAAGAAGCTCTGAGATTGCAGAACAACTTTCCCCCTGGAAAGGTATAACTTTCAATATAGGCAGCTAACTAACCCTTAGTTTACTAACACACACAACTAACACACCCAAGTTATAAAGGTTAACAAATAGTAAACATTTAGCTAGATGCTGTGGGTTCTATATATTAATGTTTTCACCAAGAATTCTCCAATTTCTCCAATTATTTACTAATTTATTAAAATAAATTGAACAATGTGTGAATCTTGGCTAAAACTCCAATGAAGAAAAAAGCATCCAAGAGGCATGTACTTACTACTTACTTAGCGGGGGGGAGGTGCCAGGAGAGCCAACTGGGGACCCAAGAAGAGGATTGGGGCTGCTCTGTACAAAACCATTGCACAGAGCAGATAAGTATGACATGTCTGTTTTTTGTTTTTTTTTACCTTTAGTATCACTTTAACTGTACCCCAAAGAATATTCAGTGACTTATAAATGATCTTGTATCCCTGACTTTCTGAATCACCATTTCATAGAGGTGATGGTGTAGAACAGTTTATGCTACAGTACTGACTAACTAAAGTTGGATCTTCCAGATACATGTGTATTTAGAACAAAAGCAAAACAGGGCGCACTCTCTTTGTGCATGTAAGGGACCGCCTGGCGGTACCACTAGCGCCCCACTGATCAGGCGTCCCCAGAGCATGGAATCTAAGCCCCAGAGTACTTGTTCACCAGGGCCCCTGATGGTGGGGATGGACTTGGAGTACCCTGAGACCAGGTCGTGGCTACTGAGAATACCTGTCAGTGGTAGGGGTAATCGCCAGGGCTCCCACGGGGGAGAGCCTGATATGAGGAGGACGGGTAATCCCGATGGGATGGATGGATGGCTGAGCAGGTGCAAGGTCAGACAAGCCGGGTCGGTAGCCGTGGGGACGGTGCGGTACAAAGCAGCGGGCAGAGAATAGTCGGGTCACTCGCCAGGTCAGCAACAGAAGGTCAGATCTAATAAGGGGCATCCAGGAGAGAGGTCAGGCAAGCCAAGGGTCAGAGCAGGAGAATACAGCGTGGTCAGGTACAATCCAGGTCAGCAACTTACAATACACAGGTTCACAGGATCAGGAATGCAGGAAAGACCAGAAGGCACCGAATGACAGCTCAGGGCCGTTTAAATATCGCGCCCTGCACTGCCATTGGTGCCAGGCGCGCGCCCGCGGCTCCTACTGCGCATGCGTGAACCCGGACGCCGCGGCCGGCCAGGACCTAGTGCCCGCGTCCCTGAACGGGGCAGCGCACTGCGCCTGCGCCGGGACCAGCGCCGCGGGGATCCCTGACAGTGCATTAACGTAGTAAACCAAGAATTTAATATAAAGCATAAAAATGCATACTCACAAACCAAAGGGGGGTAAAAACAGACAAGAAGAGTCCATAATGACAGTACAAAGTGACGAAAGAACCTTAGTGAGGTATGCTAACGCATTTCGGGAGACAAACTCCCTTCATAAGCCCTCATGCACACTTGATATTTTTACAGCGGCTGTTTTTGGCTTTTGACATTTTTTTCTACAGCCAGTAAACTCCCCAGCATGTTATCCTATGTGTCCATGCACACATAGACTGTAATCAATGTTTTTTGGCTGGAAAAAAACTCAGGACTAGTGGGTTTCCAGAGGAGTTTTTTAGCTGTAAAAACGCTCTAACACTGAAAAACGCTGAAAAATGCTGAAAACGCAACAAACGCCGCAAAACCGGCATTTTTGGACTTTTTTTTACTTTTCTATACCAAAAAAAAAATTTGGGGGGTAAAAAAACTCTAAAAACCGCAAACGTGGGAAAACGCCGCTAATCTTGGCAAAACACCACTAAACGCTAATGCAAAAACGCTAAAAAAAGCTGAAAAACTTACATTTTTAATGTGACTTTACACAGCTAACGTTACCAGCGTTATCAAAACGTCCCATGTGCATGAGGACTTATACTTCAATCATTTTAAATTCCTTGACTATGCATAGGTGATCTCTAGTTACCTAACTATGTTACTTTACAAAATAATTAGCTGCTCTAATGATGATTTAAATGTGTCATATGTACAGGGGTGTATACTTATGCTGTCAGTTACTTTGTGCTTTTTCGTTGTAATTCATTTAATCCTTTGACATCTTTAGGTCATTTTATAACATTCTGGACTTCAAGGGATCAAAACAAGCTCATGGCTGCTTACGCTTTAAAAGTTTATAAAAAATTGTACTCATTGTAGCTTTGGGTATTATATTGTGTCTGTGTGCACTTAGTGTATTGTTTGTATTAGTGGATTTTTTCCTGAAAATATGCATGTGATAAGCAGATGTGCAAATATCATGTGACATGCAACAAAAAATTGCAGCTGTCAATATTTTATTCTACAGGGCCTCTAATTCATAAAATTGTAATTGTTTGGGGGTTTAAAGTTATTTTCTAGCATAAAAATGCAGATTTTTAACGTGTATGTGAAAAATGTAAAAATTACCCTGACACAATGAGGTTGATTTATTAACACTGTGCATGGTAGCCAATCAGCTTCTAAATTCAGCTTGGAAGAAGTGAAACAGCACCATCTAAGTGTAGCATAAAAAACAAACTCTTGCATTTTCACAAGTAAGCAAATCAAAAGAAACAACAATGAGAGCGCTCATCTAGCCACAAGCACCACCATCCAATTCCAGTCTGGTCCCGCTGCCTGTAGATCCCATGAAGGCTGTTTTAAATCCAGCTTGTTGAATTAAGCTTCGACAAAAAAACTGGAAGCGGATGGGTTTCTAGGTAGAGCTGCACCAGAGTTTGCACTTTACAGTTTTATTACATCAACTCCATAGTGGTTAAATCAATTTGCGGAGGTATATTTTGACTTTGTTATGAAAGCATCTAATTCTATTGATCCTTGGAAAAAATACTAGGAAAAAATAAAAAAGCTCCAAGGAGATGAACACTTTGGGTGTGATTTACCAAAAGCATATAGACTGTTCACTTTGCAAGGGAAGTTCAACTCTGTAAAAGAATAAGGTGTAGCTCTGTTGACTTCCATCATCCAATCATGTGCAAGCAAAGTACAGTTTTTTTTTTTATTTTCTTTGCATTGGAAATTCTTTGCAAAGTGCATTTTCACCTCATTCACTAAACTATGTGAAAATTCCCTTGCAAAGCAAACCGCCTATTTCTCTTTAGTAAATAAACCCCCTTTTAGACACAATGGGGTTTATTTACTAAAGCTGGAGAGTCCAAAATCAGACTCCCTTCTGCATAGAAACCAATCAGCTTCTAACCTCAGCTTGTTCAATGAAGCTTTGGCAATGAAACCTGGAAGCTGATTGGTTTCTATGCAGAAGGGAGTCTGATTTTGGACTCTCCAGCTTTAGTAAATAAACCCCAATGTGTATTTAAAGTGTTTATATAACGTTTGCCCAGAGTCTCGCTTTGAATTACAAAATGGCTAGTGTTGCAATTGGATAGGCTTTATCACTTTTTTAACAAAGGTGGAGTTATGATTTAAAGTGTAACTGTGGTCAGGCTCTGAACATTTAAATATTTAGCTTTATCTAACAAGGTGCAAATAAGCGTTAAAACAAGCTATCACTGACATCTGTAGGTCCAGCCACTAAGGACTAATTCATCCTCAAAATTCACAAGAGAAGCAAAAAAAGCCATCCAAGTTAGGTCTCATTACTTTGCTCTACCCTATTCCTGTGCACCTGCTGTGTGTTTATATGAGAGATTAAAAGCTTGGAAGGCTGCTAAGTCACTACTGAAAAAGAGCATAATAAACTGAGTTGTTGAACCTGAAAGTAAATGTTTTTGTGCTAAATTTGGTACTGAATTACTCCAGAATGCCTACAGCTGTAGAGGGTAGTGATGGTTTGTTATACCCCAAAATAACACTGTTGCATTGCACTGCATGCATTGGAGTACTAAGGTGCCTACCATTTTAAATGAATCACCTCAGCACACTAAGGCAGGGGTGGGCAAACTGTGGCTCTCCAGCTGTTGCAGGACTACAAGTTCCATCATGCCTCTGTAAGTCATAGCTGTAACTGTCAGTTTTGCAATGCCTCATGGGAAATGTAGTTCCACAACAGCTGGTGAGCCGCAGATTGCCCACCCCTGCACTAAGGCAACACACCTGCTCTGCAGCACACTGCAACACACAACAATGCATTACCATTGCCATTCATTCAAAATGATTAATCTGCCTTAAAGCAGAACCTAAAGAGGAGTTCCACCCTCCCTTCCCAAAAAGTAAAAGTCAGCAGCTACAAATACTATAGCATCTGACATTTAATATAAGTGCACTTATCTGTTCAGAAATCCAGGGGTGTTCTCATTTGAGACAATTCTTCAGTCGGCTGTCGGGTGCTGGCACCACCATCTTGACAAAGGGGAATCTGCAGTGAAGCCTTGTAGCTTCACAGCCAGTTTCCTACTCACATGTGCGAATCATGCTGCATTTTGTGAATGAGCCACAGTCCTGGAGGTGGCTCCAGGACTGTGGTGACCTGAGACAGAAGTGGGAGCGGGTACCTGTCAAAACCAAGTATCCGCTAGGTATCCACAGCAGAGGGGGGGAGGCAGATAAGTGGAGCTTCCACTTTTGGGAATCCACTTTACTGGATCTGATCACCACAAACCAAAAATGCAATTTAATTAATTTTTTTTATGCAAAGCAAACTCACCCATCTATCAACGTCTCCATGCTTTATTTTGTTGAGAAATCACTTTGAAAAACATCCTCCTAGCATTTCTAGCCATGGACATCTTGAGTAAGGGCACATGATTCATGTAGTATTTAGTTCCAGGAATCCAACTGCCCTTAGCTCAGACATGCAAACAAGAGGGTGAGGCTAGGTGAGAAAGCCCCTCCTTCCTCTCCTCCAGATGAAAGGAAGAAAGTGCCCATAGGTTGTATGACATCATTTTGGCCTAGGCCAGAAACCAGGAAGCAACTGAAGAAATGTAAAAAAAAATAGTTTAAAAAGTAAATATAATATGCCTTCTTATCGATATATTGCTTTTTATAGCTAAAATGCTGCCAATGTACCAAAATTGTTGTGCTCCCTTCCCTGTATATAAGAAATATAATTCTCTAGGGGCAAATACTATAACAGTTATAGTTCTTTCTCATTCCTGCGCTAGTTCTGCATGTAGGTGACCTCCAAGTATATCATGTATATAGCACGACCAGTGGTGGCTACATTACATCCTACACCTGCCTGGAGTTTGCATGTTCCACCTGTGCCTGCGTGGGTTTCCTTCGGGTACTCTGGTTTCCTCCCACACTCCAAAGACATGCTGGTAGGTTAATCGGCTCCTGTCTAAATTGGCCCTAGTATGTGTATGTATGAATGTGAGTTAGGGACCTTAGATTGTACACCCCTTGAGGGTTAGGGACTGATGTGAATGTACAATATATATGTAAAGCGCTGATGGCACTATATAAGTCCCTGTAATAAATAAATAAATAAATAAAATAAATAAATAAATAAATGATGTTGGTGAGGGGTTAGCCACAAGACAAGAGAATAGGAACAGCTTGGTGGGACCGATCCTCATGATGACAGTTCAATAAGGTAAGAAATTCCCTTTATTGAATGCCCCTGGACTAAACGATCATTAGACCCTTACCATGGGGAAGGGGTGGAGAAACAACACCCAGATATATTTTTTGGTAAGATGACTGGAGTTAGAATTAAGGAATGTTCAAATATTAATTTACATATTTCCATTTATACAGTTTGTGAATTGGTTTGGATTACTATTTTTTAGTGCTTTTTTTTTGTGGCTTGTGTGAACACTTGAATGATCTGTTGCTATTATTGTAGTTTCCTGTGGATCGGTAGTCGGGAGAAAGTGACTCGTCACCTTTGATATTTCTATGCAAACATCACTATGTACATTGTAAATTATGACTAATGTGGCTGCATTATAATCCAGAAAGACCAAAAGGATGACATTTTACATGACATTTCAGCACCATAACTTTGTTTTACCTTCTTGTACACTTAATGGAGTACTCACTGGAGCAATTCCCGGACTCAGAAGTCCATCTCAGTGCAATGCAATGTCTTGGAAACATACTGAATTTCCTCATAAATTTAGAGCCTAGAGTATTTTCACAGAGCAACCTTCCTTGTTATTTTATAGTTTACCTTACAGTACTTTGTATAGGATTTTCACATTTTCTGTGCTTTCTTGTGCCATATTTGACAAGAATGTCATTTTATATGTGGGTTCTCCTCTGTCAATTAGTGCAATCAGCACTTTAAATAAAAAAGCTTGAGATAAAACCCATTACAGGATAATTTAGAATAGGATTTTATTATTTTCAGTCATCTTGGTGTGACTTGCACTGAAAGTTAGCAAATGAGAAATCGTTAAATACGATGATTGCTCTGCATTATAAATTTATAATCACAGTCTGTATAAGTAGAAAAAACACAAGTAGTGTATGCAGTAGGACAAATATTTACAAAATGAACAAACGTTGATATCTCTGTTCAGATTTAGCTGATCACATTCATATAAATTCTGCTTTGGGATCCAACAACAGTAAGCCACGTGAGCAAATGCCTAAAGCCTGGTACACGTGATCAGACAATCAGACGCAAAATACCACTTTCGGAGCGATCGTCCAATAATCTGATTGTTAGTACACAGCTTTCAAGAGCAGATTAGAAAAGTTAATGCGAAATTGAGTGACAAAGATAACGCATGGTCAGAAATAAAAGAATACATTACAATGCATTACATCGTCGCGGGAATTTGTATTCTGTCTTACAAGAATTTTGGTATCTTTTAGTAACCTATTCGTTTTTAACCTCCTCGGCGGTATGATTCTTTCTGATTTTTTGTGCTGAAAGCGGTACCATTTTTTTGCATGGAAATATGTCGTTTTTTATTGTAGGCTGTAATTTTTAGGAATAACTCACTGAAATCTGTCCGAACAAGAGTCTATTAAACATTCCGGATATGATAAAATTTGAAACACGAAATCATAAATTATAATTTAATAAATAATCATAAAAAATAATAATATAATAATAATAAATTTAATTCAATAATATAATCAAACCAAAAACACTGAAATATGAAATACAGAGGCAAATTCGCACATCGCTGAGCAAAGTCGCAAAATCGTTTTCAGTGTCTGATGACGAATTTCCCCACGAATCATTATCACTCAATTCTGCAAGTGGTTCTGATTTACTATCGCTGTTCTCTAGCTGGTCTAAACCCGCTTTTGACGTAAACGGATGCTTTTTGGACGCCATGGACTTTTCTAAGTTTCCAGGCAGAAAGAACATTCAAAATGCAGGCAGGGCACAGGACAAAGCAGTAGGGACAAAATATATGTGAAATGCATTGAAACAGCAATGACAGCAAAAATGACATTTGTAAAAAATTTCAAATTTCCCGCCGGAACATCCCGACGTCACAGGGACCGGAACACAGAAGCCAGATGCCGGCATCGGCCGGAGGAGATGGACGGGGACGCTGCAGGGGACACATCGCGGGAGCGAAGGACAAGGTAAGTGCTGCAGTGACCCCCAGAGCAACACCGCATGGTAAGCCCGAGTGTAGCTCGGGGTTACCGCTTTTGGTATAGAAATTTTACCCCGAGCTACACTCGGGAATACCGCTAAGGAGGTTAATATGAGACTAGCATACAAAAAAAGTATGGATGATCATTTATCTGATATTCGCTTTGTGTGTACAAGGCTTAAAGGAGCAGCCAGTTTTGCAGGACTTTCCATCCCCTGAGGCCCTTCACCCAATATTACATTCATTTTGGTATTGTATTAAACACAGAGGGTGCTCTAGGTGGCTTAGTGCCGTTTTCTCTAAAACCCAATCTATTTTTAAAATGTTTGGAAAGAGTTGGGAAGGATTAGAATGAAGGGTAAGGTTTGAGTTCCTGCTGCTATGGGTCTGCAATGAATCTCTGAGTTTCATAATGTCTGCAGTTGCAAACTTTTGTCTCTAAACTTTGCTTTAGCTGGACAAGATTTGGTGTCAAAGTTAAAGAACAGGCTATAATGCAGTGTATAGCTTTTTTCGCAGTCAGTGGAGTTACAAGAGCCAATAATTTAGAGCACAGGTGTCAAACTGGTGACCCTCCAGCTGTTGCCAAACTACATGTCCCATGAGGCATTGCAAGGTTGACAGTTACAAGCATGACTCCCAAAGACAGAGACATGATGGGACGCAGGGGCGGACTGACAATTTGGAAACTCGGGCACTGCCCGAGGGCCCGGGGTCAGTAGGGGGCCCCATGAGATGCCCCTGGTACCTTTTTCAAAGGCTTTTTTGAGTTTGGGCAAGGACACAGGGGCCCCATGATCCCCTATTGCCCGGGGGCCCCATGAGTTGTCAGTCCGCCCCTGATGGGACGTGTAGTTTCTCAACAGCTGGAGGGCCGCCAGTTTGACACCCCTGCTTTAGAGCCTCTTTCTATAAATGGTTGGGCTTACAGCAGCCATGTTGGAGGATTTCACAATTCTTTGTAGAATGGGACAATGGTTTTATATATTTATTCATAGATTTTTTACATTTTGGCATTGGTGCACATGCCTTCATTGCAAAGTCTGGCTTCCCATGCCTTGTGTTTGACAATAGCTTGCTTATGAGGAACATAATAAAATCTTGGTGTGTCGCTATAAGTGATATGTGTCCATATCAAGAGAAAAATAAATTCCATGCACATAAATATCCACAACAAACAGCCTAAACAAGTTGTTTGTGTATACCAACATAACCTATAAAAAACACAATAAAAATCTGCATACAATAATGTGAAATAACTTATGCAACATAAAATAAAATACCTTATGACATACAGCAGCAACATGCTGTGAATCACTATTTAAATACAGTGGAATTAATAAAAAAATTCTCTGTGCAAATAAGCAGTCTCTTGTACAAAAATTGGTACTTCAATAAAGTGCAATGCATATCTCAGCGTCTTAATCTTTTTTTTTTGTAAAAGTGACCAATAAAGTGCAATATTAAGTCTCCACTCGCATGACCAAATGTGCTCCCTTCCTGCACACCTCACTTATCAGAGCTCCTTGACCCTTTTTTTTTTGTAAGTGGGCCAAAAAATGCTTTGGGATGTATCTGTTCTCCAATCCCTCTGGCCTTGGACATCCCTGATGACGTCACCCTGACGAAACATGTTAGGCTGGGCTTCTTACATCACTTCCACCTTCATACTTCCAGTCCTTGGAGCATAAGAGCGTTCCAGGAAGTGTCTATGTGTTTCAGCTTGTGTACAGGCAAGCCATGTGTATGCTGTATGTAAGTGCATTTTTTACATGTTTTTATTTAAAATAAAGTGGTTTTATACTATTAGAGTCTGCCTTCTGGCATGCTGCCCTGTATATGTATATTGGAGGAGAACTGTGGAGTCGGCGGAGATAATGGTAAACACAAACAACCTGTTTAGGTTTTTTGCTATGGATATGTATGTGCATGGAATTTATTTTTTCTATTGATCACATATCACACACAAATATTTTATTGTGTTCCTTTTATATCCTATGATTAGGGTATAATACAGTGCATTTGTCATCTATCACTTACCAGTAGGAGCTCATAGTGTGGAGTACTTTAATCTATAGCTTGCCTATTAGCCCTTTAAATGGGCAAAGTTGCAAAACAAGATTCACCCCTATAAATGTTAATGGTGTTTACTGCAAAGGTTGCAAATTTGCACTTTGAGCAAGATTTGCACATTCTCACAGCACTAGAAAGTGATGGAAAATCAAAATTGTTAGCGGAGATATGATATTGATATCCAAATACCTCAATGGTAATTCTAGCATAAGGAGAAACCTATTTAGTTTCGGGGAGATTAAGAAGACAAGCAGCCACTCTTGGAGGAGAAATTGGAGGAAAAGCAGTCTAACTCTAAACTGCATAGAGGGTTCTTTACTGTCAGAGCAGTAAAGATGTGGAGCTCCCTTCCACAATCAGTGGTGTCAGCAGGAAGAGCCAATAATTGCAAACATTTTTTAGATGGGCATCTAAGTGGACACAATATACAGGGATATGAGAAATGGTATTGACATAAACACACACACAGACACACGCACACGCACACACACACACACACACACACACACACACATATTGAACTAGATTGACTGGTGTCTTCATTCAACCTTGCCAACTATGTAACTATGTAAGAGATGTCACTAGAATAAGAGGTAAGGGTAAATCTTCGAATAGGCACACATGTTCTGGTGACAGCTGTCTAAAAAGGAGATACCCTTCATTTTGTCCCCACATATTTGCTGTTGTGTCTCCAGAAAGCGAAGAGGAATCTCCCTAATGGGATATAGAATTCTTTCTATAGAGAGAAAGAAAGAAAGAAAGAAAGAAAGAAAATAAAATATACTGACAGGTGTTTGCCCTACTCTATTCAAAATTGAGCAAACAGTTACCTATCTTTTGGGCAATGCTAGATGCATACCTGACCCTCATATTTTTATTCTTTGAGTTACTGACTCAGAATAAATATCAGACCAGGACTTCTCTTTCTGACTTTCTTGTGTACTTGTCACCATTAAAGAAGACCTTCAATTAAAATGGATATTATTAAGACTCGATGACCTAATTGTCCCTGTTTGAACATATTTGCCATCGGACGCCCTTCACCTCCAAACTTGTTTCCATCCTTTACTCACAATTGACTAACATTCAGAATCTCAACAACCACACTTATGTTTCCAGGTGGGAAAAGGACATTAAAAGCACCAAAGATATGGGCTGCTGGTCACAGATATGGACAACCCTGGCCTCATGTTCTATCAATATTCTTACAATGGAATCGGCCTTTAAAACTGTTACAAGGTGCTACTTGGTCCTACACCCATCTGCCCCTGATACCTGTTTCCGAGGCTGCACTACACCAGGAGACGTCTTACACATATGGTGGACATGCTCTATGCTCTCTTGATTCTGGTCAAAGTTCCTTAAACTCCTGCATTTATTATTAGCTCGCCCCTTTCCAAGGGACCCGTGGAATGTTCTTCTACACCTGAGGAGCCCGTGCCTTACAAAACACCAGTTTAAGCTAGCTACAAACGTACTATTGGCAGCTAAACAAACTATAGCAAAAGACTGGAAACAACAATTCATATCCTATACGGAAGTCCATAGCAGACTAAATTTCTTCCTGGCTAACAAAGAACTCTTTAGCATTCTGTCAGATACCCACAAGAGATTTCTCAAAACATGAACTTCATGGATTCAACACCCCCCCCTTGCTATGCCAATAGGCAGCTTTACTTCACTATAACGTCAAAGGACCCATAATCCAGGTTTAAGCGCTTTTGAAGTTCTCCTTTCAAATCTTTCTTGTCTTTCCCCCTTCTTCTCCTTCTTCTCTCACCCCATTGGCTCTCCCACAGGGATGGTTTATGATGTGTTCTATGTATTTCTTGGTTTGACTATACACTTTGTGCATTCCAAATGCCACTATTTCTTTTGCTATTGCCGGAGATTAGGCAATAGGTGTATAGTCCCTTATCTGTTCCTTATGCTGATTTATTGAGACAATAAGGTTGATGTTGTTGGTTTTTTTGACATCTTTTTGTCAGCTACATTGTCACCAATTACAGGTATGTTTTTTCTTTGCACGACTACTTTTGAACTGTTACCCCTTATTGTTACATCTTACTTGTACACATGACAGCAGTTGCGTTTGTAGTTTCTAAACTCAAAACTTCTTCATTAAAAATGTATTGAAAGGAAAATGGATAGCATTTTTTTGCTGACACTCTAAACATATATAGTTTAAAATAAAATGTAATAAAAGCTTTTTTTTAAGAAAGAGTTATAATGGTCCAACCTCCAAACAACACATTATTGCAGGAATTTGAGCACTCCGCTTTCCTAGAGGGCAATAATGAGGACAATTGTTAACTTTATTCATCACAGTTTTTAAAAGCTTTTTTATTTGGGGATGAGGGTCCACATTAATGACTCTAAGAACTAATGGGTTAACAAAACTCACATGCATTAAGGAGATCAACAAACGTAGCCCCCAATGTTTTCCTTTCATGAAACAATGATAAAAGATATCAAAGAAAATAGTGCAGCGCTTAAATCAATAGTCCTTAGTTATTCCCGATCAGTGGATGTTCCTCAATACGGAATGTAAGAAATGCCCACTCACCGGAACCACACTTGATACAGTGCAGTGTATAATAGTTATTCCCTGGTGTCACTGGAAGTATACATCTGGTGCAGCCCTTGGAAGAATATCCCTTTATAGATCAGACAGGTCCAGGGTCACAGCAAATAAGGCTCCGACACAGATTTCCCCTTAAGGGATGTGTGGGTGTTACTCTTGCAGCAGATAGAACCTCCCACTCTGGATAGAATTGGAGTAACACAGCTTCTGAAAAAAGGGGGTTCTCCCCATGCGGGGTCAAAGCAAAAAGATGCCCATGGTGTGATATCGTTTGAATAAAGCAAATTTTATTAAAAGGACAAAGGATGCATCCAGTAAATGGCAATGGGAACGGCAGAAGACAATAAAGCACTAACCGTCCCTAGAAGGAAATGGCCGCCGGAGCTCCACGATGCTCCGACGGCGTGGCGTCAACGGCGTGAGCAGGCTCCTCCTTACGCTTTACGTGCCACGCACATCGTCAGAGGGAGAGCCTCTGAGTGGGCATTTCTTACATTCCGTATTGAGGAACATCCACTGATCTGGAATAACTAAGGACTATTGATTTAAGCGCTGCACTATTATCTTTGACATTATTTATTGAGGTTTTACTGGTTGCCTTGAGTGTACAGCTGCTGAACTGATTAGCGCTCACTTTTTTACTTTGTTTACCTATAATGATAAAAGATATCAGCCATATATAGAGTGCATTATTTTTAGACTCAAGAGTCGATTTACTAAGAGTAAAGGGGTGTTCACTTTGCACTTTTAAAGGGAATTTTCCTTTAGCTTAGTGAGTGTGGTGAAAATTCACTTCACAAAGAATACTCAATCGCTTGCAAGTAAAAACAAGAATGTATTCTGCTTTCACATGATTAGGTGATGGAAGTCAGAAGAGCTTCACCTAATTGATTAAATTAAGGGAAATTCCTTTGAAAAATACAAATTTCCTTGCAAAAGGCACAGACTATTTGGCTATGGTAAATTGACCCCATTGATTAGCATTGAGGTTAGGAGCAGTAGAACACAGCTATGTACCACTGTAAAGCCGGGAACAGATAGCTGTGTGGTAAAGAGCAAATATGGCTGGCCCGATGTACATGTATATATACTAATTACGCACAGAACAATTTCTTTTTTAATGTAATACCTACTAATAATATTATTTGTTTTCCCTTTATCTTAAAAAAGACGGTATATTGCCTTTAACTCATATGAGGAACTATAATAGCTAGACCCTAACACCTCCTGCCACCACTGTGCCTAATACATTAATACAATTCCAAATTCAGAGAACTTCCAGCCCTCAAACATTCTAAACCAGATTCCACCTTAAATGGATTTTATCAGCTTGTGCACTGCTGAGCTCAAGCTAATACTGGTTCCAATAAAGAACAAATCAGTGCTCAACTCGACTTGTCTTATCGCACAGTCAAAACTGATGGCTGAAGAAGTCATAAAGATCCCATTTAATCTCCCTCCTATCTATCACCGCGAACGTCTTTATCCTCTTTGTGCAGTGGTAATATCTGCTCATTATGAAAGCAAAACAGATCTGGCATGAATAAAAGCGGAATGAAGTGCTCACTTTGAATTTGACAGCATGATCAGTGGAGGCAGTAATCTGTGAGAATCAAAACGGCTAAATTATTCCATAACGGTAATTTGAGGGAACAGCTTCGAGTATACACATCTGCTCTCATATATTGTGACGTTCCCTGATAAAACATCCTTCCCAATTTAGTCTCTCTGTGCTTGACTAATCTGCAACAGCTCTCGCAATGTCTAATCATACTATCAAAAGAGAAAGACCGAGTTCAATTGAGGCTCAAATGAAAGGAGATTGGAAGTGTATCTTCAATTGAAATTACATTTGTAAATGAGCCGTACTTTTTTCCCGCTCAGAGCATCTTGTGGTAAATCGGCCCAGGGAAGGCGACAGCTCTAGGTGGAGAACGGGGCCCGGCTGGGGGTTGTTATTTGGAGGTTGATGTGATGAAATTATGGGGGAGAACTTGATATTTTATGGTTTAAATTATTAATATTGCTTACTTTTACAAAGTGGTGAGAAACTGGCCACGTTTTAATATGGGATCAGTCCACGAAAAAATGATAGTTAGATGGAGGCTGCTGGTTCATATGACCTTCTAGTTTATTATTTTTTTTAAATATTTCAGCTGCAAGATAGTAGATTTTCCATCTCTGAACATCTACCGGGGCCTGTGCTACCTGTTTATGTACCTTCAATTGAAATTATATTTGTAAATGAGCTGTACTTTTTTTCCCCACTCGGAGTGTCTCCTGGTAAATCAGCCCAGGAAAGTTGATAGCTCCACTGGAGAACAGGGCCCGGTTGGGGGTTGGTATTTGTATTATGAGGTGAAAAAAGTATGGGGGATAACTTGATATTTTATGGTTTAAATAATTCATATTATTTAATTTGCCTATTAGCCTATTAGTGAGATATTGATCACACTTTATTATGGGATCAGTCCATTAAAGATGATAGCTAAGTAGAGGATGCTGCTTCAAGTTACCTTTCAGTATCTACCTTATAGTTCTAAAATATTTCAGCAGTAAAACACTAGATTTTTCTAGTTCTGACCACCTACCATGACTTCTACAAGCAGGCCTTGTTCTACCTTTAATTTTTGCTTTAATTTTTGTACCTTCAAATTAAATTACATTTGTAAATGAGCTATATTTTTTTGCCATTCAGAGCGCCTCGTGGTAAATAGGCCCACAGAAGGAGATAGGAGAATTATGCCCCATTATAGGTTGTTATTTGGAGATTGAGGTGATGAAATTAAGGGGAGAACTTGATTTATTATGGATTAAATAATTAATATTACTTACTGTTATGTATCAGTGAGAAATTGATCACATTTTATTATAGGATCAGTCCCCTGTTAAATGATAGTTAGATGGAGGCTTAAAAATTTTGATAGCAAAACATTAGATTTTTCCAGTTCTGACCACCTACCATGGCCACTACAAGTAGGCTTAAATGTAAATGGTTTAATGGCTTGAATTTACTAATTATGTAAGTTACAGTTCATTTTATAACACACACAGCAGATGGTGGACACTGCACAATGGTGGTGAGAACAGAGATGGAGCAGCAGGATGAAAATAATTGAATAATACTACTTTTAAAAGTAGTACCATGAATAATAATAATAATAATAATAATAATAATAATATATAACAAGAATTTTCTTGTAAAAAACTGTCAATATTTGTTTGAGGTGGGTGTACTCACTAGCTTTCCAGCAAAGTCTGAGGTATGTGAACTTACTGAATTTCCACCAGAGTATAAGGTGGGTGTACATACTGGCATTCCACCAGAGTCTGAAGCAGGTGTACTCACTGGCTCTCCAACAGGGGCTGCGGTGGGTGTATCCACTGGATCCTCAACAAGGTGGGAGTACTCACTGGCTCTCCACCAGAGTTTGAGGTGGGTGTACTCACTAGAACATCACCAAAGCTTGAGGTGGGAGTACTCACTGGCTCTCCACCATGGGTTGAGATAGGTGTTGTTAAAATGTGATATAAAGAATCATACCCCAAAGACTGCATTATCTCTACATTGGAAAGGACCCTATGCCATTCTTTTTCTTCACCCACTGTCGTCAAGCTGAAAGGATACAAGTATTGGGTCCACGGCTCGCATTGCAGAAAAGCTATTCCACCCCTAGACTTGCTGGTAGGCCCCAACCAGTCTAACCCTGAAAACCTTCTTTGTCTGTACCTCACAGGTATTTTCTTCTGGTAACCAGAGCCAAGGCCAAGAGGAAAATTAATCTTATGAAGTTGCTAGGATGAAATCCCAGTAAAGGACTTTGGGGAAGTAACTTTTGTGCAACAATTTTGGTGATCATCATCATCATTCTGGTCAGTCAGATGAAACTGGATGTGACACGGCAAAAGCTGAGCATGAACTGTTCCTCCAAAGCTGTGGACAAAGGTATCTATTTATGAAACTGAGATCAGCGGTGATCCTGAGGATCGTTGCTGATCTCAGATCATGGTTTATGAAACTGAGATGCACACAGAGAATCTGTCACTGACAGAAATAGAAATGGCCAGTTTATGAAGGAGCAATGTTAGCCCTTCACTGGCGATCTGTGTGAAAATTCTCCCTCCAAGATTCTCCAGCCCAGAGGTGGAGAATCAGGGAGAGAAGAGTGAATCCCGGGAGAAATGAGGAGGATGGAGGAAGATTATTGACTTCCTTCTTCCTCAATCAGAGCCCCCAAGACAGTGGAAAAGCCCCCCTGCCTTTCACAACCCCTGATGGGGTAGAGCAAGTTAGAAACACGATATATATATATATATATATATATGTGTGTGTATATGCAGTGTAGTGGTACTGAGCGGTATCGTCTGAGAGAACCACCAACGAAGCAGCGGTAATTTACCACTTCTTAGTAAATTGTGCGTTTGACTGATCTCTTACTGTAATTTCACGAGATTACAGTAACCGAAGCCATTTTCTAGAGTTCAAAGCGTTTGTAGATCGCTTCACTTCTCATTAGGAGAAGCGATCCACACCACTTCATAAACAGGCATTCAGAGGAGAGCTGTCTCCTCTGAGAATGCCAGAGAACTGAGCAGCTGTCATTTACCACTGCATGATAAACGGACACCAAAGAGAGGGATAAAAAGTAGCTTGAAACTCATTTGATTAAACTTTTTCAAAATGCCTTTGTGTCTATGCACCTCCAAGCAACCAAGGAGCTGAACATTTCCCAGAGTTGGATTTGTACTCACCTCTTTCATACAACACTCTGCCACTGCAAGGGGTACCTGTCACATTGAAGGAAATTGTACTTCTGCGACCACCTATCATATGTGTTGACTTCACACGCACACATCCACCAAACTCAGTATATGGGAATCGCACTAGGTTTATAGGTCACTCAGAGCGTGAGTCAGCTCCCTTGAGATGCCGGTTTGAACAAAATACACTGCTGTGGAACACAGACACATGAGGAATTGTATAACTGAACTAGCAATAATAATTCCAAGCTAAATAATTTTACGTTACAGACTTGCCTTGTTGGTTACAACTTTAAGAAAGCTTGTTCCACTCCCCAGGATTTTATTTTATCTGTGGGAAATATACATACACCTGTGTGCCCATTGATGCGACAGGAGTATGCTATTTAGTATACTCAACTTCATAAGGTCCCCCAGCATTTTTTAAAGCAAAGAGATGTAAGCACACACCTTAGAGACCAATTGAATGTTCCTTCTGAAACTAGGACATTGACTTAGCTGATCTGATGGATAACAGAACTCCAATTTATGATAAGAATTTTGTTATTGTAGCAAATGAGTTGAAAATGCTAAAAAAAAGTTATACAACTCAGGCTTGTGTTGGATTACCTCACTGCCAGTCAGGGAGGAAAGTGTACTATCGTTGATGCTTCCTGCTGCAACTACATTTCCAATGATACTGAAGCTGAAGATGCTATCATTGCTCATGTAAAAAGAGTTCAGCAGTTGAAGCAAGAATTCGGGGCCGCACATACGGAAAAACCTTGGACTGGTTTGACAAGCTGGGTTGAGTGGATCAACCCATCCAACTGGTTCACAGCTTTTGGAGGCTGATGGCTGGTCTCTTACATAGGCTCCTCTATTTTATTGGATTGTATATTCTCATATATGCCTTAGTTAAATTGTTGTTAAATGCTGAAGGTAGACAGTATTACTATCTAAAAGATAAAGAACTCAAACAACAGAAAGGACCATTAGGATGTCATACAACATGGAGTTGGAATATTGACATGTAACAAGATGGAGTCACCTGGAAACTCTCTAAACCTGACTTATACATGAACTGTCAGTGAACTGTGTTGTGTGTGAGTTATTTTCCCTTCTTTTAGCCTTGTCTAGACAATGTAGAAACGAAAGGATATCTGTAAGACTAGGCCCAGGATGGTAACTATTGTCACTGATGAGTGGGATGATGGTTAGAAGCATATGGATAGGAAAGGACATAATGCCTTGTACCTTTGGGTAAGATTCTTTTTCATTATGGGTTCCTCTTATGTTATTTTAAATAATTGCTTTGGTTGATATACAAAATTCAATTAGTAAGTAAGCGTCATTTATCCTCAGTTATCACCATTTATCATTTATATGACATTTACAATGTTATCTTAGATAATCAGAAGTTCCCCCTTTCCTGTGGATGTGCCCAAGATAGAGAGCAATGAAAATAAGGTAGACATTATGTAATGGACAGGATACGTAACACATAATACGCAATATGGCATAAAAACTGTGTGTTTAATCTTGTTTTTTGTCACTTTGCTCTTGGTGCTCTGTGATCCAGTGTACATTGCTATTACTCAGTAAACCATGCATAGATGGAAGATGTACCTATGTGGATGTCCTTCATTGCAAGACTATTCTTAATAGAGTACTAATTGGATCTTCAACAGGGCTTGAGGTGGGTGTACTCACTGGCTCTCCACCAGAGCTTGCAGTGAGTGCACTCACTGGATCATCAACAGAGTTTGCTGTTTCTCCAACAGGGGTTCAGGTGGGTGTAATCACTGGATCTCCAACACAGTTGGTGGGTTTACTCACTGGTTTTCTAACTGAGATTAAGGTAGGTTTAATCACTGCATCTCCAGCAGGGTTTGAGTTTGATTTACTCACTGGATCTTCACCAGAGTTGTAGGTGTACACTCAGACCAGGAAGTCAACACATACGCATGTCTTTTCTGGTAGTGGGAGGGTGGAAGGTCACAGACACACAATGCAATGCAGTGAAGCCAGTAAAAACACACAGCTAATAGACACAACTCCCGGTTGTTCTCACTGGCGGCTGACTTGTCGGGGAGAACATTTTTTAACTGCTAATCTCATCACCTTCAGGACTAGGGACTGATGTGGAGCTTTACAAAGACCTCAAAAGATTAACTGACCTCAAATGACCTTCCATAATTTATCAACCACCTATTGACTCATAGACATTAACTGACCACCAGGTATTTTATTGAACTCTTTGATACTCCAATAGATCTTTGAGAGGGTCAATAATTACCATTTTGGGGAAACCTGAGTTAGATGAAGGGTGGTATGCAAAGCAAAGTATCCCATAGCAATCCAGTCAAATTGAAATCTCATTCTGATTGCTATACACTACTGGAATTTACACAAATGTTTTCATAAGCTGGCAAAATTACATACTCAAATACTGTATGTTCTGTACAAAAGAGAATGTATGCATTCAATTTGTTTTTGCTGCAAATAATTTAAAATAATTCAGGTTTATTCAGATTATTGAATCTTTAATCTGACTTTATAGCATGCTGGAAGAAGTGGTAATTATTTCCATCCCTGATGACCATTTTAGTTCATGCCTATATAAGCAATGTGCAGAATGAAATGATCAGGCATAGCAATGACAGAGAAAGGTGCATGATATCCCACTGATTAATGTGTGCCTCCTTCTGGTAGAGCGGCTTTAATTGTCATTTAGAATCACAACTCATCATTGATGTGTGCTCAGGAAGTTACCAGTTCTGGACAGCTTTGCCCTTTTATTATATAGAGGATAAGTCAGGCACCCCTGGCCCACCACCAAGACCTCCTTTAATCTGCACATAAAAAACTACCAAGTGACACAAATTTTCAATCAAAACTCTACTAAAGAAACAAATGCTGAACAGTAATCTCTAATAGATGATGGCTATTCATTAAAAACTAAAATGCTAATTTTCATGGACTCGGGAAAAATTAAACCAATGTTTTCGTATGCTGTATAGCTGTGAGATGTACTTGAATTCCAAGTTTCCTGCAGCCATTACAGAAGCTTCCCACTAGTCCTGCTGAATTTGAAATTAGATTTATAATACAAAGTATGCAACAGGAACAGTAGGAATACCCCACGAATGGCAAGAACACCCAAACATGGTAGGTGGCCCAAAACCATGCCAGGAGCTACAGTATATCATCAATGGAGACTCTAAGAGATATAAAAAGCAAGTGGGTGATACCTGACTCAAAGTATCACCTTAGGCTAGACTGACACCAATACAGTGTACAGTAATCCACAATGATGAATCATAGGTCTGCTAGTTTAAGAACATTGAAAAATGAGAGTGTATAGTATTTTTGTATACATTATTTCTTTATTATCTTTAGGATTATAAATATTTAATATTGTTTTCTTTACCTTCCTCCTGTACAGTGAGAGTGCCTGTAATAACCACTAAGGATGTGTCAAAGAACAATGGCAGTCGGCAGGGCTTAGCCATGTAGCCATGAAGTCAGGCTCAGTAACAAAGTGAAGCTAAATCAGAGAGGGGTACGGAATACGCTTTTTTGGATAATAACGGCATCTTGTAATGTATGCTCTTAGGCACCACATTTCATTCAAAACCCTAAAAAACGCAGTCAACAATAAAATCAAAACATTTTAAAAGGTTAACTAGTAAAACAGTGTTGCTGCAATACTCACTTTCAATCCAGAGCTGTCCGCTGCAGTACTTTTTTTCAGCTACTAGATGTTATCAATCTTCCAGGTTAATTGATAACCAACATCATTTAACCCAGTTTCTATGATTCCAGGCTGTCATGGACCCACCCCAGCCTGTGAATGGCATGTGAAGGAGAAGCAGAACAGCAATAAGCTCAATACTCCTCCTATCAGCATGTGCCATGCCATCACTGATTGTCTCCTTGTGCTGTTTCTAGTTTAGAGCTCTGCTGTACAGGGACTACAGGAAGCTGATACCAATTCAAATACAAGTACTTACACTGCTTGCATTTAACCTTTTGCCACCAGTTTAACACATACAGTATGTGCGGTTGCCAAAGGTTGGGCTTTAATGCCCATGCGAGGCACATACAGTATGTGGCAATGTGTGGGCAAGTTTTCTGTGCTGAGAGCTCTTGGTCCAGACTAATGATTGGTAGCTGGCGGGACCAAATCCTTTTAATGCGACAACTGTGACAGCCAGGGAGAATGTCACCAACACACCGAGGATCACTAATATGGGTCCAAAAGTTTTAATGAACGATCACATAATTACAGCAAGGCAACGTTTCGGAGTCTCGCAGGACCCCTTCATCAGGCTGTGTCACATGTCTGATGAAGGGGTCCTATGAGACTCCGAAACGTTGCCTTGCTGTAACTATGCGATCGTTCATGAAAACTTTTGGACCCATATTGGTGATCCTCGGTGTGCTGGTGACATGCTGTGGAGCACTGTGGTAGTTCATTGATTCTTCCTGTCAGTATATCTGCTTGTCTGTACATCCCTTATGGAAAGCAGATATACTGACAGGTCTGCAGGAGACCTGCATGGCATCAGTGATCTACTGATCGCTGGTGCAATAGTTTACAGGCTCCTGCAACCAAAAATAATAAATGTACATTTTTTTTACATGCAAAAAAATGTGCATTTATTATTTTTTAGCAAAAGGTGAACTTATCCTTTAAAGACGAAACATAAAACTGGTCAAAGCTTGTTATTTCATCGATTGATTTAGGTTGAAGCAAACCACTGCTATAAGTTAAAGGAGAACCCTACACTTACCACAAAATTCAGCATTATATAATCCATAGGAATGGTAACTTTGTCTGCATTTTGCTTTTGGATGAGCTTTTTTAGCAGAAAAGCAAATGATTTGGAAATGAGGAGCTGACAGCGTGTGACGAGGAGGTCTGGCGGCCATCTTGCTTAAGGGTCAGTGCTGCAGTACTCTGCTTTTCTTAACAGTTTTACACTCTGTACTGTACCTGCATCCTACGTTTTACTTATGATTTTTACCATTTGTATCCAATAAATTTACTGAAGTTACTACACTATTGTCACCCCTTCTTCTTTGGCTCCTTATTAGAGGAGCTGTTAAACCCACAGAGCAATTCCCTATACCATCCAATATCCAGAGGAGGGAGCCCTGTATCCATGCTCAATACCCACATATCCTAAAGGAGACCTCTGGACCCAGCAGATTATTATTACACCCAAGCCTGATGACTCTTTTCTCCTGTAGGAAGCCCACCATCTGCTTGCTGTTCATACCCCATCTGGCGGATATATATATGCGCATTCGGTGAGTGCGGATTTTTGCCATTTGTTTCCTGTCACAGGCTTTGGAGATATCTGCTGTTGTGAAAATTATTATTGGTGCCATATTCTACATTCAGTCAAGTGGACGTTTATATATATATTTTGAACGAACTTTTATTACATTTCAATTATTTTAATATTCATATCATTTTAGCGCTGCACTTTAACCATTTGCATTTTTAAATCATTTGTATCCATTTCAAAGCCTAATGTAATTTAAAAAATTCACGTGAGTTGCAGTGGATTCTGGGTGTGGTTTGGACAGTTTTACCCAGTGCAGACTGCATAATTGAATCCATTAGTAGGCACACACCCCTGTTTCAAGGAGGTACCACTGTAACTGAGTACAGGTCTTAAAGGATAAGTTTGCGATTTGAAAAATAAATAAACAAATAAATAAATAAATGCACAAAAAAATTTGCAGTTATTATTTTTATTAAGGAGCCTAGTGAGCATTTCCCCCTTGATCAGCAGATCATAGGTGCAATCTCAAGCTCCTGCAGACTCTCAGCATAGCTGTCTGCGCATACCTCGTACAGGCAGGCAGTTACCGGAGAGCAGGAAGAATCAATGGACTATGAGAGTGCTCACGTGCCTTCGTAGTTCATTGAGAACTATAAGCTGTCAGCTGCAATGGCTGACAGTACTTGTAAGCATTCATTCACAGGAAACCCTGTGGGTGGAGTTATTTTCAAATTTTCACAGCGGGTGTGGAGTGAAGATCCCCAGGGAGGGGAGATGGGAGGAGAGGAGCAGCAGATGCTGGAACATGTTACATGTTCCACCTTAAAAATGGGTGGAACATGTAACATGTTCCCAAAGGTAAACTTATCCTTTAAAACATAAATTTAAACTTCCTGAAGCTTACATTTAAAATAATCAAAAAGCAAAGGAGCAAAACCTAATATTAAGAAAATTAACTCATGAATTTTCTGTTATCCAGAGTTTTGCTTTTATACCCCAAGATTTGTTCAAATCTTTTCCTAATTAAAGGTAAAAGGTTTTATTTTGCATTAAGGGCCTCTGATATATTTCTAACTGTAACCACAACCCCTGGTTCTAGACACAACATAAATTCACTTTATGTAAATCAAGTGTTAATTATCCAGCATTTCTGTGGAATATCATTTTTTTAATTAGAAGGCTATGAATGAACCTGCGTGCCTGTTGTGGAGCCAATTATCATAAATTGCCCTGTAACAATTAACAATATTGGTGCTGAGTTGCATGTATTTAAATGTTATAATTATGCTCAGCTCTTTTGTTAATTGGGCTATCTGACTCTTTATTTTTATGCTGCTCATCTGCTCATTACCGCAGCCATTTAATTCAATTAGCACCTTAATTAGAGGAACAGCCATGTCGAATGTAGTAGGTCTTGTCGTTGTGTGAAGCTTGATTAACAAAGACAAACATACCATGCAAATCAGGATGAAACACTTGGGAGCTGTGAGGAGAGGCGCTGGCAGGCCATTGGAGTGGAAAGATGGCATGTCTTTATTTTGTAAATGTCAACAACCAAGACAACAGATAGGTGTCATGCAAGAAAAGTTAAAGGGGCCAAAACTTAAGGAAACAGGGCTTGAAAACACATGTTGTCTTCCACGGTCATATATTGTTCCCATGAACGTTTCTAAAGGATTCACAAACTGAAATTTGGAAAGATTACAAATGGCGGAATATGGATGTGCCCTTTCCTCTCTATATGCAGTTTTTTCTGCAACCTTTTCCCAAAAAAGTTAATGAAAAGCTGTTCCTTTCCTCTTCTTCAGTGGATGAATTGGTTCCATTGGACTTCTGATCCATTTTATATTGTGGTCTGAGGAAGAGGAACATTTTTTTTTTACGTTTGTTTACTGTAGTTTGTGTCAACACTGCTTTTCTTCCCATATAAGTTGTGAGGATAGAAAAGCAGCTTGAAGCAGATTGATGCAGCTTAATAGAAGGTCAACTGCAGGTCAAATGCACCTATCAATGCACTCTAAATTATATCAGAAGCATCTCAAATTGATCTGTAATACAAGCCAAATGCACCAGAGAGCAAACTGTTTTGCCCATTGGCACAAGCACAAAGCCAGTCCACATAGGGCCTATCTCTGCCTAATGATATTATTAGGTTGATAAAGGCATTAAAAAACCTCTGCTCTCAGTGAACAGTTTTGAAAAATAATTTAGAGGATAATTACAGTGTAAAAGTAAAGATGAGATGAATTAAAACAGTGGTCTCCAAAATGCCACCCAGGGGCTAGAAGTTGCTATTTGCTTGCCTTTATCTGGCCATTGGGGCACTATTCCTCTCATTGACAGGAGGCACTATTCCTTCTACTGACTCCAATGAGGCATAATTCCTTCCACTGATACAAATCATGGAACACTATTCCACACACTGACACCAATGACGTTGCACTATACCTCCCACTGACACCAACAATGGGGCACTATTCCTCCCACTGATACCAATGATGGGGCACTATTCCTCCCATTAATACCGACAATGAAGCACTATTCCTCCAATAATACCAATGATGGGGCACTATTCCTCCCACTAATACCAATGATGAGGCACTATTCCTCCCACTAATACCAATGATGAGACACTATTCCTCCCACTAATACCAATAATGAGGCACTATTCCTCCCACTGATACCAATGATGGGGCACTATTCCTCCTACTAATACCAATGATGGGGCACTATTCCTCCCACTGATACCAATGATGGGGCACTATTCCTCCCACTAATACCAATGATGGGGCACTATTCCTCCACTAATACCAATGATGGGGCACTATTCCTCCTACTAATACCAATGATGGGGCACTATTCCTCCACTAATACCAATGATGGGGCGCTATTCCTCCCACTAATACCATTGATGGGGCATTATTCCTCCCACTAATACCAATGATGAGGCACTATTCCTCTCACTAATACCAACGATGGAGCACTATTCTCACTCCTACTGACCACAGATGCTATGTACTTTTTTTTTTATTGACACTGACCACCAAGGTTGGGGCATTGTTTACTACAGTCTGGTCCCCTTAAAGTCTTAAGGACAGTAAACAGGACCTTTGTGTAGAAAGTATGAAGACCCTTGCTATAAAAAGTAAAGAGAAATCAGTACGGCAGTAGAGGTCTGACATAATCGATTGTCAAAGCCTAACATCTTCTCCGAGACACAAGCTTTTTAAGACAGTTACCACATAAGAGCTTCATAAAAACTTTTTTCATGTGAACTCATTAAGAATTTGCACAAACCACAAATATAGCATTTACAAGTATTACAAGAACCTTCATTTCTGTTATATTGGAATGTCTTATCATCTTAACTGGGGCACATAGCCAGAAATGCCTCACTGTACAATATTAGAAGTCTAATTGTCTGTGCACAAGACTAACCAGACATTCCAACAACAAATTCCAAGGACTGCAGACATTCTAGCAACAGAATCTGTTATATAAAGAATCCTAGCTTGTAAGCACCTAATATTGTAATTTAGCCATTAGAAAACTTATATATAATTAAAAATCATATATATTTATATATTATATTTAAATGTATTTTAATATAATATTTTATATTATATACATTTTTTATAAGGGTAGACAGTCATTATAGCCTATGCAAGTTGTCAGCCCTCCATTTAAAACCAAACTACTGCCGTAACTTTTTATTTTTAGAAATGGATAGGGTGTCAGACCGAAAAGGAAGTATGATACAGTATCTCCATTATCATCTGACAGAATAATGTCCTCAACAGAGACAGAGAGCACTTACCTGTAAAGGTTTCCAAACCTTCCTCACTCCATACAAACTAGAGCTGAGCTTTCATATAGAAACCTGTAGTCCTGTATATGCAGTCATCTCCCACTACATGGTTACCACGTCACTAACTACTCTCTGGTCACATGTGGTGTGTCTCTCCAGACACACTTGAGGCCTGCATTATGTCTACACCTTCAGGGTAAATGTCCCTCATCACTTTATATTCCAAACTTGCCATAATTTACCACTCAATAACAAATTTGCAGAAGGTGTGGTTTTGTTGCCAGTTCTATTGGTTCTTGTGATGTTGACAAGCCTCACAGAGCTAACAGAAGTCACTGAGCTACAGCAAGGGTTGAAGGTGAGACCAGGATACACCACAGGATGCCTTTATTTACATGGAATCAGAAATGAAGCAAGTTCATTCTAAAGTTGTATTTGTTTCCTACATGGTTGTGGGCGGGTGTAAGGTGCCCTAGTGGGGAGACTGTGTAACTGTACTTGCTAATGCCTAAACAATAGGCAGGAGCTGTGGTCATGTGCAATCAACATTAAGGCAGTACTCCAGACTTAGAAGTGAGCAGGCATTTGCACAGCTAACACTTTGTGGTCATACTTTTACACCATTGACACTAATGCACTGTGAACACAACTTTTATTAGAGATCAGCTCTCTCCAGGTGTGCAGCATTTCTGATCCAACATTGTGGAGAGTGTACCAGTCTCCACCAACGCAGCAACCCCACCACCTGACTCCCAGTGAATGATCTGTACCTTGCTAATGGATACAGGAAACACGCTTCTCCATAACTCCATGCTTGCCTTTCCTTCCTGGGGCCCCACTACATCTCTCTCTATGACTCCAGGCTAGGTCTCTAGGTACTCTGTGCCGCAAATGCAGTCCTAGTATGTGGGGAGACAGCTGCTACCGAAGGTGCCAAGCATAACACCTAGTCACTACCAGAGTCTCCATCACCTCTGCCCTGTCACCCGTTTCTTGGCTGGTTGGCTGCTTTAGCACATGACACAAATATATTAGTTATTAACAACGACAACATAGCCTGCTCAGGACAGCTTCACTGCTCGTTAGACCTTTGTAACGTATCTAGTCTAACCTCTCTAGTCCCCTGTTGTAAACCCTGTTCTTCGATACACCTTACGGTCTCTTTTTGAGACTTCAGTCCAGGCATTTTAAATGATCAAATAAGATCTTTACTGAATGAAGTAAAGGTAACAAATGATGAGTTCTCGCATCTTCAACACAGTTTCCTGTACAAGGTCCTCTAAGTGCCCCATGAGGTAGTCATAACTTAGGCAGATGGCCATAAAGAGTCTTTCTCAAGGCAAGTGTCCATAACAGGCAGAAAATCCACAATAGGCAGCAACATTTCATAGTCCAGGGTCCAGCTTAAAGTGGTTATAAAGGTTGAAGTTTTTTTTGCCTTCATGCATTCTATGCTCACTGCACCACATCAAACCTGTGCTGTGGTGCAAATGGGGCCCATAGAGAACAATTATTTTCTATGTACCCTTGAAGTGACCTGAATTCATCCAGGGAGAAAAAAATATCATGAATGAGCCCTTATACTCTTTAATCCTACCAGAAATACTATTTAACTCTACCAGGGCCATTTGCTTACTTATGTACTGTTGCAACCAGAAAAAAAATGATCAGAAGTTTTTCTGGGCCACCTATGTGCATGTCTGCATTTTCACTGGATGGCACCAGTAAGTAGTGTGATGTGCAGAAATGTACATCTCACCGCTCCCTGCCAGATTCAACATTGACACTAAGCTGCTGTGTTTTACTGTACAGGCTAATGTGAATCTGGCTGCAATTATGTCATAGTCAGCGAGTACACTCAATCCAGCGAGCGAACCTCAATCCAAGTTGTGTGTAATTCACTGCAGCCAGAATCAATTTGAATATGATTGGTGGCCTGAGAAAATTCATATTACTAAATGTTTTGACTTTTCTGTATATGAGAGGTAATTAATATTCTGCAGCGCGTCTGTTTAGAAATATCTTTCCTGCATCACGGACAGGGGATCTCAGATTGCCAGATTATTGACAATGGCAGTGGTGTAGACTCACGCACTACAACAATGCCTGGATGAGAAAATAAGTTGTAGTCTTCATATTAATTTTCAAGTTTAATATTCAATCTTGCATGTACTTTTAACACTGTAGTACACTAAAAAAAAGGCATAATGTGCTAGTATGCAAAATGAAGCCTTCCAGTGGCATGCTATCACTGCTGCGGAGGTTCCATCTTCACCCAGTCTTCCTTCTGGGTTCAAGCTGCAGCTAGTTGATTGGCTGAGACGCGATGACGTCACTCTCTGGCAAGCGCACGGGAGTCTTGGCCGTGACGCACAGCTCTGAAGGAATGGCACGCGTATGTCATTCCTTTAGAGCGCATGAGCTGGTACATGTTTAGGAGATCTTCATTTTACCTACAGGTAAGCTTTATTATAAGCTTACCTGTAGATAAAAATAAAAAATGAGAGTTTACTACTACTTTAAAGTAACTGACAGATTTTTTTTAAATAACCGCTTCTCTCTAAACTTAAAATATGCAAGTTTATTGATTTAGTGTGAATTACAATTTGTCATGAATCTGACCCTGTCATCATGATCTAACAACAGAAACAAATAAAATTTTACATATCACCGCAAATTTAAATTCTCAGATATAACATTTAGAGGTGAGTCAGTCACAATGGCAAACTAATCATCTTGGTTCTCTTATTTTATCTTCTCCGCAAACCAGCCTATGATCTCACTGTTACTGGAGAATTAGGCATTCAGAATGTAGTCAAGCTGATTTTAGCACCCTCTACTGCTGGAAATGAAATTGACATCGACAGGTAAAGACTGATAACACTGGAAAACAAAGATTTTGCTTCCTGAACAGTTTTTTTGGTATATGTTATAGATTTTTAGCTGTTAAACATGAAAACAATCTGTAATTTAACCCCTTCGTGCCTAAGGGTAAAACAAATCTTAACGTCTAAGTACAATTCTGCAACGTTGACATGTGATAGTAAAACCATCACAACTACTTTGTACATCCAGGTGGATTATACCTTGTGTTTTTCAGGACAAATTTGGCTTTCATTTGGTGGTAAATGGCACTGGATATCTCCTGATTTTTTTTTTATTATTAGGGAAACTGGCCCAAAATAGTTAAAACAAAAAAAACTTTTTTTAAATGTAGCTGTTTATTTCTTGCTACTACCATAACCAACTACTAAAGAACAACCCAAAATAAACTCTCCTGCTCCTGACGATCGCAGCGATACCACATGTGTGTATGTTTGTACCTATAGTACAACCTAGGATCAATACTGCGCAATTTGCTCTTTTTTTTTATTCTGCCACTAACTGACACTGATACTAATTTAAAAAGTTTACAAAAAACCTGACCCCCCCAAAAAAAAACCTGACCCTGACCTTTGACCCTGACAAAAACATTAACCCTTGCACAGACCTAGATCAAACCTTGATCTAGGTATTTTTGTTTATTTTTTAATTATTTTTATGTATTCATTTATTTATTTAATTTATTTTTTGCACATACTTGTTTTTTTTTCTCTCTGAAAGGACAGAGAGAGATACAATGTATCTCTCTCCTCCATACAGAGAGAGAAAACAATGGGAGTGGGCTTCACCGTGCCTGATCACTGCGATAGCCAATTGGAGGCTATCACAATGATCAGGTGACCTGGAATCAGGAGTTCCGGGTCCCAATCTATAGATCAGCAGAAAGACAGCTACGCAAATTAGCGGCCTCATGGAAAAAAGGCCAGTTCTGTGAGGCCGTTAATTTGCGTGCGGTTGGCATCAAGGGGTTAATCTACCATAGACTGTTTTATAGAAATCTTTTGGTTTTACAGTTAGAAGTTTGCACTTTGCAATACCTGTTGGCTATGCTGAACACATGAAATAAACATTTACGAAAACATGGAACCAGGGGTGGACTGACCATTTGGAAACTCGGGCACTGCCTGAGGGCCCAGGGTCAGTAGGGGGCCCCATGAGATGCCCCTGGTACCTTTTTCAAAGGCTCTTTTGAGTTTGGGCAAGGACACAGGGGCCCCATGATCTCCTATTGCCCTGGGGCCCCATGAGTTGTTAAGAACATCGAGTACACCAAGTACAACTGGAATATCTGTGGAATATCTGTGGAGACTCTGTTGTTTGGATTGCAGCAACCAACTTCTGTCATTACACATGTGAAAGGGACAGCAATGAAAGAGCGTTGCATTACATTAACAAGAAATAGCCACTCTGAAAGAATTTAGTTTCAGGACAGAAAAAGCGTCACATGAACTACTTATTTTTGCCTCCACTTCACATAAAACTTGAACTGATGAAAACTTTGTGAAGGTGACAAACAAGGAAGGTGAATCTTTTGGCTATTTGAGACAGATGTTTCCAAGAATAACTGATCCCAGTATTAAGGAAAGTATTTTTATTGTTCTACAGATCAGATACATGATCAATACCAAACCGTTTGAAGATCTGTGAGTGGGACCAGAGAAAATCTCCTGGAAAGCAGTTAAGGATGTTGTCAAGAATTTTTTGGCAACTACTAATTCTTCTGCTTGAATTTGTTAGTGTATTCAAATCTGCTAGTATAGGTACCACTACCCTCCCCCCAGACTGACAATGATGCTGTCCTAAGGTGCCCCCTGTGCTTTTTCATCCAGAGTGGGAGCACTCTAATGCAGGAGGTGTGTTACTGGTTGGACCACCAGGTGAAAATTTGAAAGGAAAAAGCAGAAAAAGAGAAAACGAATGAAGCCACCACAACTGATGATTGGTAAACTGCAACATATTCCATGTTTAGTTTTAGATTTAATACCACTTTAACCCTTCCCTACCTTATTCAAAACTAAAAAAAAATGCTTGTGCCAAAGTTAACATTAAGCCAAAGCGACAGGTTGGAGCAATGTTTTCAATTCATAGATGACTTTTTGTCCACTAATATTATAAAAAATAAGTAGATAAAAAAAATACATTTTGTTGCCTTTAGTGACACAACACATGGCATAGTTAAGTAGCATAATTGTGTAATATCTCATCCACTTTACAGATCTAAGCACTTTATCCTTCAGCCCGGGTTCACATATGTGCGGGCAGGTTTTGACAGCCCTTCATGAAAATTGCTCCTCGTTTCATTGATCCGTTTACCATCCTCCACCAGGTCAATCCTGTTGCTTTCTAGCCCTTCCAGTGCGTCTTTGTTCCACAGTTCAGGTGTGATTCAGGTGTGAATTGTCAAAGTGTATGACATTGGAAATCACACCTGAACTGGGTTTAATATCATACCGGACTGTGGCCAGCCTGCATATATGTGAACCGGTGCCATTGAAAAAGCTGCATGTCATGTGAATCGGATGCCGTTCAACATGCATCCAATTCACATATATGTGAACTGGGGCTTATTATTAATATACAGGATTTATATAGCGCCAACAGTTTGCTCAGCGCTTTACAATATAATGGGAGACAATACAGTTCAATACAAGAGGGATAGAAGGGCCCTACTCCTTTGAGCTTACAATCTAAGAGGGAGGGGCTAGTGGTACAAAAGGTAATTGTCACAAGTTAGCCTGCAACCTCTTGTTTGCTTATGCAGGCCATAGACGGGGAGAAAAACGGCCGATTTTTCTTTTAAAAAACGAAAAATCGGTCGTTCAAGCGGCCGACGTTACCACCAATGGTAAAAAAAATCGGCCAATTTTCATCCCGTCTACAGCCGGCAAAAAGTGTCCCTGCAGAGAGCTCTGCTATTTCTTTGACAGTTCTTTGACAGTTCCTTGACATTTACAGAGGTTGCAACAATGTATCTATTTGTATCCATTTAGGATACAGATGTTTTTATTCGGAAACAAATAGATACAATGTTGCAACCGCTGTAAATGTCAAGGAACTGTCAAAGAAATAGCGGAGCTCTCTGCAGGGACACTTTTTGCCGGACTGGAATTCCTCTTATTTTTCATCCTTCTTCTTCTTCTCCTTCTTCATCATCATCCTCTTCTTCTTCTTCATCATCATCATCATCCTCTTCTTCTCCTTCTTCATCATCCTCCTCCTCTTCTTCTTCTTCTTCATCATCATCATCCTCTTCTTCTACTTCTTCTTCTACTTCTTCATCATCATCATCCCCTTCTTCTTCTTCTTCATCATCATCCTCTTCTTCTTCTTCTTCTAATTCTTCTTCCTCTTCTTCATCATCATCATCCTCTTCTTCTTCTTCTTCTACTTCTTCTTCCTCTTCTTCATCATCATCCTCTTCTTCTTCTACTTCTTCTTCATCATCCTTTTCTTCTTCATCATCATCATCCTCTTCTTCTTCTACTTCTTCATCATCCTCTTCTTCTTCTTCTTCTTCATCATCATCATCATCATCTTCTTCTTCATCATCATCCTCTTCTTCTTCATCATCATCCTCCTCCTCATCTTCTTCTTTTTCTTCATCATCATCATCCTCTTCTTCTTCATTGTCATCATCATCCTTTTCTTCTTCTTCATCATCATCATCATCCTCTTCTTCTTCATCATCATCATCATCATCCTCTTCTTCATCATTATCATCCTCTTCTTCTTGTTCATCATCATCATCCTCTTCTTCTTCTTCTTCTTCTTCTTCTTCATCACCATCCTCTTCTTCTTCATTATCATCCTCTTCTTCTTCTTCTTTTACTTCATAATCATCTTCCTCTTCTTCTTCTTCATCATCCTCTTCTTCTTCTTCATCTTCATCCTCTTCTTCTTCATCATCATCATCATCATCATCCTCTTCTTCATCATCATCATCTTCATCCTCTTTTTCTTCCTCTTCTTCTTTTTCTTCCTCTTTGTCTTCCTCTTGCAGGTCACTGCTCATGCGCAGATTTTTTATCGGTAAAAAATCGGCCGATTTGCCCATTATTGCCAGCAAAATCGGCCAATTTTTTTTCCAACTTTACCGATAAAAAAAAAACGGCCAAAATACCGAAAAACGGCCGAACAAATAGCCCACTAACTATCCGAAAATCGGCCGATTTTATTTTCGCCCGATTTTCGACCCATCTATGGCCTGCTTAAGTCTTACCTCTTTGCTGCTCTTGATTTCTTCACATGTGTGTATGTCTGTGCTCACCTGTGGGTGTCGTCTGCTATCCTCTGGCTTTATGTCCTTCCCTTCCATCACTTCCTGGCCCGCCTCCTAGCTGGCTTGTCTATTTAAGACATGCTCAGTCTGTCCCACTTTGCCTGAGCAACGTCTTGTTGTTGGAGCTCCCTTGTGTACTACTGTGAATCCTATATAGTCTATCTGTGTACCGACCCCAGCTTCGTTCATGACCCTGCTTGTTTTCTGCCTGTCCTGACCTCGGCTTGCCTACTGGATTCCCTGTGTCTTCTCCCATTGTACCCTGCTCCCGATAGCGGTCTCCTCTACCTCAGCTGGTTCCATTGTTATCTGGGTGGTTGTGGACAGGTTTTCTAAAATGTGCCACCTAACTCCACTTGAGGGACTTCCTTCGGCCGTCACGTTGGCTTCCAGCTTCATTATGGAAATCTTCCATCTTCACGGTATGCCTTCACACATTGTTTCTGATAGAGGAGTTCAATTAACAGCTCGCTTCTAGAGGGCTCTAGCCACGTCCTTCAGAGTCGAGTTGGACTTCTCTTCAACCTTTCATTCGCAGTCTAATGGCCAAACCAAAAGGGTCAACCAGAACGTGGAATGCTATATTTGTGCCTTCATTTTGGCCTATCAGATGATTGGGTAGACCTTCTACCATGGGCAGAGTTTGTCCTTAATAACCATGCCAGTGCCAGTACTGATGAGTCCCCCTTTTTCATGGTGTATGGTCATCATCCTTCGGTGCCATTTCCTGTTCCTATCTCCTCTACAGTACCCACGGCTGCAGATAAACAACAATCATTCAATTCCATCTGGGCAGAGGTTTCCAAGAATTTACATCTGGCAGCTTCCAAGTACAAAACAGCTGCAGATCGCCATCGCCGCGTGAGTCCCAAATTTCTCCCTGGTGACAACGCCTGGATCACTACCAAGAATATCTGCCTACGAGTACCCTCTATGATATTTGCTCCTCGTTTCATTGATCCATTTACCATCCTCCACCAGGTCAATCCTGTTGCTTTCAAACTTCGCCTCCCTTCACATCTGAGAATCCCTAATGTTTTCCATGTTTCTCTTCTGAGACTGTATATCATCAACAGGTTTTCCCGTCATCATTATCCTTCCCCAATAGCGAGTACTTCAGATCAGTATGAAGTCAAGCAAATCTTGGATTCTACGTTCATCAGAGGGAAGCTCTTGTATCTTATTGAATGGAAGGGATATGGTCCTGAGGCGAGGTGTTGGATTCCTTCTACTGATGTTTCTGCACCCCGTCTGGCATTTTTTCATCAGAAGTTTCCCCTTAAGCCTGGCCCTAAAAAAGTGGGGAGACCTTGTAAGAGGGGGGGTACTGTCACAAGTTAGCCTGCAGCCTCTTGTGTGTTTATTCTTACCTCTTTGCTGCTCTTGATACTTTCACATGTGTGTTTGTCTGTGCTCACCTGTGGGCATCGTCTGCTATCCTCTGGGTTCTATGTACTTCCCTTCTATCACTTCCTGGCCCGCCTCCTAGCTGGCTTGTCTATTTAAGACATGCTCAGTCTGTCCCACTTTGCCTGAGCAACGTCTTGTTGTTGGAGCTCCCTTGTGTACTACTGTGAATCCTATATAGTCTATCTGTGTACCGACCCCAGCTTCGTTCCTGACCCTGCTTGTTTTCCGCCTGTCCTGACCTCGGCTTGCCTACTGGATTCCCTGTGTCTTCTGCCGTTGTACCCTGCTCCCGCTAGCAGTCTCCTCTACCTCAGCTGGGTGTACCTGGGGGCCGCGGCCTGGTCCCAACCTGCTGCAAGTCCATCCCCACCATCAGGGGCCCTGGTGAACAAGCAGGCTGGGGCTTAGACTCCGTGCCCTGGGGAACCCCAAGTTGTGGATCTAGAGCTCACTACCACAGGTGCTGACAGTAATAACTGTGGGGGATAGACTGGTAGGAGGAAGAGAAGATTCAGTTATTAGCTGAAACAGGATAGGCTTCCCTGAAGAGATAGGTTTTCAGAGATCTCCTAAAAGTGAGTAGAGTAGGCAATAGTCTGATAAATTGGGGTAGAGAGTTCCAGAGAATGGGGAGGCTCTATAGAAGTCCTGTAGACGAGCATGGGAGGAGGAGACAACGGAGATAGAGAGTAGGAGGTTGTGTGAGGAGCAGAGAGTACAGTTTGGGTGATATTTGGAGACAAGATTGGTGATGTAATTGGGGGCAGAGTTACAAATGGCTTTATCTGTTATTGTTAATGTTTTGAATTTTATTTGTTGTACAATGGGAAGCCAGTGGAGGGATTGGCAGAGAGGGATGGCAGATATGGAGCGGTTAGTAAGGTGAATGAGTCTTGCAGCAGCATTCATGATAGACCGAAGAGGGGATAGCCTACACCTAGTACCTATGGCATGAGGGGAGGGACTGATGGTTGTATTGTTGATCTTGATGGAGAAGACAGGGGAGGGGGCACGGGCTGGAGGAAATAGTATGAACTCAGTTTTGGAAAGATTGAGTTTGAGGAAGTGGAATGACATCCATGCCGATATGTCACTTAGTAGGTTAGTAATGCGAGAGGAGACTGAAGGGGTGAAGTGAGGAGTAGAAAGATAGATTTGTGTGTCATCAGCATAGAGATGGTACTTAAAGCCATGGGAGTTTATCAAGTGACCAAGGGAGGAGGTGTAGATGGAGAAGAGAAGGGGTCAAAAGACAGAACCTTGAGGGACCCCTACAGAAAGAGGGAGTGGAAAGGAGGAGACAGAGTTATAGGTAACGCTGAAGGAGTGGTGCGATAGGTAGGAGGAGAACCAGGAGAGAACAGAGTCTCAGAAGCCAAGATAGTGGAGTTTATTGAGGAGGAGGGAATGGTCAACAGTATCAAAAGTCACAGAGAGGTCAAATAATAAGAGTATGGAGTACTGGTCATTGGTTTTAGCAGTTAGTAAATAATTAGTGAGTTTTAGTAGGGCAGTTTCAGTGGAGTGTAGTGAGCGAAAGCCAGACTGTAAAGGGTCAATAAGGTTGTTGTCAGTGAGGTAGGAGCTCAGGCGATTGTAGACTAAGTGTTCTAAGAGTTTAGAGGTAAATGGCAGCAGGGAGATGGGTCTTAAGTTGTTCAGGTTGGTGGGGTCCAGCAAGGGCTTTTTAAGTATGGGAGTGATGTGTGCATGCTTTAGAGGGGTGGAGAAGGCACCATTAGAGAGCGAGAGATTGAAGATGTGAGTGAGGGAGCATAGGATAGAAGAAGAGGGTGACCATAGTAGTTGTGAGGGGGCAGGTGGTGAGACGGGCTTCTGAGAAAACTTTAGTGACCTCTTTGGTAGTAGCAAGGTCAAAAAATGAAAGTGTTGAGGGAGGTTTAGTATAAGGTATGCTAAGTGGGATAGATGTCTGTGCAGTGGAAATACCCCTCGAATTGCAACAATCTTGTTTTTTAAATGATTAGCAATCTCGTAAGCAGTGAGTGAGTTACTGGGTGGAGGTGAAGAAAGTAGAGAGCTAAAAGTAGAGAAGAGATGACGGGAACTGGATGACAAGCTATCGATGAGAGTGACAAAGTAGTCTTGTTTGGCAGCATAGAGGGAGGAATTGTATGTTAAGAAAGCAGATTTATATAGGGTGAAGGCTTGGTAAGATTTGTTTTTACGCCACAATCGCTCCAGTGCATGACTATGTCGCTTAAGATTTCTGGTGTCGTCAGTCTGCCGCGGTTGTAATGGCCGGGGCCATTAGAGGAGCAAATGAGTCTAGTTTGGATGAAAGCGAGCTGTTGTAGACAGCAGTGGCCAGGTCAGGGCAGAGATTCTGTCATAGAGGCGGTCAGTTGCAGAGTGGAAAAGAGAAGGGTTAAAATTGTGAAGGTTTCTGCGGGTAATTGTTTGCTGCTTGGAGGGATAGGTGTTTGAAGAGGAGGACACTGTGAAGGTGAGGAGATTGTTATCAGAGAGGAAAGGGGGTGTTTGTAGGGGAGATGGGAGAAAACAAGGTCTAATGTATTCCCATCAGAGTGGCTGGAGGACTGTGTCAATTGTGTTAAGGCAAAAGATGAGGTTAGGTTGAAGAGTTGGGGTGTAGCCAGGTTGTTCACATTAATGGGGATGTTAAAGTTGGGTAGTCAGGCAGATAAGTCATCAAGAAAGCGAGACACCAGTTCAGGAGGCCGGTAGATCACAGCAATCCTCAGAGAAATAGGAGAAAAGAGCCGAATGCAGTGAGTTTTTTTTAAATATATTCTTCAGAATTTTTTTAACATACTGTATAAAAAGTCATTTTAACATATATTTTTACATACACTTGTAAATGCATTCCAAAAATGTAGATTTGTATATTTAAAGACACATTATATTTAAAATATTTTTTAAAAAATATTGTTCATATATTTTGTAACAAAAACGCATTTCAACATACAGTATATATATATATATATATATATATATATTTTATTGAAATATATTTTGAAATATATTGAATATGGACAAAATTGTAGCATTTCAAATATATGTCAATATATTTGGGAAGAATATTTTTTAAATATACTTCAAATATATTTTTCTTCCATTTCAACATACAGTATATATATATATATATATATATATATAATTATTATTATTATACAGTATTTATACAGCGCCAAAAGGTTTGCTCAGCGCAGTACATTATAGTGGGGGACATAACATGAGACAATACAGTAAAAAAACAATACACGAGGGGTTCTAGGGCCCTGCTCTTTCGAGCTTACAATCTAGGAGGGAGGGGATAGTGGTACAGGAGGAAGTGGCTGGGGGGGATGGAGTGGTGGGAGGAGTAGAGGAGATCGGCTGTTAGGTGAGGGTGGGGTAGGCTTCGCTGAAGAGATGGGTTTTCAGGGCGTGCCTAAAGGTGAGGAGGGTAGGTGACAGTCTGATGGATTGGGGTAATGAGTTCCAGAGGATGGGTAAAGTCCTGGAGAAGTCTTGCAGTCGGGCGTGGGAGGAGGAGACTAGGGAGCTAGAAAGTAGGAGGTCTTGAGAGGAGCGAAGAGTATGGGTTGGGTGGTATTTGGGTATCAGGTCGGTGAGGTAGTTTGGGGCAGTGTTATGAATAGCTTTGTACATCAATGTTAGTAGTTTGAATTTAATGCTTTGGGCAATCAGAAGCCAATGGAGGGAGTGACAGAGGGGGGTGGCAGATGCGGAGTGGTTGGTAAGGTGGATGAGTCTAGCCGCTGAGTTCAGGATAGACTGAAGCGGGGATAGTCTGTTATGAGGTAGGCCGGAGAGGAGGGAGTTGCAGTAGTCGTGAGATAACAAGGGAGTGAATGAGTTGTTTAGTAGTGTCTGGAGTTAGGAACGTACGTATTTTGGAGATGTTGCGGAGGTGGAGCCTGCATGAGTTTGCCAGCGATTGGACATGGGGTTGGAAGGACAGATTTGAGTCTAGAGTGACACCAATGACTTTGGCTTGTGGGGTGGGACTGATGGTGGCGTTGTTGGTCGTGATGGAGAGGGTGGGGGGGAAATTAGGAGCTCGGTTTTGGAAAGGTTTAATTTGAGGAAGTGGAGTGACATCCAGTCTGATATATCATTCAGTAGGCAGGCGATTCAGGCGGAAACTGAGGGGGTGAGGCGAGGGGTAGAAAGATAGATTTGCGTGTCATCGGCGTAGAGGTGGTAGTTGAAGCCATGGGAGTGTATCAGTTGGCCAAGGGAGGAGGCGCAGATGGAGAAGAGAAGGGGCCCAAGGACAGAGCCTTGGGGGACCCCAACAGAGAGGGGGAGAGAGGGGGAGGTGGCAGCGTTATAGGAAACACTGAAGGAGCGTTGGGATAGATAGGAGGAGAGCCAGGAGAGAGCGGAGTCTCTGATGCCAAGGGAGTATAGTTTATTAAGGAGGAGGGGGTGGTCAACTGTGTCAAAGGCCGCGGAGAGGTCGAGGAGTAGGAGGACTGAGTAGTGGCCATTAGCTTTGGCAGTTAGCAGGTCATTAGTGATTTTGAGTAGGGCGGTTTCGGTGGAGTGTAGGGGACGGAAGCCAGACTGTAGTGGATATATATATATTTATTGAAATATATTTTGAAATATATTGAATATGAACAAAATTGTAGCATTTCAAATATATGTCAATATATTTGGGAAGACTATTTTTTAAATATAGTTCAAATATATTTTTCTTCCATATGGGTTTCTCTATAGGAAGAGGTTTATCTCATTGAGGAAGAGCAGCCAATGATGTTGCTTCCATTGAATAGTGTGGTTACGGGTGGGGCTTATCTCCAGGGAATGAGGTTTATCTCAATGTAGAAGAGCAGCCAAAGATAGTACTTTTATTGGATAGTGGGGTATGGGTGGAGCCTATTTCCAGGGGCTCACTGGAGTGGAGCAGCCAATAATGGTGATTTAACTAGATAGTGGGATATAGCTGGGACTTATCCCTAGGGAATGAGGTTTGCCCAAATAAAAAGAAGCAGTCAAGGATGGTGTTTTCATAGGATAGTGGGGTTATGGCTGGGAGTTATTCCTAGGGAATGGGGTTTACTTGAATAGGAAGAGGCAGTCAAGGATGGTGTTTTCATAGGATAGTGGGGAGATGGTTGGGCTTATTTCCATCTGTGTGGATTATAAAAAATGAAGGCCTTCAAGCAGTGTGGACCAAACTTTTTCAAATTAATAAAGTTAATGAAAAGATTACAGTATGTTGTCTTCTCAGATAGAGGATTCAAAGCTGGAGGCTTTAGCAATGCTGCCAGCTTCACCATACAACAGAACTTTGTTCTATCAATCAACATCGAATATTTTTAATGCTAATTCTGCTAGCATTAGTAAATAGATAGGAAAGTATATAATATTTACTTACTTTAAACTTTTTTCTTTATTTTTTCAGTTACTTCCTGGTTTTCATGCCTAGGCAAATTATGTCATATCCCAGGAATCTTCAGGAGGGGAGAGAGGGTTCTAAGCTCAGCTAATGCCTGAGCCAAGGGCAGATGGATCCCAGGAAGTAAATGCTACATAAATCATCTGCCCTTACTCAAGGTGGCCACTGCCAAAAACACCAGGGGGTGGTTTTCAAAATGAATTCTCGGCACAATATAGCAAGGAGACATGGATGGATGGGGAAGTTTACTTTGAATATTAACAATTAATTAAATAGCATTTTTGGTTTGTGGTGCTCAGATGCAGTGCAGTTCTACTTTAAAGTGTATTTAAACCATAATAATGAACTTCTACTATTTGCTACCTTTCAGTCTGTGAAATATGTCATTAAAAGCCTTTTGTTATATATCTTCGATAAGTGCAAAGAAATACCTGTGGATTATGGCAAAAATTTCAGAGCTGCCCTGTGTCTTGTGCACAGTCTGAATTACTACAAGAAGTGTAATAAACCTTCCAAATTATTATCTTGGAACACAGAACAAATATTGTAGAGATCTATGAGCTAGAAGGGGCCTGGGGGACCTCAGTTACGAGGAAAGGCTGCACACATTAAACTTATTCTCCCCAGAGAAGAGAATCTTGGGTGGAGATATGATAGTGATATACAAATACCTCAATGGTGATTCTACCATAAGGAATAAACTATTCTGTCTCAGAGAGTATAAGAAGACACGGAAATTGGAGGAGAAGTGATTTAGCAACCGTTAGGGCGGTAAGGATGTGGAATTCACTTCCACAATCAGTGGTGTTAGCGGGAAGTATTGACAGTTTTAAAAAACTCTTAGATGGGCATCTTAGCGAACACAATATACAGGGATATAGGATATGAATTTTTGACATGAGCACATACACACCCACACAGGTTGAACTGGATGGACTTTATTCAACCTTACCAACTATGTAATTATGTAACTATGTAGAGCTAATTAGGTAATTTAGTAAAAGAAAATCGGGAAGGGCTGACATTACTCCAGAAAAAGTCCATGTTGTGATCCTACTACACTTATTTATTTATTTCAGGTATTTATATAGTGCTGTCAATTTATGTAACGCTTTACATATATATTCTACGTTCACATCAGTCCCTAACCCTCAAGGGGCGTAATATCTAAGGTCCCTAACTCACATTCATACATACATACTAGGGACAATTTAGACAGGATCCAATTAACCTACCAGCATGTCTTTGGAGTGTGGGAGGAAACTGGAGTACCTGGAGGAAACCCACGCAGGCACAGGGAGAACATGCAAACTCCAGGCAGGTGGTGCCGTGGTTGGGAATCAAACCAGTGATCCTAGTACTGCCAGGCGGAAGTGCTAACCATTTATCCACTGTGCTGCCCTTTTGGTGATCAGCAGCCATGGTTCTGTACTTGCAGGATCTTTATTGGGACAAAAGATGGGGGAAAGGGCATATACTGCAGAGATGTACTGCATATATTTTTAGGATTTTTTTTCCCTTACAAACAATTCAAGCCTACTTTAGCTGAAGGCTACATTCACACAACTCCATGTTTGAGAATAGCTAATCACCACTATAGGATTAGGCAACACTCTGTTATGGCCGATTAACTGTGGCAAGTTTGTGTGTGACCAGAGCTCTACAAAAAAATCCGACCCTGGATCAGGACTGACAACCGGACTGACAACTCATGGGGCCCCCGGGCAGTAGGAAATCATGGGGCCCCTGTGTCCTCTCCCACACTCAAACCACACCCAATAAAGCCTATGAAAGGTACCAGGGGCATCTCATGGGGCCCCCTACTGACCCTGGGCCCTCGGGCACTTCCCGAGTGACTAAATGGTCAGTCCGCCCCTGCCCTGGATGTACACTAACTGCTTCCAGGGTTGGTCTGAGGCTCTATTTGCAAGTAACTGTTCAGGTGAGAACAGTATGAGAACAGATGAGACAGTAATTTTAGGTCACAGAGTGTAGGCAGCGAGAATATACTGACTTTCTTGGCCGGCCACCACTGACCGCCCCTGAGGGCCATGTGAATGTAACCTATAATGACTTAACACAAAAAAGATACCTATTGTACATATGCTATCAATCTTTCTGTTCTTAAATGTGTACTTACATGTGTGCTTTGCTTATGTTTACATAAACTACTGTGAAGGCTACTGTACAAGTAGCCCTTTTAAACAACATACCATCTATATTATTACTAGCCCTTTAAAATAAAATACATTCCCATTCCTGCGTTCACAAGGCAGCAGCCACATAGAGAACAAATGAAGTTAGGACTCATTTTGTTTTGTGCCAGTCTATTTGAATCTTTATTCTCTGCCTATTAATTCAGCTAATTAGAATTAAATGAAGCATGGTAAATTGCTAGATTAACCAATAATTAAGCAGGCAGAGCGCTCATGTTTAATACACATGGCTGGCTCTTTTTCTTCTGTGATGGCAGTGTGTCATGCCTCTTATTTCCAGCAAAGACATGACTTCTTCACTGGAGTCCATTCCATACGATGCATTGTACCACTTTCCCGCTAATGTCTGCTGAAATCATTATCATTTTTCCCCCTTTTTATCCCCTTTGTGCAATACAATTCATGGAAGGATCTTCTGATTATAGAGACACATGTACAACCATTAGATATGTATTGTGGGGAAAAACAAAAGACATCATTTGAAAGCCTTTTGGCTCCTTTAGTCCCATGGCAAAGAGTCATTGGAACCAATTAGCATGCCTAATTTCAGTTCTATGCTGACTATGCCACTATATCTGTTCCAACCCTGGGGCCACTAATACTTCCAACCTATTTAAGTTGCCTTAAAGACTGTGTGTCAAGACAGGAATATGAGTCCTGGCATTGCTGATTTGTTTTTGAAGATACACAATTCGGGGCTGTTCATATCTTTGCTTTACTGCTTAAAGTGATTGTAAAGGATAAAATAAATAAAAAAATATAAAAAACATGTTATATTCTGCTCTGTGCAATGGTTTTGCACAGGGCAGCTTCCATCCTCCTATTCTCAACTCCCCCGCCAGAGCTCCTGGCCCACCCCCTCCTCCACCGAGTGCCCCTATAGCAAGCCTGCTTGCAGAAGCTTTTTTACCTTAATGCACAGAATGAATTAAGGTAAAAAAAATCTTCTGCCTGTAAAACCACTTTAAAGCAGTTGTGGACATATAGATCTCCATCCAATCTGACAGAGCTTGAGCTATTTTGCAAAGAAGAATGGGCAAAAATGTCCCTCTCTAGATGTGCAAAGCTGGTAGAGACATCCCCAAAAAGACTTGCAGCTGTAATTGCAGCCAAAGGTGGTCCTACAAAGTATTGAATTTGGGGGACTGAATACAAATGCGTTCCACACTTTTCAGATATTTATTTGTAAATAAATGTATTTGTAAATTCACACCTGGGCTTTCTTTACACCAAGCTCCAAAACGCCCAGGGGAAAAAAAATCAATATAACTCTGTGGAGATGGTTCACATCTCCACTCCAAGTTGCCTGAAGCAGAACGTCTGAAGCTCAAAAAAGTTTTATTGGGCAGATTTGCACGTTTACTTGTGTATTTATTTTAAATTTATTTATTCAATTATTCTTATTATTATTCTTATTATTATTATCACCCCCTAACCCTAACAAACAAACAAATAAATACATAAATAAGAAAAAAATTATTAAAATACTGTAAATAAATAAATAAATAATAAGAAACAAATAAATAAAATACGAACTCCAACCCAAACCCTAACCCCAACCTTAACTCGAACACTAACAAAAATAATAATAATAATAATAAAAAAACTAAAAGTGATGTAAAAAGTAAAAAAACAGAAAAACCTAGCAACAAATGATACAACAGAAGATATTTTTCTCTATTGGCTAATAAAAAAATGGTAAAGCTCAAAAACAGCTAAAAACGCTTGTCATGTTTAACATGACTGTCATATTGACTGTCATATGCCTTTAAATGTTTTCTATATTTTGTTTCTGCTCCTCCCTTTCCTTTGGTTTAGTTAATGTTGTATAGATAGCCCTCCACTTTTCCCAGGAATGCATTGCAGCTCTAGCCTCATGTCATGGAGCAGGAAACATTATGATCTTTTGACCTATAGAATGTTCATTGTTGTAAGATTCTCTCAGTTTATGGAATAAACTTCACAAGATCTACAAGGTGTCATTCTCATTGAGTCACTGACTGTGGTATCCAACTGACGTGGAAGTTATCGCTATCTCATCACAACTGTAAGTTGCAGAAATCACACTATCAATGCTTAGATTGGAGACACAGAACAACGCTGTATGAAAATGCACACAAATTGCGGTACAATTGCAGTAAAATATGCATGAAAAATCACGTGAAAATTTCTACACTCAAGTGTAAATGGAACCTGATAGACACTTTCCAATACAAATATAACTATGCAGACACCATAACTGCTTTCACTTAGTTTCAGAAATTATCATTCTTACCTCTTTTACAAAGTTAAAAAGTTCTGTAATGTGACCATATACCTGTTCTTCCTAACAGTTGGGGGGCGGATGTTTCAGGACATGCAGGGGGCATGTTAAAAAGGCAGGCTGTGATTGGGAGGGGGTGTGTGCCACAGCCAGGCTGTGATTGGTCTGGGGGTGGTCCTGAAAAAAACTATCCAATACAGGCATGCTACGTTTCTGTACAGTGTCCTGTATTTCTGAATGGCCAGCCAATGAATGAAAACTGACCTTGCATGAACAGATCAGCTTCTGTGCTTTGTGTGGTTTAGAAATGTGAAGAAATGTGACCAGCAGGATTACCCAGTACAGTACTTTAGATTGAAGAAGTACATGAAATTGATAGAGACTATGGTTTATAAAATACACATGTTTGAACACACACGTAGAAAACAGAAAAATATTTAGCGTAACATACAATTTTAAAGTGGTTGTACACCTCAGACTCAGAAATCTGAACAAAGCACCAGTTTGCCTGACACCAAGAGAAAAAAAGGTGACAGGGGAAGGATCTCCAGCACAGCTTGCGATTGACAGCCTCAGCTCTGTCTCTGTGTACTGTGTGAAGGGGGGTGCGCCCTCTTCCTCCAATCGGCTCTAAGAGCTCTTGTACAGTGTGTAATTGCAGCTCCCCATCCCCTGCTTTGTGAGTATGTTAAAAAAATCCTTTTCATCTCTACGTTTTACAAGGATGTAAAGAACAAATGGCTGTAAATAAAAAGGTACAACTTATGTAGGAGAATTTGTTTCACCTCTGTGTATCGCCTGAAGCCAGACACTTCCCTGGTTAGAGGTAAGGGTTTACAACCACTTTAAAGAAGAACAAAGGCCTAAAATTAAAAACTTACAAGCAGGCAGGCATGCAATGCATCTTCCGCAGTAAAATAAATGTATTTATCTGTTCACATTCGTCATGCTAGTGAGGGACCTTGCAGTTGTCATACTATTGGAGGGGCAGGGAGGTGAGTATTATGGACTTTAGTTGCACTTTAAAGCTGAACTCAAGGCAAAAAGCTTACCTAAAGGACATTTCTGCCATGCAAGTTAAAGTGGTTGTGAATCTAAAACATGAAATATGAACACAGCATATCCCTCTTCAGTGTATAATTGTCTTAATTAAGAGCACTAAGTGTCATTTCTGTCTGCTACCCTGCTCCTCTTTTATCAGCATGAGACACGTCTGACAAGTTTTCCTGACACCTAGAGAAAAATGGTGACAGGGGAGGGACCTCCAGCAGATTGACAGCCTCAGCTCTATTCCTGTGAGTTGTGTGAAAGGGTGTGTGTCCCTTACCTCCAATCAGCTCTCAGAGCTCTCCTCACTGAGATCTGTATAACTTCAGCTCTCTGCCCCTGTCTCTGAACTCTCAGACACGCTTTAAAAATGCAGCACTTTAAATGGATGCAGAGAAGAGGAAATTGCAGATATACAGATACAACTTATGTAGGAGGATTTGTTTCATCTCTGTGTATCACCTGAGGCCAGACACTTCACTGGGTATATGTAAGGGATTAAAACCACTTTAACCTCTTTATGCCGGCCGAATGCAAATGTGTGGCCTCTCGGCGCCTGGGCATAGACGCCGAGCATCCGCACATTTGCATTCTGCGCGCTCCCAGGACACATATCCGGTACTCACGGAAAGGTCCCGATCTCCTCTCTCAATCGGGACCTGTCCTCCAGGCTTCTGAAACTCTTAAAGGGCCTTGAGGCGCCGGCGTGAAGGCATTAAAGAACTGTGCGACACGGCATGGTCCTGCCTGGCAGGGGGGAGAACATGGTCTTTCATTACAGATCCACTTTCACTTAAAGGTCTTACAAGTAGTTAAAGTGTATATGTGCGAAATGTTGTGTTTCAAAGTTTTTCATAGAGAACAGGAAGGGTAAAGCTATGTACACACGAGCCGAATATCGGACGGTATCGGACGGTTCAACAGAAACCAGGTGGCATTCGTCCCGTTTGTACGGAAGCTGGTCCAACCAACCTGGCTTCTGTCAAAGGGGAATGGCTGAAAAAGGTCTGCTGATCGGCAGACCCTTTCTGGCGGGGGCAGTCCCCCGGTCAGAACACACTAGTAAAGTGGAGATGATCGCTGTACTAATACCACTTGTGTTAGTACAGCGATCTGTCTATTTTTTTTTTCGTTCAGCTCTCTGGGCTGAACAAAAAAAGACCGTACAGTATACCAGGCTTTAGATTCTCTGTTAGTGCCAATGTAACACAGACAGCAAATAAATAAATAAATTGACTTTTCACTACCCAAAAGTCCTGCGGTTTTCCATCCACTGTTAAAACATTTTGGCTGTAGATACATATTTTAAGTCCTGAAGCTTATGTTCATTTGGTATTACCTGTATCTTGCCTTCTCCACCTCTTCTTGTAATACCTAGTGCCTATATATTGAATAGTCCACTGATGCATCAGTCCACCAATCTGCAGCATCCTCCACATGTAACTTAAGTTTACTCCATGGTTTGTGCCATCTATGTTTTATTTTCTTCTGCCTCGTACATCAAGGCTCAAGTGCATGTATCACCATAAAAAAAAAAAAGATCAGTAATAGCCTTCTTTTTTTTTTTTTTTTTTTTTTAATTTAAATATTTATTAAATTTTTCATATTAATACAAAAACTCAAACAGGGAAGTAATTCTCATACAAGTATACATTTATAACATTTCTGTCTTTCCCTTACTTAAAACTCTTTTTTCTTTCCCATCCCACTACCCCTCCCTCCCACCCCTCTTCCCCCTCTGCAGACTCTATCCCATTCTATTCTCTTGAGGCTTTTTAATGTTATGTTAACATCCTAGTTTATGTTTTCTTATATTTCTCTTTCAATCCTGCTCTTTCCCACTTTTCCCATCTCCTTAGATACACTCCCATTCTGTCTTCCTGCATATGATATGATCTTTCCATTCTACCTATCTGGTTTACTCTGTTAATCCAGTCCACCTCCTTCGGTACCTCGACTTTCCGCCAAAACTTGGGTATCAACCCTTTCGCTGCATTCAAGAAGTACCAAATACCTGAATCTTTATATTTATTTACAGATGTCTCCACAACGTGTAGGAGACACGTCGTTGGATCTAATCCTATGTCAATTTCCGTTATTTCTTTAATCAACTTGACTATTGTCTTCCAAAAAGCCTGGATTTTCGGACATTCCCACCATATGTGAAACACCGTGCCTATATCTCCACATCCTCTCCAACACATATTTGAACTTTCCCCATTCATCTTGTGTTCAACACTTGGTGTGATGTGCCATCGTGTCACAAACTTATAATTAACCTCCACCTCTCTCATACTAACATTATCGTGTATCAATCTAAACATCTTTCTCTGTCTATCCTCATCAAACTCAACTCCCATATCTCTTTCCCATTTTGTCATAAAATTTAACTTTGTGTTTGTGTCTAATTCTGTGAGAATTCTATACACTTTTGAAACACCGTGCTTCCCATCCCTTCGTGTCTCCAGCAACCTTTCAAACATATTCCACTCCTGTTTTATTCTCAAAGGTTTCGGTAGTTTTCCAATAAAACTTTTCAATTGATGGTATTTCCACTCATCCATTCTAAAAAAAATGTCTCCCTTCTTCTCTATTAACTCTTTAAGTGATCTCAATTCCCCCTCCACCAATACATCTCTCAATTGGGTGTCTTCCTTTCTGAACCATCTCCCCGAAATCTTGTTCTTTCCCGGAGGAAAGTACTCAGAATTCGTGAGAGGCATTAATGTTGAATTAAATTCCCATTTCATATTTTTATGTAGATTGTCCCATACCCTAAAGACATTTAAAGTGTAAATACTTGTGCTTTCTTTGATTCCCCTAAACTGTGGTGGGACCCATATCATCTGACTCAATCCAATTCCACTAAGCTCATTCTCTATTGTTACCCAACTTTTCCCCTTATGGTTAAATGTCCAGTCATATATTCTTGCCAAAACCACTGCTTTATAATATCTCTTGACATCTGGTAAACCCAATCCCCCTTTCTCTTTAGTCCTACTCAATGTTTCATATGCTATTCTAGGTTTTTTATTCTTCCATATGTATCTTGTTAACATTTTTTTCATTATCTTAAAGAAGGCTTCTGGAATTTTAATTGGTACCATTTGAAATCTATACAGTATTTTAGGCATAATTACCATTTTGACTAAGTTTATACGTCCTATCCAGGATGGATTTCCTCCTTCTAGTCTTTTTAAATCTTCCCTGATCTCATTAATCAAAGAGATATAATTTACTCTATACAAGTGTTTGGATGAGGCAGTGATTTTTATTCCTAGGTATTTTATCTCTTTTTCTCTCCAAATAAAGGGGAATTCTTTTTGTAATTTTTCTTTTTCATTCTTTGATATATTAATATTCAGGATCTCTGTTTTCGTTGGGTTAATTTTTAAATTTGATAGTTCACCGTACTCCTTCAGAATCTTCATTATATTTGGGAGAGTTATTCTGGGATTCCCCACATAGAACAATAAATCGTCCGCAAAGGCCGCTACTCTATGTTCTATGGATTCTATCTGAATTCCCTTTACCGATCCACTATTTCTTATTATTGACAGCAGAGGTTCGAGTGACAATACATATAGCAGGGGAGACAGAGGACAGCCCTGTCTTGTACCATTTGACATTCCAATGGGTTCTGATCTCTCCCCATTTACCGTGATGATTGCAGTAGGCTCCCTATATAGTTTACTTATCCACTCTCGCATTCTATCTCCTAACCCCAGCACTTTTAAGTTGTCCATCATAAAGCCCCAGTCCACTCTATCAAATGCCTTCTCCGCATCAATTGACAAGAGCACCACCGGGGCTTTCTCTCTTCTACTCTTCTGAATAAGCATCAGGGTTCTCAAGCCATTATCTCTACCTTCTCTCCCCGGTACAAAGCCCACCTGATCTCCGTGGATCCATTCAGGCATCAGATCTCTCAACCTGTTTGCTAACACCTTTGCATACAGTTTAGTGTCTGTGTTCAATAATGAGATCGGTCTATAGCTGGAGCACTGCGATGGGTCCTTTCCCTCCTTGTGAATAAGTACTACATGTGCCTGTAGGGATTCTCTCCTCATTTCCATCCCACCTCCCAGTGCATTCATATATTTCTCCAGTTTGGGTAACAATACTTCACTAAATTTCTTATAGTACCTAACTGTATAGCCATCCGGACCTGGACTTTTTCCCCCTCCTGTACTTCTTAATGCTATTTTAATTTCTTCCTGGGAGATTTCTACGTCTAGGGAGTTCAACTGTGCTTCACTTAGTTTTGGTAATCCCGCATTTTTTAAGTATGTCATCTTTTTTTCCTTAATTCCCTCTTGGATTTCCTTTAGAGGGTCTTGGGGGCTAATATTATATAACTTTTTATAATACTCCGTAAACACTTTAATAATCTCTTTATTTGAGTGGGCCAGCTCCCCCTTTGAACTTTTTATCTTTTCTATATAATTCCTATTTTTCTTTTTATTCAAAGCTCTCATTAAATATCTTCCTGGTCTGTCTCCCCATCTATACCTCTCGTTCAAAACCCTGTTGTATACTCTTCTCTTCTCCTCATCCATCAACCTCTCTAACTCCTCTTTTTTATCCAGTAAGTTCTGTCTCGTATCTTTTGTTATTTTCTTCTTATGGATCTGCTCCAAGTCTAATATTTCTTTTAAGAGCCCACTGACCTTCTCTCTTCTTTCCTTTTTCTTCCTTGCTCCAGCCGCAATCAAGATTCCTCTTATGAATACCTTATGACTTTCCCAGACTGTAGCTATCGATACTTCCTCTGTTTCATTCTCCCTAAAGTATTCTTTAATCTCTTTCTCGATTTTCTGAACTACATCCTCATCCAGAAGAAGGGCCTCATTTAACCTCCACCCTAATCCTCCCGTCCACCTTCTTCCCCATCTCAACTTCATCACGACCGGAGCATGGTCCGAGAACGTCCTTGTCTCTATGTCAATTTTTACCAGGTGATCTATTAGTTGATGGTCTATTAAGATGTAATCTAATCTCGAGTATATCTCATGTGCATTCGAGAAGAAGGTATAGTCTCTGTCTTTCATATGCCTTATTCTCCAAGTATCCACTAGTTGATATTCATGCATCACTTTTTTCATAGCTCTCAGAGCCCTACTCCCCTCTCTTTGCACAAGAGAGGTATTATCTTTTTGTGGGTCCATACAAAAGTTTAGGTCTCCAGCTACTATCAAACGCCCTTTTTTAAAGTCCATTAATTTTTTCAACAAGCCCTTCATATACTTCTCCGAGTTTTTATTGGGACAATATATATTGGCTAAAGTACAGTCAATCCCCTGGAGTCTACCTTTTAAAAATAAGAACCTCCCCTCCGGGTCGGTTCTTCTATCCTCCAACTCAAATCTCATGTTCTTTGCCACACCTATTGCAACCCCTTTTGCTCTTTTAATTGGGGAATCTGCGTAGTACCATGTTGGATAGTATTTGGATTTCAATTTCACGTTTGCCTCTATCTCGAAATGCGTCTCTTGTAAAAATACCACTGACGTAGCCCTATGATGTAACTCTTTAAACAACCTAAATCTCTTCCCTGGACAACTCAGCCCGTTCACATTATAGGTTATAAACTGTAATTCTTCCATCTTTCCCAATTAAGTCCATCTCTCTTCCAGATTGCCTCTTCCTCTTCATCTCTTCTGTCCTGCAGAGTATTGACCCAATACCTCCTCTCCTCCCTTCCACCCACCCAACTCTCTTCCCCTCCCCCCTCCCTCCCTCCCCACCTCCCCCCACCCCTCCTTCTTTTTTCCCTACCCGTTTTTAGGCCTATAATCTGCCTACAAATCATTTGTGGATCTATTTGCACCATTGATTTAAAGTTTAGGGCATCAGCTCCGCCTATGTACGGTTCACCTCTCCTCCAACCGCCCCGATTCCCTCTCTCTGTCAAAAAGTCTTTACTCTTTACCTCCCTGCCTTAATCGGAGCCTCCAAGCGGGTCTCGGCATCCGGAGGGGGAAGGCTAGGGGCGAGAGGGAGAAGCAAGAGAGAGAGAAGAAGAAAAAAAAAAAAAAAAAAAAAAAAAAAAAAAAAATCGTTTTCTACTTAATTCTCCCTCTCCTCCTCCTCCACCCCCGATGCCTCCCTCAGCCCGACCTGTTGCCAGTCCTCTTTTCTTTTAACATTTATGTTTCCTTTATCTTCTTCCTCTTCTTCCCAGCCAGCTATCTTCATTCTTTGCAAGTCCAGTCTATCACAAAAATCTCTTAAATCATCCGGAAATCTCAAATACGCTGTGACCCCATTTTTCCAGCCAATCAGAAAAGCTGAGGTACCCCATCTATACTGCACATTCTGTTTTCTCATTTGCTCCAACAGGGGTTTCAGGGATCGCCTTCTCCTTAGGGTCTCTACTGTTAAGTCCGCATAGATTTGGATAGTCAAGTCTCCATACTTAACTAATGGTCTTCCCTTGGTCTTCTTCCAGATCTCATCTTTGGCCCCAAAATTTTGGAACTGGACAATTATGTCCCTCGATCTTTCCTTCTCAGTAGCCCGTTTGAACTTTCCTACCCTAAACACTCCATCCAGGTCGATCCCATCAGATTCCGGTTTATCTCTTATGGAGTTTAGGATTTTTTTAACTAGTTCATATAGTATTTCCCCTTTAGCAGTCTCTGGGATTCCTCGTATTCTAAGATTACTCCTTCTTTCTTTATTTTCTTGAACTTCCATCCTATAGGTCATTTTTTTCTGGTTATTTTCTAATTGGCTTATTCTTTCCTTTAAATTATCTATTTTCTGGGCCTGGATTTTAACTTTCTTCTCCGTTTCTTCCATTCTCAATAGAAGGTGACCTAAATCATTTCGAATAGCTGTCATTTCATGTTTTATCGTTTTTTCCAGATTTTGAAACATTTCTGCCATCTCCTTCTTATTTGGTAGTTGTAGTTCACCTTCTGGTTCTTTTTTTCCCAAGCCCTCTACTATTTGTTGGCTACCGCTGCTATTTATGCCCAATGATAACCTAGGGCTATTTCCTGAACTAATGTCCATTTCCCCCTTTGCACCTTGGGCCCTTTCTGGTGTAGTATTTCCATAAGATGTAAATTTCTTTATTGTTCCTGTTTGGGCCCCTTTGGGCCCTGCTCCCTTGGAACCTTTGTTCTTCATATCCTCTATATATCTTGATAGCCTTGCAGTTTTTCCTATTTCCTTTACTCTCCTGGGACACCTGGACCTCCTTTCTTCTTCTTTTCTAACCCCTGGGAATCCTCCCCTCTTTAACCCCCTTGGACGCCTGTATCACTCAGGGGTTCACCATGCAATAGGCCCCCAACAGTTTTCACTCACCCTTCCCCTCTCCGGACGGTGGTTCCAGGCTTATGTGGAGGGCCTTCACTGCTGCTCAGTCCTGGGGGGGATTCCTCGGGGTATCCAATATTCAGTTTCTTTCTTTCCACCTCCTTTCTCTCTCCTTGAGGATGGTCTTGGGGAAGAAGAATAGCTGTCCTAATATTTATGGGTCTCCCTGACCCAGGATTAAACAGCCGGCCAGGGGGATAAAGGAAACTATAAGGTGGCAACACTTTATTTCATTAGAGCACCGACCAGCCTCTTCTCTCCCACCGAGGTCTTCCTCAGCTGGTCCCTTTCTCCTGCTTCACTCCTCCACTGGCCGCACAGCTTTCCAGTCCTGTAACACAGGGGGAGCCGACTTGTCACTGCCGCTCTGACAGGGAGCCGGCCGGCGTCTCTGTCTCCCAGTGATGCCTTGCGGCGAGCAGCGTGCTCACACCGCCCTGCTTCGTCTCCCCGGCAACCCGACAGCCGCCCTGGAGTCTCCGCATCGAGATCACCTTCTGGAGGTCCGTGTCCGCTCTCCTCTCTCCTCCACGCGCCAGTCTCTCTCCGCTTGGAGCCCTCCTCAAGCAGGCAGGGCTTCACTCCATGAGGGTCTCGGAAGGTTAGTTTGGAGGTTATCGGAGAGCACTCACATCGTGCTCTCCGACGCCGCCATGTTTAGGCTCCGCCCCCTGTCCCAGAGTCCAGCTATTCAGAACTGTTGGTATTGCTCCTGAGTAATAGCCTTCTTTTCTGTTCTTTGTATCCTGTTTTTCTACCCCTTCATCTTGCACTAGTTCCAAGTCATCACTGTTCTTTGGTTCTCCACCCTGCTCATCAATGTCCTGTTCCTGGTCAGATTTTGATGGACTTGGCTAATAAATTAAAGTTGTTCTAAAGGCAGTTGTTTTACTGTAATGCAGTGGTTCTCAACCTGTGGGTCATGACCCCTTTGGGGGTCGAACGACCCTTTCACAGGGGTCGCCTAAGACCATCGGAAAACACATATTTCTGATGTGTAAAGAGCAGCTGCTGTGTAGAAAGCAGCTGCTGTGTTGAAAGCAGCTACTGTGTTGGAAGCAGCAGTATTGGAGGTAAAACGACACTTCATGCATTATAATTGCTGGGTAAATAATTTTATGGTTGGAGGTCACCACAACATGAGGAACTGTATTAAAGGGTCGTGGCATTAGGAAGCTTGAAAACCACTGCTGTAATGCATTCTATGTATTAAGTTAAAAAACCTTCTGCATGCAGCTCATCTCCCCTTTCTAAATATTTACCTGAGCCCGATCTCGATCCATTGATGTGCACAAGAGCAGTGTCTCTCTTGGCTCTTTCTTTCCTCATTGGCTCAGAGACAGCGGCAGGAGCCATTGGCTCCTGCTGCTGTCAATGACAGCTAGTGAGGAAGAAGGGAGTGGGGGGAGGGACTGAGCCACACTCTGTGTGTGTCAATGGGCACACAGGGTAGATTTACTAAAACTGGTCCACACAGAATCTGGTGCATCTGTACATAGTAACCCATCAGCTTTCAAGTTTGATTGTCAAAGCTTCATTGAACAAGCGGAAGTTAGAAGCTGATGGGTTACTATGTAAAGTTGCACCAGATTCTGAGTGCACCAGCTTTAGTAAATCTCCCCCACAGAGTCGGCTCAGGAGCGAGCATGCATGAATGCAGGGGGAGGGGTTAGGAGCGCCAGCGAGGGACCCCAGAAAATAAAGATCAGGGCTGCTCCATAAAAAACCTTTGCACAAAGCAAGCAGGTATGACATCTTTGTTATCTTTAAAAAATAGTTTGCCTTCAGAATCAGTTTAAAGTTGAACTCCAGCTAACACTTATTAACCACTTGCCCTCCAGAGGATTTACCACCAGTGCTGCTTTACTTTAACTGACAATTGCACGGTCATGCAACGCTGCACCCAAATGAAATTTATGTCCTTTTTTTCTCACAAATGGAGCTTTCTTTCAGTGGTATTTGATCGCCTCTGAGTTTTTTATTTTTTTCACTATGAACAAAAAAAGACCGACAATTTAGAGAAAAAATATATATTTTTGACTTTTTGCTATTAAACATGTTCAGTAAAAATAAAATCAAATTTTCATTATAAATTTAGGCCAAAAATGTATTCTACTACATGTCTTTGCTAAAAAAAAATCCCAATATGTGTAAACTAATTGGTTTACATGAAAGTTATAGTGGTTACAAATGGCTGGAATATATACTGGAATTTGTTTTTTTATACTAGTAATGGCAGGGATCAGCGACTCATAGCGTGACTGTGGGACTGCAGAGGGCATTCTAACACTGGGGGGGAACTGGCTAACTGTCAGTGACATCCCCAGTGACACTAATACAGTGATCAGTGCTAATAAAAAGCACTGACATTGTACTAATGACACTGGGCAGGAAGGGGTTAACATCTGGGTGATCAAAGGGTTAACTGTGTGCTATTTTACTTGGGAAACATGCTGCTGCGTATTTCTCTGCTGTGCAGAGAAATACACAGCAGCATGTTATTGCTGGCAGGAGAGAGAACTGTGTTGTTTACATACATGTCTCTTCCCTGTCAGTGTTACGTGGCGATCGCTGGGTATCGGCGAAGAATCTCCACCCGGGACCCGGTGATTGACATCCGTAGCCGCAAATGGCGGCGCAGGTAGGGCGGTGCGCGCCACCTACCTGGAGATGCAAATCACGTATATATACGTAATTTTGCGCAGCCCTGCCACCCTGTAGCAGTATTTCTGCTATAGGGCGGGAGGGGCAAGTCGTTAGGCAGTTACACATACAGTTTTTTCTTCTTTTTGGGATAAAGGTTTTACATAAATGAATAAAAGCTGACCATTGTAAGCACCCCTGCCAGTGGTACATGTTTTGTCTATACCCTCTAACTACTACTTTGTCTGCACAGCTTGGTCTGTTAGAGGAAGTTGAAAATGACCAGACTTACTGGTCAGGTCATCAGGTGAAAATAAAGGAGAGAAGCCTAAAAAAAAGAAAAAGAAATTCTAATGAAGTCACCACATCTAAGAATTTAAAGGCTGCAAAAATGTCTTTGGGTTTAATAGCACTTGAAGTCTCCTTTAAGACGGCTTTAATGCTTTCCATTCTTTTATTAAACAAGGCTGAGTTTTTTTTTCGTTTTTTTTTTCTTGTGGAAGTGGTTGTTGTTTTTGTGAAACAACTCAGGGGATGGTGCCCTGTTTAGATGCACATTCTACATAACATCGGTAACAGCAAACTCCCAACTGATCTAGGATGATTATTTGTCCCTCTGTAGAATCCATTGTTCAGGAAAGTCTCTTTGGCTGTGGCTGCCATTGTCTCTTATTTATGCCCTGGTAAAGATGTACAGCGCTATGACAGGTCACATTCAACAAAACAGAAATATGGTTTTCACAGATTGTCTGAAACACATTTACAGCTGTTGGAATTTATTGCTTTGCCTGCTTTAAAATCAATGTTTCAATTATTCGGAAGGAAATGGATCAAGTCCTCTCATATTTACCCCCATTTTTTTTTTTGGAGGGGAAAATGTACTTATATAAAATACATTTTATACGCCAAGCGTCCTCTCACGCAGAATATACTCCACTAAGGCTGTAAAGCCATAAACGCTCCTGTCCCTGCAAGCCAGAGATATTGACTCCCGGGGGGGAAACAATGACATGAATAAAATAAAAATAAAAAAGTTAATTATCGTTTGTGTTTGTAATTTAATTAAAGATGCTGTAAAGTTTTAGTGTGTTTTTTCCCCTCTCTCTCTTACCCAGGTGATGATGTTTAAGGTCTCTGAAAAGCTATTTGTGCCGGTGAGATTAAAGTGCATTTTAAAATGTTCCTCGAGCACTTTCACATTTGTTGATAGATTTTTAAATTAAACTTTGAATTGTAATCTAAATTACCTCCAACAATTCATGGTCCTTATAATGAACTCCCACCATTCCAGCTGTCATGCCACGATGATATACTGTAAATGGTAACCGCCGTGGGCTTCATTGAATAGTGTTTTAGCATCGCGGCATTATATTAGTTGCATACAAACCTCACACGGAAATCAAAGTACCCGTATCAGGCTGACTTAGGGTATTATTAGAACCTCTTCTCTATCATCAGATTCTGACAACAGGCGTAATGCTTTTTTCTCCTGCGTTGAATTATATCCAAACATCGTATTCAATGTTAGGGTAAGAGAAAAAAAATATCTAGCTTAAATCATTTAAGTCGCCAATGCGGATGCTTGAATGTAAAGCGAACTCGGTAATGATATGCATTGGTACAAAGCTGAATTGGTTATTTCCTAGTTATCTCATAACATCACTTACTAGTAGAACTAAATCAAAGAAAATGAGATCTTTTGTTTAAAAAAATATTATGGGCATTATGAAAATATTGTTGGGTTTATTTAATAGGAACTTTGGTGCTGTTGTTATTTTATTTTATTTATACAGCACTATAGTATTTTACATTGAGGTTACAGCACATACACATTGAAGCTTCACTGAAATATAAAGTGCTGTTATTTTATATGATAATGTCTAAAAAAATTTAAAAAAACATATAAATAGGTTAAGACAGATGGTAAATGCTGAAGGGGCATGGGGGAGTGGCTTTTTTGCACAAGCAGCCAATCAGATGCTTTGATACAGATCCCCCTCTTTGGCAGGGATCACATGACCATTTCCTTGGTTCTTGGGGTTTTAAAGTCAAAGAGTTGCAGGAAAAATCTAACATTTCTTTTTAATGCATGTTTAACCCCCCCAAAAAACAAACAAACAACATATTGCAGCTTACCAGTCTGTAGATGAGGTGACTGCTTTTGTTTTCTTTAGCTGCCTCCCGCCCGCTATAAAAGGAAATGACGGGAGGGTGGTGGTTCTCTCGTTCTGGGAGGATATCATATGACGTCCTCCCACTGTAGCTGCACATGTGTGCCCCTGGGGGCACACGGTGTGGTGATCAGTGGTGAGCTGTGTCCCTGGGACACAGCAGATCACCGATCGCAGTAAAGAGCAGTTGACATTGTCTCTATCATGTGATCAGCTGTGTCCAATCACAGCTGATCACATGTAAATAGGAAATGCCGGTTATCGGCAGTTCTCTTCTCATGTTGATAGCGTGTAAGGAGAGTAGAGCAGGTAAGGGGACATGCACACTGATCATCAGGGCACTGATGATCAGTGTAGCGCCATCAGTGCCACATGTCAGTTGCAATAATTGCCACCTGTTAGTGCCCATCACTGCCACATACCGGTGCCCATCAGTACACATTAATGCCACATATCAGTGCCCATTAGAGCTGCCTTTCAGTGCTGCCCATCAGTGCCAGTCAGTGCTGCCTATCAGTGCCAGTCAGTGCCCATCAGTGCCACCTATCAGTGCCAGTCAGTGCCCATCAGTGCCACCTATCAGTGCCAGTCAGTGTTGCCTATCAGTGCCGCCTATCAGTGCTCATCATTGCCGCATATCAGTGCCTATTATGAGTGTTGCCTTTCAGTGCCCATCAGTGATGACTGTCAATGGCAATCAGTGCCTCCTCATCAGTGCCGCCCATCAGTGCAGCCTATCAGTGCCCATCACTGCAGCCTCATTAGCGCACATCAGTGAAGGAGAAAAATTACTTATTTACAAAATTTTATAACAGAAACTAAGGAAAAAACATTATATTTCAAAATTTTCTGTCTTTTTTAGTTTGTTTAGCAAAAAATGAAAAACACCAGTGGTGATTAAATACCAACAAAAGAAAGCTCTATCTGTCTCAAAAAAAGGTAAAATTTTTGTTTGGGTACAGTGTTGCATGACCGCGCAATTGTCATTCAAAGTGCAACAGCGCTGAAAGTTGAAAATTGGTCTGGGCAGGAAGGGGGTAAAAGTGCCTGGTAGGCAAGTGAATAAAAAACTATATGTAAACTGTGCACATCACAAACATTTGAAATAATATTTCATATTCCATAACTAAAAGAAATAAAATGAAGGTCCAATTAAATTCCCAATGTGAGAAACGTGCCAAAGCATTGTACTCCCACATGGACTATCACTCACCATTTGTACAGTAGGTGACCAACTATCTCAGTACAGTCAATAGTGCTTGTGGGAAATTTCCCTTTATGATCAACACCAACCTGTTTTGCCAGAAGACATGCAGCGTACAAGAAGGCTCCACTCAAAGGGAAGGATGACAGGAAGAGGACTATGTAACACAGTCTATCACAAATGGCTGAATATATGGCAGTACGGTGTTGCAGCAAACGAATGTACCTCTAAAAAATCTGAAGAACAGTCATTATAGCACAAGAACTTACTTGTGAAGACCATGTGGTGCTTACAATCCAGCAGTCATCTCCTCTAGGTCCAGGAGAGAAGACTGTTACTAACTGCTATCATGTATAATGAGACCACTTCTACCTTACAGCAGACTGTTAAATAATGCTGCCATGGAGCAAAAGACTGTTAATGACAGCTTTAAAGTTACAAGAGATTGCTGCTGTTTCAAATATTGCATTTGCACCATTCTACAGTGTATGTGGAATATGGTAACTTGCTCATTTATTATTATTATTATTATTATTATTATTATATAGGATTTATATAGCGCCAACAGTTTGCTCAGCACTTTACAATATAAAGGGAGATAATACAGCAACAATACAGTTCAATACAAGAGGGTTACGAGGGCCCTGATCCTTGGAGCCTACAATCTAAGAGGGAGGGGCTAGTCGTACAAAAGGTAATAACTGTGGGGGAAGGACTGGTAGGAGGAATAAAAGATTCCGTTAGTAGCTGAAGGCAGGATAGGCTTCCCTGAAGAAATAGGTTTTCAGAGATCGCCTAAAAGTGGGCAGAGTAGGCGATAGTCAGATAGATTGGGGTAGAGAGTTCCAGAGGATGGGGGAGGCTCTGGAGAAGTCCTGAAGATGATCATGGGAGGAGGAGACAAGGGAACTAGAGAGCAGGAGGTCGTGGCAGAAGCAGAGAGGATGGTTTGGGTGATATTTGGAGACAAGATTGGTGATGTAATTTGGGGCAGAGTTATAAATGGCTTTATATGTTATTGTTAATGTTTTGAATTTTATCCGTTGGGCAATGGTAAGCCAGTGGAGGGATTGGCAGAGAGGGGTGGCAGATACAGAACGGTTAGTAGGGTGGATGAGTCTGGCAGCAGCATTCATGATAGACTGAAGAGGGGATAGCCTGCGATGAGGTCGGCCAATGAGGAGGGAGTTACAATAGTCAAGGCGAGAGATAACCAGGGAGTGAATAAGTTGCTTAGTAGTTTCAGAGGTTAAGAATGGGCGTATCTTAGAGATATTGCAGCGGTGAAGTCTACAAGATTTGGACAGTGTTTGGATTTGAGACAGATAGAAGTCTAGGATTTCAGCTAGTACCCTGGCATGAGGGGAGGGACTGATGGTTGTATTATTGGTCTTGATGAAGAAGACAGGGGAGGGGGCACAGGCTGGAGGGAATAGTATTAGCTTCGTTTTGGAAAGATTTGAGGATGTGGAGTGACATCCATGCCAATATGTCACTTAGATTTGACTCAATCCAGAGATGAACTCATCAGGCAACCCAATATGATGTTTTTCTGGTTATACACAATACAGCTAGGTGGGGCATGGGTTAGTATTAAAGTACATGTGACAAAAACCAATATCAATGCAGCTTTGACATGAGCTAAAATACGCCTTCTCCAGAAGCAAATTGCAAAGGACTTTGTATTAGGCTCCATGCACACGGGGCATTTTAATAATGCTGGTAACGCTAGCTGTGGAAAGTCACATTAAAAACACACGTTTTGCAGAGTTTTTTCGTGTTTGCATTTTTAGTGGGTTTATTGCTCAAAAAAAGTCCAAAAACACTGGTTTGCTGTGATTTACAGAGGTTCACTGTGTTTTGCCATGTTTTTCAGCATTAGATTGTTTTTTACAGCTAAAAACTTTAGAAACCCACTAGTTCGGGATTTTTTTCCAGCCAAAAAACGCCTCTGCCAAAAACCGCTGATTACAATCCATGTGTGCATGGACACATAGGATAACATGCTGGGGGGGTTTACTGGCTGTAGAAAAAAAAATCAAAAGCCAAAAACAGCCGCTGTATAAATGTCACCTGTGCATGAGGACTGAAGACTGCACAGCCAATCAGTGACGTATGTACCTTCCCTGGGGGAAGGATCATATGGACATCCTGAATAATCATCTGTTAAAAAACATAACTCTGAGTCTTGGATAGGGATTAACTTTTGTGACCTCAAGTGCGAGATTTCTTGAACAAAGGATCAAGGTTGCGATTTGCTGGGACCCAACTGAGGGAGTGTTTCAAGACTGGATAAGGGGCCCTAGTATGTGAAAGATTCAGTGAGAATGAATGTGGGTTAGCCTAGAGAAGACCTCCTTCTTCTCCTGTTCGTCTCCCTCCATCTCTCCCCTGTTCCATTTCCCTATTCATAACTATAATGGATTTATATCCCAATTTGTAAATAAACCTCACCCTTGTTTTAAGAGCTAGTGGTCCTTCAATAGAATTCTGGTACCCCAAACAGAAAATATTTTGCAGTTAGGACAAAACTAATTTGCTATAAATCGCATGGATTTTCAGAAGGATACACAAAATCCATAAAACTACCTGCTATGGTAGCACAAAATTTAATATGTAACACAGAAATCGTAGCACAAAAATCCCTTTATTATACCATATAAAACACACCTACTGTAAATCACCTAAAAATGACCCCTGATGACCAGAACTAGCATACCATCCTCAAGAGATGGTGGCATCTATGCACTGTATGTAACATGTCAAAGTATGAAATGTCCCAAAGTACAGGCAGAAAGAAAAACAATTGGAATCAGCTCCATCCTCTCTGTGCTGCCCTCTAGGAACAACAAACAGGAGTTTGGCTACAAGAGTACAGTAGGATGTTTCTATGAAGTCTTTCTAAGCTGCCTTCTTCCAGAAAGGCCTTTCACCAATCTCCTTGTCCAGCTGAACATTCTTCCCTATGTTACACACTCTACAGGCTGGCACACACATCTCTCTTTTTAGTAGCTATATAATAAAAGGAAAAAAGCGATATTGGGATAGTCTGAAATCTAATGTTGGCAAGCTTCTGGGAACAGGTTGACCTCTACTGGCAGAAAAGAGTGTGTGTAGAATGATAAATAATACTGCACCATAACAGACGAATGTCTGCTTTGCAAAATAAACAATTCTGTTGTATATACAGGGGAAACTCAAAAAATTTGAATATCGTGCAAAAGTTCATTTATTTCAGTAATGCAACTTAAAAGGTGAAACTAATATATGAAATAGACTCATTACATGCAAAGCAAAATAGTTCAAGCCGTGATTTGTCATAATTGTGATGATTATGGCTTACAGCTCATAGCTCATAGAACAATCGCGGACCTCTGAAAAGTATACGCATGCATATGTACTTAGTACTTGGTTTGGGCCCCTTTTGCAGCAATTACTGCCTCAATGTGGCGTGGCATGGAAGCTATCAGCCTGTGGCACTGCTGAGATGAGGGTGTTATGGAAGACCAGGATGCTTCAATAGTGGCCTTCAACTCTTCTGCATTGTTCGGTCTCATGTCTCTCATCTTTCTCTTGGCAATGCCCCATAGATTCTCTATGGGGTTCAGGTCAGGCGAGTTTGCTGGCCAATCAAATATAGTAATCCCACAGTCATTGAACCAGGTTTTGGTGCTTTTGGCAGTGTGGGCAGGTGCCAAGTCCTGCTGGAAAATGAAGTCAGCATCCCCATAAAGCTCGTCTGCAGAAGGACGCATGAAGTGCTCCAAAATCTCCTGGTAGATGGCTGCATTGACCCTGGACTTAATGAAGCACAGTGGACCAACACCATCAAATCAACACAGACTGTGGAAACTTCACACTGGACTTCAAGCATCTTGCAGTGTGTGCCCCTCCATTCTTCCTGCATACTCTGGGTCCTTAGTTTCCAAATGAGATGCAAAAGTTGCTCTCATCAGAAAAGAGGACTTTGGACCACTGAGCAACAGACCAGGTCTGTTTTTCTTTAGCCCAGGTAAGACGCTTCTGACGTTGTTTGTTGTTCAGGAGCGGCTTGACAAGAGGAATACGACATTTGAAGCCCATGTCCAGGATCCGTCTGTGTGTGGTGGCTCTTGATGCACTGACTCCAGTCTCAGTCCACTCCTTGTGAAAGTCCCCAACACTTTTGAATGGCCTTTTCTTGACAATCCTCTCCAGGCTGCGGTCATCCCTGCTGCTTGTGCACCTTTTTCTTCCACACTTTTCCCTTCCACATAACTTTCTATTAATGTGCTTTGGTACAGCACTTTGGGAACATCCAACTTCTTTTGCAATTACCTTTTGTGGCTTTCCCTCCTTATGGAGGGTGTCAATGATGGTTTTCTGCACAACTGTCCAGTCAGCAATCTTTCCCATGATTGTGATTCCTACTGAACCAGACTGAGAGACCATTTAAAGGCTCAGGAACCCTTTGCAGGTGTTATGGCTTAATTAGCTGATTAGAGTGGGACACTTTGAGCCGAGAATATTGCACCTTTTCACAATAATCTAATTTTCTGAGATTGTGGATTTGAGGTTTTCATGTATTGAGTCTATCTCATATATTAGTTTCACCTTTTAAGTTGCATTACTGAAATAAATGAACTTTTGCACGATATTCTAATTTTATTAGTTTCACCTGTACACAATAGGAAACAGTAGCAAATGTCTCCAAGTTGCTACAAGAACAACAGACACAAGGTAGGACTAAGGACCTCTGTCCTTTTCATATTCTCTATAACATAGAGGGTCGTAGTTCTGTGGTCCTAAGAGATAGCTGTGAATAATGTAATTAAGTCAGCACAGGCAGAGAGAAGAGAAAGTTATCAGCTCACAAGATTTCTGGAAAGGATAAATGTTTGTTTTTTTTAACATATTCAGCAGATACAACAAAAAACACTTTATAAAGTAAATATATAAAAAAATTATAAATAGCACTTTCTTTTTTATATTTTTGTTATAAATTATCACTCAGCCTTTGTTCTGAGCTGCAATGGCTTAGACAGGTGGGGATGGAGATGGCAGGGGAGGGGGGGGGGGTCAAGGGGGCATGGTGATGTGCAAATGGAGGCACTGTGACAGGTAATCATCAGGCTTCTGTTCGATTTGCAGCATTTCCTGCCCCCACCTGCTGTAACAATGATAGGGGCGGCCAGGCGGGAGACCCAGGAGAGAACACTCAGCTGCTTTGTGCTTCAGGACTGTGCAGGGGAGGCTGCAAATGAAAGGGGCACTTTGGTGTAAAGGAGGAGAGGGGAGCTATGACTGCAAGGGGCACTGTGACGTATAAAGGGGGCACTGCGATGTGTCCAGGGGGCACTGTAATATGTAAAAGGGGCATTGTGATGTGTAAAGGAGTAGAGGGGAGCTATGACTGCAGAGGGCACTGTGATGTATAAAGGGGGCATTGCAATATGTAAAAGGGGCATTGTGATGTGTAAAGGGGGCACCGTGATGTGTATATGGGCATCGTGATGTATAAAGGGGGCACTGCAATACTGTATGTAAAAGGGGCATTGTGATGTGTAAAGGGGACATTGTGATGTATAAACGGGGCACTGTGAGGTGTGCTGTGATGTGTAAAGGGAGCACATTGATGTGTAAAGGGGGCATTGTGATGTATAAAGGGGGCACTGTAAGGTGTGCTGTGATGTGTAAAGGGAGCACATTGATGTGTAAAGGGGGCATTGTGATGTATAAAGGGGGCACTGTAAGGTGTGCTGTGATGTGTAAAGGGAGCACATTGATGTGTATATGGGTATTGTGATGTATAAAGGGGGCACTGTAAGGTGTGCTGTGATGTGTAAAGGGAGCATATTGATGTGTATATGGGCATTGTGATGTATAAAGAGGGCACTGTGATGTGTAAAAGGGGCAACATGATGTATAAAGGGGGCATGGAGATGTGTAAAGGGGACACTATGATGTTTAAAGGGGGCACTGTAATATGTAAAAGGGGCATTGTGATGTGTAAAGGGGTACAGTGATGTGTATATGGGCATTGTGATGTATAAAGGGGGCACAGTGATATATAAAGAGGGCACTGTGAGGTGCACTGTGATGTGTAAAGGGGGCACCGTGATGTGTATATGGGCATTGTGATGTGTGAAGGGGGTACTGTGATGTGTAAAGGGGGCACAGTAATATTTAAAGGGCGCATGGTGATGTGTAAAGGGGTATGGTGATGTGAAGGTGAACTGAAGAAATGACTGGACTGCTTTAAAGGGGGTAATGTGATGAAAAGGGGAGTGGAACTGTGATGTGAAGAGGGTTTTTGATGTAAAGGGGGACTGTGGACACTAAAGTAAAGGGGAGGTTGTGATGTGATGTTAAGGAGGGTTGTGATGTGAAAGGGGGGGCTGAGGACAGTGTTGTTAAGAGGGGCCTGTGATGTGAATGGGAGGCTGAAAACACAGATATGGGGGTTGGGGCTGTGATGTAAAAGTTGGCTGTGAAGTGTTATAGCACAAACATGAGATTCGGACCGCTGCTGGAGGAAAACTTTACCAACTGGACCGCCATAAATTTTAATTCAACACCCCTGAAATAGAGAGAAGTTTTTTGCTATAGTGTACATACTCTTTAACGTTCTTAACTTTCCGTGGGGATGATAATTATGATTAAAAATGCACTTGACATCATGGTATGAGTCCAGTTTCTGCATATAGAACAACAACAATTTACAAAATAGTAATCTAGTTAAATAGCTATGTAGTGTAGATTGAAACCCAATAAAATTTCCTGGTCAAAAGGAAAGGTATGAACATCCCACTCCCACAGATTGTTCAGAATTGTAATTTAAAAACTTGGCAATCATTAAAATAATCATTTCACCATCCCACCACCTTACAGTGGGAAATCGCCAACTATTACAATATGTTGACCAACAGAAGATACCAGTTTTTGTGAACCAGCATCCAATCCATATCTGTGACCCACAGCTCACTGTATCTCACTGTCTCACTCAGGGGCGGACTGACCATTTGGAAACTCAGGCACTGCCCGAGGGCCCGGGGTCAGAAGGGGGCCCCATGAGATGCCCCTGGTACCTTTTTCATAGGCTTTTTTGAGTTTGGGCAAGGACACAGGGGCCCCATGATCCCCTATTGCCCGGGGGCCCCATGAGTTGTCAGTCCATCCCTGGTATCACTGTATAAGCAACTCTACACAAACCAGCCACCAAGCTTGAAAAGAACTGCCCTGTTACGTGAAAACGCCATCTTACAACAAAAAAAATCTCTACAAAAATTATTTTAGAACAGAAACACAAGAGACAATTAGTAAATAATGCCAAATTTGAAAGAATGTTAGAGCCTGCTCTCATGTCACAAACTGATGCCATGCTTAATGAGCAGGTAATGACTGCTTGCAGCTTACAGCACATTGTTAAATAATGCTGTCATCTTACAAAAGACTGAAGAGACAGGTGCCATGTTTCAAATGTTCCTTTGTGTAAGAGGCATACCTTCTAAGACCCTGTTTATATTGGACTCTGGTACCTTGCTGATTTACCCACTTGCCCTCCAGGGAATTTACCCCCCTTCCTGACCAGGCCATTTTTTACAATACAGCACTGCATTACTTTAACTCACAATTGCGTGGTCATGCAACACTGCACTCAAATGAAATTTATGTCCTTTTTTCCCAGAAATGGAGCTTTCTTTCAATGGTATTTGATCGCCTGTGCGGTTTTTATTTTTTGCGCTATAAACAAAAAAAGACTGACAATTTTGAGAAAAAAAACAATATCTTTGACTTTTTGCTATTAAACATGTCCAGTAAAAAAAAAAATTAAAAATCAAATTTCGTCATAAATGTAGGCCAAAATGTATTCTGCTACGTCTTTGCTAAAAAAAAATCCCAGTATGTGTAAATTAATTGGTTTACATGAAAGTTACAGTTTTAGTTTTTTTTTACTAGTTTTTTTACTAGTAATGACGGCAATCAGCAACTTATAGCGGGACTGCGGGATTATGCTGGGCATTCTGACACTGGAGGGGAACTGATTAACTGTCACTGGCATCCCCAGTGACACTAATACAGTGATCGGTACTAATAAAAATCACTGACACTGTACTAAAGACACTGGGCAGGAAGGGGTTACCATCTGGGGCGATCAAAGGGTTAACTGCGTGCTGTGTGCTATTTTACTGTGTGCTGTGTGTGTGCTTTACAGTATAAGCACATTGCTTTGTATGGCTCTGCTATGCAGAGCTAAACAAAGCAGTGTGCTGGAGCTGACAGTGGAGAGATCTGTAAGGTTTACATACAGACCTCTCCCCCTCAGTGATACTCAGCGATCACCAGGTGCCAGTGGGAAATTACCAGATGAAGCTGCCCCTAGCCGAACATGCAAATTCACATATATATATACGTGATTTCGCGCAGCCCTGCTGCCCTGTAGCAGTATTACTGCTATAGGGTGGCAGGCAAGCGGTTAACTAATTTCAGTGATAAACTCATCAATAGACATGTTCGGTTTTCTTCATTATGAATCAAAATCGGGACGAAATGTTCATTATTCGGATGTATCCGAATTTCTGAAAAACAATAGTAATGAATTTAAATAAACTTGAAATAATGAAACAAAATTTTATCCAAAACAATTAATTATTCTAATTTGAATCAAATTCGAAACAAATTTTGAAAACAGTATTGAATTCAAAAACAAATTTGAAATGTCTTTTGCTGATTTGCTGACTGTGTTTTAGAATATAGCCTTCTTCTGAAATTCGAATTTTGAAAACAATAGCATAGAATAAAATAGAATAGAATAGAAAATAGAATAGAAAATAAAAGAATAAAATAGAAATAAATAGAATAGAAAATAATAGAATTAAATGGAATAGAATAAAATAGAATAGACTACAATAGAATAGAAAGAATATAGCCGTCTTCCGAAATTCAAATTTAAAAAAAAATAGAATAGGAAATAAAAGGATATAATAGAAAAGAAAGGCATAGAAAAGAATAGATATGAATATAAAGGAATAGAAAAGAAAAGAATAGAATGAATATAGCCATCTTCGAAAATTTGGATTTAGAAAAAAACTGAATAGAATAGAAAAACAAAGAATAAAATATAATAGAACAAAATAGAATAGAAAAAATAGAATTGATTAGAATATAGTAGTCTTCCAAATGTCAAATTTCAAAAAGAATAAAATAGAATAAAACAGAACAGAATAGAAAATAAAGGAAAAAAATAACAAAAAAAATAAAGAATAGAATAGGAAAAACATAGATTAAAATAGAATAAAATATTATTATTATACAGTATTTATATAGCGCCAACAGTTTGCTCAGCGCTGTACATTACAATGGGAGACAATACATGAGACAGTACAGTAACAATACAATGCGATACACGAGGGGTTCGAGGGCCCTGCCCCTTGGAGCTTACTATTTAGGAGAAAATAGAAATAATATAGCCATCTTCCAAAAATTTGAATTTCAAATACAATAGAACCAGCTATTCTTCACAAAGAATTCAGATCGATTTAATATTTTTGAATAAAATTCGATTTAAATACTTTGAATCCATTGGAAAAATCTGAATCTGGTTGAAAATTAATAAACTAAACTAAATTAAATTAAACAAATTTTGTTACGAATGCAACAGAACAAAATAAGTAACTTAACAAATCGATCCAAAACAAAAAAAATGTTTTTGTTCCTCACATCTACTCATCAAGGAACCCAATATGATGTTTTTCTGGCTGTGCACAGTACAATTGTATGTAACATCTGTGTGGACAAAACAAATTTTCTACAAAACACAAGGATTTTCTAAAGAACACAAACATTTCATAGCGCCGACACCTATCACACCCACCCTCTGCTGGTATCTCTAGATGCCATGCACATTCATTCAATGGGTGCTCTAACAGGGGTCTAAACAGGGCTCTGATGTTCCTACTTTGAGGCAGAGAAAGGAGATTGAGGACACAACCCACACTCTCCATCTCTGCAGCCTCAGCTGCACAGAATGAATGGACAGGAATAGCTCTGTACAGAGCTTCTGTCCAGTTATAAACGGAAGCATAGTAAACACAGTTTATTATTCCTCAGTTATGAATGAACAGAATCAGTGACCAGTACAGGTCACTGACTTTATTCATTAAGACAAGGAGGGGGTTGGTAAATGACACATTTACAGGCCCCTTCCTCACTCTCCATCCTGATTGCTTCACCTGCAGTGGCCGGCGAGAGAGGGGAGGGGGGAAGGGACAAACGGGGACCAAGAGAGAACACAGAAGAGCTGGGAAAGAGCACAGGGGGGATAGAAGGAGTGGTGGCATGGCTGCATAGAGGAATTGATCCCTCCATTGTCTCCCTGCAGCTGCTGAATGCCTGCGGGAGGGAGAGGAGTAGAAGAGGGCATTCAGCGCCTGCAGGAGGAAAATGGTGAGATCAGTTCCTCTGTATGAAGCCGGCTCTGCTGCTCTTTCTATCCAGGTATACAGAGGCGCCGCAGAAGCCACCTGGATCATGGGGTTGGGTTGCAATTGCGACCCCTGTAGGTATGCCTCTGTCCACAGCTAGATACTGTAAATAAAATGATGATGTTAATGACAAGGTGGGGTCTTCTGAGCTGAGCTGCAGGGAGGAGCCAGGCAATGACATTCTCAAGCTGTCCAGCCTCTGAAGAGTTTACCACCCTCCCACCCTAATTAAAAATTTCCATGTTTATGTTTTTGATTGACAGTCATGGCAGCAAGTTTGCAGTTTGAGGATCTTTGAAGGTGTTCTTTTGTGTCATAAAAGTCAGTAGGGACCCATCTAGGGTATTATGTATTACATCAATTTGGTCCAGCTGTTGGAACCTAGCCTGTGTGATCCCCCAAAAAATTACAACTGGGGAGAAACATGCGCTAAAGTCTAAGGTTTTTCTACAAAACACGTGTGTACAGAGGAACATATCAATTTCAGAAAACAACACCAACCACTTTTCATTCACCTTAGATAAAACCCCCAGGGGAGCACAACCAAATATGCCCTACTATGCTGACATGGGGGCAATGAATGCCAACTTCTCTTAGAAGTCAAACAGTCAAACGCTCACTGCTCCAGTCACCTCTCCTCCACCTCCATACCACATGCACTGACATGCTCTTTCCTTTAACTTTTGAAAACCTACCAATCACAGAGAGAACATACAGCAAAGGGAACTCATTAAGCAGATTAATGACATTGCTTTAAAGACCATCTAACTGATCTACACGTTCTATTAGTCCTGGTGACCACTGTCAATTGGAAAGAGTGAGAGAGAATGAAAAATATTGTAGTTACACCTGAATAGGAGAAAAGCAGATATCTACCAAGGAGGACTGTCCAAGGTAGAACTTTCCCTCATTTTGGAAAAATTTCTACTTATTACCTGCTGGGTCTCTAGGGACAGAAAGTACAAAGGAACATGATTGAAGGGGCTATGCATAGTAATTCAAACAGAGGTTCTCTCTTTTCCCAGTGCTATTCAAAAGTCCTGGAGAATAAAATGGTGGAGTTTACATATTTTTACATGACATTTCACATGATATTTGCATAGCAGTATTTCAAATGCAATTTAAAAAAAAATGCAATTTAATGAGTTTTAATGTGCAAAAACACAATATAATACACAACGTTTTGGTAAAATATAAAGGATGATGTTACACCAAGTAAATTGATACCAAACAAGTCACACTTTTAAATTGTGTACGCTAGTGGAACGGTGCCAGACTACGGTACCTAAAAATCTACTTCTGGTCTAGAATTTTTGCTCTCGCCCTAAAGTTTGGGGTGATATCTTACATGTGTGGTGCGAACACTGTTAACATAAGCATGCATGACCTATGCAAGCAAGTGGGCTGAGACACTTTGAATAGTTTTTTTACATTTTATAATTTATTTTATTTAAAATGTCTTTTTTAATCTACTTAGTTGCTAGAGCATGGCCTGTGACAAGTCCTCTTTACAAAGAGATCTGGGGTCTTTTAGATCCAAGATCTTTCCCCCTGTCCTCCAAAACAGCTGATCAAACACAAATCGGTCTGATCGGCTGCTTTACTAGCTGGCACTCAGCCAGTAAACACAAAGCCGAAACCGTAAGTGGCAAAACTATCGTCGCTTCCAGGTTTCTTAGACCATAGAGATCATCGGGAACCTTCTGGTCCTCGATGATATCTATGGTCAGCCAGGTGCAATCCTGGGTTCCCCAGTGGGCTGGACAAAAGTGGCGGAAGACAGTAGGGGGGTTGCTTTTACCAAAAAAAAAATGTAGAGATATGATCTCACTTGCAGCATAGTTTACAGAATAATTTGCTATACAGATACATAAATGAAATCCGTTACAAATTTGGTATTAACACTGTTAATGCTGGGGGGAGATGCAAGGTGCACTTTCCAAAAATACTTTCTAACCTTATGCGAGATACCTTCTGTTGAGTTTTAGCCTTTTAAACTCTTTTTTATGTACAATACTAAATATGAATAAAATACTGGATTTAAATTTTATATATCTGTGCCTATCCCTGAGGGCCAGTGTACAGGAAATACGCATTTCATGCGCATTTCCCTCACCAATTACAAAATGCACTCAATTTTGCGATCGCCTAAGGCATGTGGCGATTGTCTATGTGAAGCGGATTTTCCACTTTTGTGAGTGACCATTACTTATCTACATTAAAATCGAGTTGTATTAGAAATACTGCACTATGGAAGTTTTCCTTTTCACTCATCATGGTTATGATGAGTGACCTCCCCAGTGACAAGCAGTTCTCAGAGGGTCCTGTATACCTACCCACCAGTGAGGGGTCCATTGGAGAGTCCATAAGAACGGGGCTGAGGCATCAATCCTTGGAGAAAGATCCTGTTGTGGTCTTAAAGGCTTAAGGGCCCATTGGGTCGCAGATCTAAGGTGAAGGGGCAATTCAGCCACAGGAGGCGTGTGTGGACACAATCATCAGATTGCTTATGCGTTTACATCACATGCATGTTTTTCCATTCAAGTTGAGCACTATTGTTCACTTATGAACTATCCTGAGAGGATTGATATTCTTCACTTTTTGATCACAAGCAATGTCCACCAATCAAGTCATTTATATGCTTATAAGACGTTTTATTATTCATCACGCATTTATTAAGCTGGTATAGGATTTTATCACCCACTTGGTTGCATGTTTACTATTATGAGCACATGCTATATTTGCTTCTGTATTATGTATTTGAGCTTTGTATACATTATTGTGGTACGTTTATAGCGCTGCACCATATTTATTTTATATTCTGTGACCTGTGACTTCCTGATACCGACTCAGCTTGCTCTTGGACCTGTCTACTCTGCTTAACCCCTGATCTGACCTCGGCTTGGCTAACAGATACTCTCTCTCACACTCCTCGGTGTATGACCTCGGCTATCCCATCTGACTACGTCTGCTCTGATTCCCACCTGGTACCTGACCTTGGCTTGAACCGGCTATCCAGTAATCCTCCATTCCCGGAAGGGCTTGCATACCTCGCACAGGCGCCATCTGTCTGCAGCCCTCATCTCCATGCATCAGCTGTGCTCCTGGCAGGACCACCAACAAGCACTCCTACAGGTGACCTGTGCCACTTTGGGCCTGACTCCCGCTGTGCCACTCTCAGGGGAGTTTGGAACTTAGCCACAAGGGAAGCCCTCTCTCCATTGGCCTCCATCACCAGGTACCTGATAGTATCATCCAACCACTATGTCCGAGGCTGAGAGAGGCGCTTCCGCACTAGAGACCCTGTGCCAACAGATGACGGCGCTTACTCAAGCAGTTAAAGATCTACAGCAAGGATACTTCCAGCTGGAAGGGCGTCTTCACTCCCTCACTACTTCTGCGGACCAGAATCATTCCGTCAGTTCTAACCCTGTAGCTGCACCTGCCAGTCCGTCTCCTGCTACCACTCCTGCTGTGGTGTTCCCACCTCTGGAACCCAGGGTCCCTACTCCAGAACATTTCCTTGGGAATCGATGTAAATTCAGAGCTTTTAAAAATGCTTGTGAACTGTATTTTGCTCTACAACCCAGAACCTTTTCACTGGAAGCTGTCAAGGTCGGGTTCATCATCTCCCTCTTATCTGAAGAACCTCAGTCCTGGGCACATAGTCTACTGGAACAAAAGAACCCAGCACTCAACGTAGTGAGTGCATTTTTTGCAGCCATGGCTGCCCTTTATGATGATCCCCAGAGGACCTCCACTGCTGAATCCACTCTCCATGCTCTACAACAAGGTCGGTGGCCTGTGGAGGACTACATAGTGGAGTTCCACCAATGGTCAGCGGATACTGGTTGGAACTACGCAGCATTAAAGTACCAGTTCCGTCTAGGCCTGTCCGAATCAGTCAAGGATGAGTTAGCTAGGGTGGAAGCTCCCTCCTCTTTGGAGAACCTTATTCTGCTCTTTACCCAGTTAGATCGGCGACTATGGGAAAGACGTGCTGAGCGTACTCTGACCTTTCGGCCCACATGGGTTCTGCCAAAGATTCCAGGACCAACATCTCCTGCCCCTACTCCGCAACTCATCAGCACTTCTGAGGTAGAACCAATGCAAATTGGCCTTCTCCAACCTGCTTTAACCCTGGAGGAAAGGCTACGCAGACAGCAAGGCAATCTATGTATGTACTGTGGGGCCACGGGCCATTTCTTGCGTAACTACCCAGTGCAACCAAGTAAGTCCAGACAGCCCCATCCTTCGTACCTTCAGTTATTCGGAACTTTAACCACCCATGTTATTCTCCCCATATCATTGCAGGTAGCTGGAAGGGACATCAAGTTACGGGCAGTCATTCACTCAGGAGCCTGTAGCTGTTTTTGGACATCAAACTTGCCAAGGACTTACATATCCCTCTTCTGCCAAAGAAACAGAGACTTGATGTATTACTAGCGGATGGCACTACTCTGAGCTCAGGACCTTTCACCCAGGAAACCATTCTTGTCCTTGCAACAACTGACTCTGGCCATCAGGAGTTCATTCGTTTTGATGTCATAAGATCCCCCATGTTTCCAGCCATCCTAGGAATACCCTGGTTGCAAGCCCACAACCCACAGATCAATTGGCCCAAGAAAGAAATCATCTTTTCATCAGAATATTGTCTGCAGCACTGTGGTGCCCCTACACCCACCAATTCTTCCGTATGTCTCTCAGTCCAACCTTCACCAGAGGCCAGTCAATCATTTCCCTCTCCCTACCATGACTTCCTCGATGTGTTTGATAAAAAGAAGGCCGACACATTGCCTTCCCATCGGTCTTACGATTGCCTAATTGAGTTACTTCCAGGGGCAGAAATACCATTTGACCGAATTTTCCCGTTGTCCGAGCTTGAACTGGAAGCCCTCCGGCATTACTTAGATGAGAACCTCGCCAAGGGATTCATCCGCCCCTCTTCCTCAGCTGCCGGGGCAGGTATTTTATTTGTTGAAAAGAAAGAGCAGTCTCTCAGACTATGCATCGACTACAGAGAACTTAACAAAATTACCATTAAGAATCGGTATCCTCTTCCTCTTGTACCCGAGTTGTTTCTGAGGTTCCGAACAACCCGAGTGTTCACTAAATTGGACTTATGGGGGGCCTACAATTTAGTCCGCATAAGAGAAGGTGATGAGTGGAAAACCGCCTTCAGAACACGCTTTGGAAATTTCGAGTACCTGGTGATGGCGTTTGGGCTATGTAATGCCCCTGCTACGTTTCAACACTTTGTAAATGACACCTTTAGAGAATTTCTTGATATTTTGTAATTGTTTACTTGGATATCCTAATTTTCTCTACCTCACTGGAACACCATCGAGATCATGTTAAGAAAGTGCTGACCACTCTAAGGATGCACGGCTTGTACGCAAAGGTCGGAGAAGTGCGAGTTCGAAAAGCAGTCCATCCAGTTAGTGGGGCTTGTAATTTCCACTGAGGGAATCTCCATGGACCCTCAGAAAGTATCTGCTATCCTGGATTGGCCTGCACCTTCAGACAGGAAAGGGGTCCAAAGATTCGTAGGCTTCGCCAATTTCTATCGGAAATTTATTAAGTGCTTTTCAACCAACATTGCCCCTATTACTCAACTAAGTCACCAGCAAACACGTTTCTGCTGGAGCCAGGAGCACAAATAGCGTTCGAGCGATTAAAAAGTCAGTTCACTTCCGCTCCTGTGTTACAACATCCAGAACCAACACTTTCCTTCATCTACTTTCACAGGTAACTGCATTTATCTGCTACCTCCACTCTTAACCAGACAAACGCATTGACTCCTGCTGTTCTTCTCTGGGTAACTGCATTTATCTGCTACCTCCACTCTTAACCAGACAAACGCATTGACTCCTGCTGTTCTTCTCTGGGTAACTGCATTTATCTGCTACCTCCACTCTTAACCAGACAAACGCATTGACTCCTGTTAAATTCTCACCAAATGTTGTAATTATATCTGTGTATCTGTTGACTTGTCCTCACCTCTAGGCGCACTCAGGTTTATGACTGTGGCCTGGTTCCTAAGAATCATCCCCCCCTATTCATGTGAGCCTTATCAGCTTCTAATTGGGGCGGAGTTGAATGCTCATTTGAGCATCTCCCTATAAATTTAGTTCAGCTCATGGGGGAGATCTCTGATGGGGGGCACAGTCTCTGATGGGGGTGCTGCTTATGATGGAGTGCGGCTTTGAATGAGTGCAGAGCAGTTAAACACAGCAGTTGAACTTAAGCAGCAGGAAGACACAACAACAGCAAGAAACTCTACTGCATGCTGGACAGACTGCAAGGAAACACCCTGGGAAACATCTCTTACATACCTGAGTCCCACTCCGTGTACCTTTTTATATAATACACCCCTCTTCTGCTCTTCATATTACTATCCTCTGTTCACAAATCTCATTTCATTACCCCTCTGCTCCACCCCAAAACTTGTACATCTCCCCCTCATTGCTATCATCTCCCTACTATTGCTTTCATCACCTCCCCAAAATGCCTCTTCCACTCCTCCTTCTCATTTTCCTCTCCTCTGTTCCCAAAATCCATTCACTATATCCCTCTGCTCCTCCCAAACATTTGTATATTGTGCCCTCACTGCTTCCCTCACCCCTCTATGGCACCCACCACCTCCTCCTATTACTCCACTCTCCCACTGACCCCAACACCTCCACTAGTAGTTTCTCACGCTCCTGCACATCCCGCTCCCATGCCACCTTTCTCACCCTTCTCCTCCTCATAACCGCGGGGGACATCTCCCCGAATCCTGGCCCTCCACCACCTCCCTCACCCGCACAAAACCCTCCCGCCTCCACGTCCTGCCGCAACCCCCGCAACTTAGTATCTGTCCCCCTGCTCCCTAAAATCTCCCCCCCGTTTTCATGTGCACTCCTGAACGCCCTATCGGTGTGCAACAAGCTTACCGCCATCCACGACCTCTTTGTTTCCCGCTCCCTCAACCTCCTGGCGATTACGGAAACCTGGATCCAGCCCACTGACTTTACCTCCCCTGCTGCACTCTCCTACGGCGGTCTCACCTGGACCCACTCACCCAGGCCCAACGGTCGTAAAGGTGGTGGGGTTGGCCTGCTCCTGTCACCGCTGAGCACCTTCCGAGTCCTCCCAAACCCCCCCTCCCTATCCTTCTCCTCCTTCGAGGCCCACTGCGTCCGACTATTCTCCCCAACCCCCCTGAAGATTGCTGTGATATACCGGCCTCCTGGATCCATACCCCGCTTCCTGGAAGACTTCTCCTCCTGGCTACCCTTCTTCCTCTCCTCTGAGCTACCCACTATCATCCTTGGGGATTTCAACATCCCTGTCAACCTTGACAACCCGGACACAGCCCGTCTCCTCCACTTAACCTCCTCCTTTGCACTTGCACAGTGCATACAATCCACCACCCACTCCGACGGTAATATCCTTGATCTTGTCTTCTCCAACCGCTGCGCTCCCCACAACCTCACTAACACCCCCTTCCCTCTCTCTGACCACAACCTGATTACTTTCTCTATCTCCTCATCCTCCAATGCCTACCCTTCCAAATGTCACACTACTACCAGCCGTAACCTCCGCAACCTTAACCCTGCCTCCCTCCACTCCGCAGTTGATCAACTCCATGACCGCATCCTCCCCCTGCTCTGCCCCGACTTGGCTATGACCGCCTACAACAATGCGCTGTCAACAGCCCTGGACTCACTAGCGCCTTTAACCACACGCAACATCAGACCCCGACCGCTCCAGCCCTGGCAGACTGATCACACCAAAACCCTCAAACGACACAGTCGTGCCCTGGAGCGACTATGGCGCAAAACCAAATCCCAACAAGCCTTCACCCGATACAAATCTGCCTTCCACACCTACACCTCCTCCCTCCATACTGCCAAACAAGCCTACTTCCTGACCCTCATCAAGGCCCTCTCCTCCAATCCTTGCCGACTCTTCTCCACCTTCAACTCTCTACTCTCGCCACCCCCACCTCCACCCAGCACCTCACTCACTGCCCTTGAGATTGCCAATCACTTCAAAAACAAGATTGACACAATTCGCAAGGACATTGCCGCAACTCACATGCCTTCTCAACCCGTCCCCTCTCACACAGCTACCCCCTCATCCCCCCTCCCCCTCGACATAACCCACAGGGACTTCGTCGCTGCTCAAACTCCCTCCAACCCCCTTCCCCCTCACTCAGCTACCCCCTCTACACCCCTCTCCCACGGCCCCTCCACTGCTCTGACCTCCTCTCCCACCCCACCCTACATTCCTCATACTGAAGCTCCCCCAACACTCCGCACCTTTGACCTTACTACCATCGAAGAAGTCTCCAAGATCCTCTCTGATGCCCGCCTCACCACCTGCCCCCTTGACCCTATCCCCACACAACTCCTACAACCTCCCTCCCCCTCCATCCTACGCTCCCTCACCCACATCTTCAATCTCTCCCTCTCCTCCGGCACTTTCCCTTCCCCTCTGAAACATGCACACATCACCCCCATACTTAAAAAGCCCTCCCTGGACCCCAATGACCCGAACAACCTCAGACCCATCTCCCTGCTCCCATTTACATCTAAACTCCTCGAGCGCCTAGTCTACGCCCGCCTATGCTCTCACCTCAACGACAACAACCTCCTTGATCCCCTACAGTCCGGCTTCCGTCCCCTACACTCCACCGAAACTGCCTTACTCAAACTCTCCAACGACCTGCTAACCGCCAAAGCTAATGGCCACTATTCAGTGCTCCTACTCCTTGACCTCTCTGCGGCCTTTGACACAGTCGACCACCCCCTCCTCCTCAAAAAACTACACTCCCTCGGCCTCAGAGATTCTGCTCTCTCCTGGCTCTCATCCTACCTGTCACAACGCTCTTTCAGCGTTACCTATAATGCCACCACCTCCCTCTCACTCCCCCTCTCTGTTGGGGTCCCTCAAGGCTCTGTCCTCGGGCCCCTTCTCTTCTCCATCTACACCTCCTCCCTTGGCCAACTCATACACTCTCACGGCTTCAACTACCACCTCTATGCCGACGACACACAAATCTATCTCTCAACCCCCCACCTCACCCCCTCGGTCTCCGCCCGAATCACACACCTGTTGAGCGACATATCAGACTGGATGTCGCTCCACTTCCTTAAACTGAACCTCTCCAAAACCGAGTTTATTGTCTTCCCTCCAGCCCGGACACCACCCCCCATTGACTTCTCCATCATGTCCAACAACGCCACCATCAAACCCGCCCCGCAGGCCAGAGTACTTGGTGTCATTTTGGACTCCAACCTATCCTTCCAGCCCCAAGTCCACTCTTTAACAAACTCGTGCAGACTCCACCTCCGCAACATCGCAAAAATCCGCACGTTCCTAACTCCAGAAACCACTAAACAGCTCATCCACTCCCTCATCATATCGCGACTCGACTACTGCAACTCCCTCCTCACTGGCCTGCCTCGCCGCTGGCTATCCCCGCTTCAGTCCATCCTGAATACGGCTGCCAGACTCATTCACCTTTCCAACCGCTCCGTTTCCGCCACCCCCCTCTGCCAATCCCTCCACTGGCTTCCAATTGCGCAACGGATCAAATTCAAAATCCTAACGCTGACGTACAAAGCTGTCCACCATACTGCCCCGAACTACATCACTGACCTAATATCCAAGTACCGCCCAGCACGCACACTCCGCTCCTCACAAGACCTCCTTCTCTCTAGTTCCCTGGTCTCCTCCTCCCATGCCCGCCTCCAGGACTTCTCCAGGGTGTCACCCATCCTCTGGAACTCCCTGCCCCAACCCATCAGATTATCACCTACTCTCCTCTCCTTTAGGAGCACCCTGAAAACCCATCTCTTCAGGGAAGCCTACCCCGCCCCCTGCTAACTTGCCGACCTCCTCCACTCTTCCTACCACTCCATCCCCCACAGCTATCTCCTCCTGTGCCACCATCCCCTCCCTCCTAGATTGTAAGCTTGAAAGAGCAGGGCCCTCGATCCCCTCATGTTTTGCATTGTATTGGTATTGTTTTGTCACATGTTCTGTCCCCCTTTGTAATGTACAGCGCTGAGCGAACTATTGGCGCTTTATAAATACTGTATAATAATAATAATAATAATAATCCTGGAGGTGGATGCATCCGAGGTTGCGACAGGAGCCATGCTCTCTCAGCGCCATGGCCCAAAGGCTCTGCTTCATCCAATAGCCGTTTGCTCTAGAAAACTGAGTCAAGCCAAAAGGAACTATGATGTGGGTGATAGGGAACTTCTAGAGATCAAGATAGCCTTTGAAGAAATGAGATACTTTTTGGAAGGAGCTAGCCATCCAATTATGATTTTCTCGGATCATAAAAATCTGGAATATCTAAGATCTGCCAAGCGCCTAAGACCTCGGCAGGCTATATGGGCTCTATATTTCTCCAGATTTAATTTCCACATAACCTACCGCCCAGGATCCAAGAACGGGAAGGCAGATGCTCTGTCCCGTATGTTCACGAACCCAGTGGAGCCTTCTCCCCCCAACATCATCTTGTCGACCCAACATTTTTTGCTGATTCAACCCAGCCTAAAGTCTTTGATCAAACAAGCCTCTGCACTATGTTCTGAACCCGAACAAGACTCGTTAAGAAGGCTGGATGGTCTTCTTTGGCACCAGGATAAGATCTTTGAACCCCAAGAGGTAAGATCTCAAGTTTTCAGGACTTTCCATGATCATCAACTGGCCGGACACTTTGGAGCCTGTAAAACAATGGAACTGATCCAGCAATACTTTTGGTGCCCCAACTTGAATCAAGACTGTAGAGCCTATGTGAAATCTTGCACAGTGTGTCTGCATAGCAAGGGAGACAAAACCAAGGCTTGAGGGTTACTGAGGCCCCTGCCCATTCCTGATCGTCCTTGGGAGATGGTCGCATTGGACTTCATTTTGGAATTGCCGTCCTCTGAGGGGTTTACTAACATTCTAGTAGTAGTGGATCGGCTTTCCAAGATGGCCCACATCTTACCAATGGTGGGTACTCCATATGCACCAGAAACTGCACTTACCTTCATCAAGGAGATCGTTAGGTTACATGGGCTGCCCAGTAATATTGTCTCAGACCAAGGGGTGCAGTTTACTTCCAGGTTCCGGAGAGCCCTCTGCAAGGCCCTGAAGGTGGAACTTTGCCTATCGTCTGCCTACCATCCTCAGAGTAACGGGCAAACGGAGCGAACAAACCAGTCTTTGGAGTTTGCCTAGAACATCTCAATCCATTCAGCTACGAAGCAGTCACCATTTTGAGCCAATTATGGATTCCAGCCTTCCTGCATACCGGACACCATACCTGAAGCTTCAGTACCCACAGTACAGGACAGACTCTCCATGATACAAAACAACTATAGAGTTCTCCAAGAGTCTATACAGAAATCCCAGGCTGACTATAAGAAGCACTACGACAGGAAACGGAGAGGAAACCCTTCTCTGAAGATTGGAGACAAAGTTTGGCTCTCAACTGCCAACCTACACCTCCCTTGACCATCACAAAAGTTGGGACCAAGGTACATTGGCCCTTTCCGAATCAAGAGGGAAATTAATCCCGTGGCGTATGAGCTGTTTCTTCCTGAATCATACAAGATTCATCCAGTCTCCTTACTCAAGCCAGCTGTTCCTGATACATTTCCAGGGATAGTAGAACCACCTCCTCCGCCGATAACAGTTGGAGAGGAGGCAGAATACGAGGTTGAAGCAATTCTGGACTGCAGAAGGCGGGGAAGACAAATCCAGTATTTGGTCAGATGGAAGGGGTACCCACCTGAAGAAAGTTCCTGGGAACCAAAATGCAATGTACATGCCCCAAGGCTTCTCCAAGAATCCCGTTCCAAGTATCCTGAAAAGATGACCCAGGTGGGCATCCGGAGGCTGCCCTTTGGGGGGGGCACTGTCAGGGTCTTATCCACAGCAGAAGTCCTGGAAGACCGGGCATTTCTGCCAGTACCCTACATGGCCACAGGCCCAGTTTTGGCACCAAACGGCCTTTATAAGGAGGCTCGTCACTCCCTCAAGTTGCTGGATGATCTCTAGCTCCCCGTACCTTGTTCTTGGTTCCTGTTTCCTGTGTTATCGTGACCTGTGACTTCCTGATACTGACTCGGCTTGCTCTTGGACCTGTCTACTCTGCTTAACCCCTGATCTGACTTTGGCTTGGCTAACGGATACTCTCTCTCTCACTCCTCAGTGTAGGACCTCGTCTATCCCATCTGACTACGTCTGCTCTGATTTCCACCTGGTACCTGACCTTGGCTTGAACCGGCTATTCAGTAATCCTCCATTCCCGGAAGGGCTTGCATACCTCGCACAGGCGCCATCTGTCTGCAGCCCTCATCTCCATGCATCAGCTGTGCTCCTGGGTGGACCACCAACAAGCACTCCTACAGGCGACCTGTGCCACTTTGGGCCTGACTCCCGCTGTCCCACTCTCAGGGGAGTCTGGAACTTAGCCGCAAGGGAAGCCCTCTCTCCCTTGGCCTCCATCACCAGGTACCTGATAGGCGAAAGCAGACTCCAGCAAAGGTTGACCCTCTGAAGAAGGTAAACTAGTCTGGTGAAGCAGGTTCGTTTGGGGTTGGAAGAGGCTTGAAATGAGATAATAGTGTAATCAGAGGGCTGCTAGACAGTCTGGGCCTCAGTGTGATAACCTGTGGTGTAAGGTGTACTATACTGAACAACTTAAATTAAAGCTGTCACTTGCAACTTGTGCTGATCTGGGTATGGAACCCTCTAACCCGATCTGTAGTCTTTTCAGTGTAAGAGGTAGTCTCTCAGTTGGGGGGGCATGTTATTTGGTCCCTCTGTTAATGAGCGATGCTGATGGAAGCACTATGATCTGCCTGCCCACAGGATTGACTGTCCTGCTTATCAGCGATGCCAGCGGTCTGCAGTCCTTCTGTACTTCTTCGCTCAGCGGCTTGATCCAGCCAGTTCTCCAGAGTCCCGCATGGCCTTCTCTACACACACCGGTCCTCTGCCTCTCACCATCCACTTCCTTCCTGTAAAGTTCCAGAGTTTCTCAATATATATGTCCCTGCCCCTTTACCAGCTCTCCTGGGAAATGTAGTCTGTTCACTCCCCATCTGAGTGCATAAGTCCTGCTACCAGCAAACAAGACCAACAAGGCTTTATTTCAATAGAGTCTGCATAACTGAACCACAGAACACTGCCATCTTGTGTTTAATTAACATCCTGCAACCAGTATTAATGCAGAGCGTTACACAAATTTTAATAGGTCCTGCTTTCCTCCTCTTTTTACTGTGGGGCCTCATGCTAATGAGATCCTCTTTCTCCTCCTGTATCTGGCAAAGCCATTTTCAAAAGATGACATCATCGGTAGCCCACTTCTTAACCTTGTTCTGTGCCAGCCCAGCAATGAGGTCACCCCTAATCTTTCATATGCACTGTACAAGTTTAAGGCAGCTACCCCAATTTACATACAATGCATGCACTAGATCTAGTACAGTGCATGCACAGTACGAGATCTGGCACACCTTGTTAGTGTTCAATAATAAACCATCCTGATCTTGCTATCATATGGTGCATGTACAAGATAAGGCGAGATTACCCTGAGGCACTGGTAATGCAGATTTTCTAGGGTGTACCTTTGCAGCGCAATGTATGTCACCAGTGCCTCAGGAAAACCGATAAGAAAAAAAATTGTAAGTTCAACCCAAAACGTATTATTCAGTAAATGTCTTTTTTGGCCTTTTTGGTTGGGCATGCAGTCCTGCATGCACCATCAACTTTTCTGTTTGGGTGGTAAACTTTCACTTTAATATGCAATATTTTCACTGCCCCAATTTTTTAAACACTTTATTTTTTAGACTTGACCATAACAAATAATGAAAGAAATGATATACAACACCACTATATTTTCCCTTTAAAGTGACATTTTTTATACCAAAAAAAGAAAAAAGAAGGCAGGTGCTACCTCTCAAAGAGCATCAAAGATACATATGTATGCTGCTAAAGGCATGTATTTATTCACATACATTTTTCTCAACACAGTACAAAATTAAATTCCAAAAGTAAAAGAATATATGGTGGCAAATCAAACATTAATACAGCAATAGTATTTATATTCACCTCCTCTGACCATCCCATAGTTAGACTGGATATGCAGGTCAATACAACTGTATATACAGAGACAACACTGAAATTCATTTACATAGCAGTCGACAGATGCGTTGAATATGGATGTGGTCATTGCTCTACGCATTTCACATTTAGCTTTATCAGGAAATGCGAGGTGTTGTTAGATGAGATCAATAACATTAGATCTACAGTGTATACAGTATGTGTTACATCTATAGCCATATAAGAACACAGATGCACCACCTATGAAAACTTATACTAAACATTAAAGTACATCCAAAACGTGTGATGCACTCCATAGAGGGATCCACATAGTTCCCTGCAGGGGGGAAGTTACCAGAGGGGCCAGAGGCTCGAATGCACTTAAGTTGCGTAATCTGCAGATAAGCAGATAACCATAAAAAGTCTTTAAACTCAGAAATGAGGATTTTTACAAAAGCATACAGTTGCAAGAAAAAGTATGTGAACCCCTTAGGTTTCCGTGAAGTTTTGCATGAATTGGGCATAAAATGTGCTCTGAACGTCATCTAAGTCACAACAATAGAAGAACATAGTCTGCTGAACATAATACTACACAAACATTAGATGTTGCCATGGTTTAATTGCACATAACATGTAAACATTCACAGTGCATGGAGGAAAAGGTATGTGAGGCCCTAGCTTAATGACTTCTCCCAGAGCCAGGAGTGAGCCAACCTTGACTCCAATCAGTGTGATAATATTGGATTTGTTGCTGACAGCTGTCCTGCCGTTAAAAAACACACACCTGTTTTGGGTTTACTGGTTTCAAGAAGCACTGTCTGATGTGAACCATGCCTCGTAGAAAAGAGCTCTCAGAAGACCTACGATCAAGAATTGTTGACTTGCATGACGCTGGAAAGGGTTACAAAAGTATCTCCAAAAGCCTTGATGTTCATGTGTCCACGGTAAGACAGGCTGTCTACAAATGGAGAAAGTTTAGCACTGTTGCTACTCTCCCTAGGCGTGGTCATCCTGTAAAAATGACTGCAAGAGCACAGCGCAGAATGCTGCATGAGGTAAAGAAGAATCCCAGAGTGTCAGCTAAAGACCTACAGAAATCTCTGGCACATGCTAACATTTTTGTTGACACATCTACAATAAGGAAAACATTAAACAAGAATGGAGTACATGGGAGGACACCACGGAGGAAGCCATTGCTGTCCAAAAAGAATATTGCAGCGCGTTTGAAGTTTGCAAAAGAGCACCTGGATGTTCCACAGCACTACTGGCAAAATATACTGTGGACAGATGAAACCAAGATTGAGTTGTTTGGGAAGAACACACAACACTATGTGTGGAGAAAAAAAGGCACAGCACACCAACATCAAAACCTCATCCCCACTGTAAAACATGGCGGAGGGAGCATCATGGTTTGGGGCTGCTTTGCTGCCTGAGGGCCTGGACGGATTGTTGTCATGGGAAAATGAATTCCAGAGTTTATCAAGACATTTTTCAGGAAAACGTACGACCATCTGTCTGCCAACTGAAGCTCCGCAGAGGATGGGTGATGCAACAGGACAATGACCCAAAGCATACAAGTAATTCAACAAAACAATGGCTGCAACAGCACAGAATACGGCTTCTGGAGTGGCCCAGTCAGAGTCCTGACCTCAACCCGATTGAAATGCTGTGGCATGACCTTAAGAGTGCGATTCACACCAGACATCCCAAGAATATTGCTACACTGAAACAGTTTTTGTGAAGAGGAGTGGTCCAAAATTACTCCAGATCGTTGTGCAGGTCTGATCTGCAACTACAGGAAACGTTTGGTTGAGGTTATTGCTGCCAAAGGAGGGTCAACCAGTTATTAAGTCCAAAGGTTCACATACTTTTTCCTCCCTGCACTGTGAATGTTTACATGTTATGTGCAATTAAACCATGGCAACATCTAATGTTTGTGTAGTATTATGTTCAGCAGACTGTGTTCTTCTATTGTTGTGACTTAGATGATGTTCAGAGCACATTTTATGCCCAATTCATGCAAAACTCCACGTAATCCCAAGGGGTTCACATACCTTTTCTTGCAACTGTAGGTAAGCATTCTGCAAGTAAATAAACCCTGAAATCTGGGGTATAGACAAGTAAAACAAATCTAGAAAAATATTGGTATATAGCAGATGTCCGTATGGTGTGTGATGGAGGTACCTCAGAGGTAAGATGTAGCCACTAAGACCATCAAAGATAAATGCCTCCACTTTATATTGCCATATTAAAGTATAACTATAGGTAAAACTAAGTTTTGGATAGAGTAGAGAGGGATCAGAACACCTATCAGATTTTTAAAAATGTTCTGTGTCCCCGTTAAGGAGATTCATCTTCTCTATTTGTCAAGTTTACCATTATCAACGAAAGTGGAAGTAAAAGAAAATCCCAAAAATCTTCCAATGGGGACCTACTTCCAGTGACCCTGGGGACAATCAGGGATTCCCTCACTTTTAAGGGATTTCCTCTCACTTCCTGTTTTATGACAGGAAGTGAAGGGAAATCTCCCCAAATATGCCAAAATTACACCTTACAGCAATTATATCCCTCCCTTACTCTATCCAAAATTAAAGTTTTGCCTTTAGTTTTACTTTAAGGTCCTCCATTGATGACCCCTATAGAGTAGACACATATCCCAATGAGACACATTTAAAGCAATATCTTCTTTATTCCAACATCGACGGGTATACCAGAAAATACCTACTTGTAAAAGATTAGTGTCCACAAATAATTCTCCTGCTGAACATCCTGAATGTTGCTTTGTTCGTGAGAAATGTTACACCAAAGTCACGCAGCGAACCCTACACTTCTGGAGTGTTGACCTCCATGGTCCCCCAAGGCTCTCACTAGTTCCTCCTGCTGATCTCCACGTGTCCTGTAGTGAAGTGGGAAGAACCAGTGAGAGCTACAAAAAAACCTGAAGATCAACACTCCTCAGAGGATTTTAGGGGAACCATTTCTCAGGATCAGAGCCGCACTCAGAACTCCAGGAGGCATGAAAAGTAAGTGTGTAAACTCATCTTTGAAAAATGTGCCTTTTTTCAGAAATTTTGGCATAGCAAAAGGGTAACTTTAATTACTGGGACTGTGTAAATAAGTGCCTTTCACAGTGCTTAGAAATTATTTGAGTAACTGACAAGTGCTAGAAATGTTGAACTATAGGTCTGACATAATAAGCATTCCTTTCAAACTATAGATTGGGGCAGAAGGACCATTGGCCTATTCCTTCTGTATTACACTCTTACTGATCCTACTCCAAGAATATCAACTGCTTTTTTCTCAGTGTCATCACATATGATGGCTCCATGTTTCCTGAGAAGGGAAGCTACAAAAGATAGACACCGGGCCCACTACAAACAGGAATTACATTACACTTCCCCTTGTGTTATGTTTTTATCTTCCTCTGAGACAAACCACAACTACAGTATACACCTTGCAAAGAGTTTGCCTACGTGACTGTGTTCACAATGGCCTTACCTACGAATTTCGCACCTTCTTCCTTCCTGCTCCAAGCAGATCAATAGCTTTTGGAAATGTGAAAAGGCTGCCAAAGAACCTAAACAAAGAAGCGCACTTGTAAGTATCCTGCTTGTATCAGCTGATAAATGGCCCCCTCTTTAAGGAACTTATCTCTTAAGGACTTGCAGCATGAGAAATGGCATCATTTGTAGTGTTTGCTCTGCTGGACGACTGAAGCAGGATCCATTTAAAAGATAGTGAGATACTGTCGACAGCAATAGACAGGGTAATTGCAGAGCCACTACTGTGGTATAAATTACATCACTCTAAGTGGTGGAATGGCCTGAAGAGAACGAAAAAAATTCTGACAATTTACTTGTCCCACTGCCCTTTTGACTGCTTATCGGAGCCGAGCAGAAGAAAAGAGCCGAGGGTGAAAAAATTAAGTATTGATCAAATTAACAGTTTTTACCGATCTCTTAAACAGAAAAAAAGGAGTGGAACAATTAAATTTAGAACACAAAAGACTAGGCAGGATAACTCTTGACCCCGAGATGGCAAAGCTATCTGAAGTAGAAAATACAATCGTGCTTCGGAATTGTCTTTCTATTACAAATGTAAGTGATGGGGGTTTGTTGAGAGTAATAGCTTACTTAAAGGCTGCCTGGTGAATGAAGGAACAGGATCACATCTCCTCTGTTTGTTCTAGATTTTTTTTTTCATGTATTGTTTTAGCCAGGAGGTTAATAATGGGCCAAGAGGGTGCATAGCAAAAATTGGGCTCAGTGATTAACTTAGAATAAACCCATTTCATAATCGGCAAGCTGCAATCTAGCCAAATGGGTTCCCTTTGTTGCTGTGTTACCTTGATATATCTATTAACATTACATGGACTGCAGCCTAACCTTACAGAGGAGCTGTCACAGGCACATGACACAATATTGGATCTTTTTGTTTTTTCCTAAACATAATTTAAATAGTAGATACAAAATACATTTGAAAATGTGGTATGAAACATGGCAAAGCAAAGTATATAACTTACAAGCAGTGTTTCTCAACCTTTATTCAGTAAAGGCAGCCTTTAAAATTCTGCAGAATCTTGAGACACCCCATTTCTACAATGTAAAAAAATGGAACTAATAGTGTTACATAACGTAGCAAAATTCACCCACATAGGACACTCAACTTTAGAGGTGCTTGAATACCATTTTTGGCCAGTTAGGCAATTTTCCAAGGCACCCCTCAAGGAATCTGAAGGCTCCCCAGGTTGAAAAAGGCTAGACTACAGTATATAATATCTACAGTATGCAACACGTAGTTGCCACATCATGTAACGTAGTGTGCAGTATAGGGTGGTCCACAGTATGTAAAATACAACATAGCACATTGCACGTGAGTGTCTTCAGCATGTAATGTACAACACAGCATATGGTGCATAATGGTATGCAGTATATAACATAAAGTACAGAAAATAGAGTCTGATGGTCCAGAGTATGTAATATAAAATGCATCTAATGGTGCTTGATGTTTCAGAGTATGTAACATACAAGGTGCCAAATTGACTGCGGTGGTCCATAGCATGCAAACTACAGTGCAGTATATGGAGTGTGGTGATCAGTGCCAGGACAGGATCAGCTGGAGCCCAGGGGGAACATGCTGATCTGTGCCCCCCCCACCCCAAGAGGTATGAGCATTATGTGTCAGCAAAAATTTCCTCTCTCCCGCAAAAAACTACCCCCTAAGCATAAATTCTCCCTCCTCCCATTACAAATCTGCCCCTTGCTGAAATCCTCTTCCCAGCACAAATATTTTCCGCCAACCCCCCCAGCTCAAATCTGCTCATTTCCCATATGCCTCAATCACAAATCCACCCCCCTGAAAAAAATTCCCCTCTCCTAGTCCAAATCCTCTAATAGTACCTCTGAGCACAAATCCTCTCCCTCCACTCCAAATCCCCCCTCCCAGCACACATTCTGCCCAATCCCAACACAAATTCCCCCTCCTACCACAATTATTTTGACCCCATTGCCTCTATTATTTATTACAGGTACTTACAGTATATAGAGCCGTCAATTTACACAACGCTTTACATACATATTGTACATTCACATCAGCCCCTAACCCTCAAGAGGTGTACAATCTAAGGTCCCTAACTCACATTCATACATACACATACTAGGGACAATTTTTTAGACAAGAGCCAATTAACCTACCAGTATGTCTTTGGAGTGTGGGAGGAAACCCATGCAGGTAAAGGGAGAACATGCAAACTCCAGGCAGCTGGTTTCGTGGTTGGGATTCAAACCGACGACCCTAGTACGGCCAGGTGAAAGTGCTAATCATTTAGCCACTGTGCTATCTCATTCCCTCTTCCAATACAAATCCCCTCAAATCACCACTCCTAGCACATCTCCTGAAATATCGCCTCCTAGAACAATTCTCATCCCCTGCCATCCCCAAATCCCCCCAACACAAATACCACTCCCACCTCTGTTTGTTGCCCCCCTATACACATGATACCACAGTGCCCAGGGCAGCCACCTCTCCTGCCACACCTTCTCCCTGGTGGTGATCCTCAGTATGCTATACAGTGTCTTCAGTGTGGAAGTTGCACTCCACCACCACCATTATGCCCTACGCTCTGCTCACATTGATCATATTTTCCACAGACCACTAGTAATACCTTTGCTCCTAGTTTCTTAATCTTTAATGCTAGTACCAACATTCTTATTGATTAGCATATACTTATTGAAGAAAGTGTATGGGAGTTTTGAGGTACCAAAAGATTGTCTCAGCACATATACAATTTTTTAATAAAAGAAGCAATATATTTTATTCAATATTTCAACAAAAACATAATATTGTAATAATTAAAAGTTGTCACGGTTCACATCCCTGCTCACATCTCAACAACACCATATTTGGAGTATCTACATAATTTTTTCATGCATTTTACTGAATACTACTATAATATACACTCATAACTAAAGCCGGCCATACATGGGTCGAATTGTGAAAGAATTTTCTTTCGAAAATCTTTTCTAAGAATTTTCGTTCGAATTTCGCACCATGAGTGGGCCACAGAAATAGACGATTTTTGTGTAACCATCGAATCTGAGTGATCGTGCATGCTGGAAATTTTTTAAAAAATTAATGAATTTTGAATCAATGATGGGAGAATTACGCGAGAAAAATAAATGAAAAAGAAATAAGCCTGAGCTGTGACCTGGAAAGAAAAGAAAATTCTGGGCCATGAAAATTCTTTCCTGTGGTAACATGAGGTGAGATTGAAGGCTTGGTTGGCTGAATTTCGAAATTAAGGGTGGCACCATTGGATTATAAAATGCACGAAAATTCTGATTTTCTAAAGAAAATTTGTTCGGAATTTGACCCATATATGGCCTGCATTACTCGTTTCATTTAACTAATTTCAGCTTCCTCAGGAGTGTGTAGCCGGTGACCAATTTTTGTTGTGCAAAATACCATAATAAAAAATTAATAATATGCATTCAAGTCTCCCATATTTCATACACATTTCTCATATATTAGACACATTATCCACATCTGGCCATCACTTATAAAATCAATATAGCATAACCTGTTTGTGACCAAGCACCTGTTGATATCACCAAGATAACACCTTCCCTCCTGGCCTATAGCTGATTGACGGCATTTCACAAGGCGCTGCTCATGCGATCTGTCACCAGCCGTTGACTAATTATTACACCAGCCCACTGCCAGTGTCTTGTGATTGCTGTGACCAATCACAGAAGATCACATGACAATTGTATACAATGGGCGGCTTCCTTTCATGCCATCCATTGTATACAATTGTGTTGTTAGCTGTGATTGGTCACAGCGGTCACATGGTACAGACAGGGCCTATAACAGCCCACCATGTGATGAGTTTTGGCCAATCACAGCTAATCACAACAAAAGATACTGAATGAATCAGTTCCATTCAGTAAAAAAGGTTGCTAATATCAATGAAATACATTGTATAAGCAATCATAATGTGTATAAAAAAAAATCCTGATCACTTGCTTAGAGTACAACAGTGTTAATACGAGAACACTGTATTGCTCTGGTCACAGTGTTTAAAAAAAAGAAAAAAATGTAATAAAAAAGGAAAAAAAACTTTTTTTTACATGCTGTTACGGTAAATGATAATGCTGTACTGGACTGGCGAAAATATAACACAAAAAAAATTGTGATTTTTTTTTTTTTAGTTCTTCATTTTCCCAAAAAAAAAAAAACTTCAAAAAACTTGCCATGCCTTTTTTGCTAAATATCTTGGACTGTCTATTTTCTAAAAATGGCTCATTTGGGGGGTATTTGTACTGTCCTGGCATTTTCTGGCCTCAAGAAATTAGATTGGCTGTTAGTATATCAGGAATGATCGATTGTCAGATATATATACAATAGTTTGTGGACTCTAAAGCTTTCCTACAGACCAAATAACATACACTAAGGCTCAGTTCACACTAACTTTGTCAGCAGGCATCAGACAGGCATTTGGGAAGTGTTTTTAACGCTTCTCAATTGCCTATGAAAATGCTGCACATGGCAACACACAGTGCTGTTCACACTGAAGCGTTAGCGTCGCCTTGTGTCCTGTTGCATTGTGGCAAAACTGAAGCCTCATGTTGAGTCAGGAGGAGTTGAAGCCTCCCATTCAAGTCTATGGTGCTGCTCCACAAAAACCTGTCAGGCGTTTGGGGTGCGGTTGCTAGGCGGTTGCTAGGCGGTTGCGAAGCGTTAATACCATTTAACTTCATTATAGGAGTTTGTGGTGTGGTTTTAACGCTTGGCAAATGTCTATTAACCGCCTAAAAACCGCACATAGGGCATTTGGGGAGCGTTTGGGGAGCATTAAAAACACTTCCCAAACGCCTGTCTAACGCCTGTCAAACGCTATAGAGGCGTTTGGCAAGAGTTAGAAATAAAGTCAAGTGTGAACGAGCCTTTACTTGGGTTATTTTCACCAATGTAATGTAGCAGAATACATTTTGCAAAACAGAAAGAAGAAAAACACTTTTTTTTTCAAAAGTTTTGGTCATCGTTTGTTTATTTACCAAACAGATAAAAACTAGGTGGTTATTAAATACCACCAAAAGAAAGCTCTATTTGTGTGAAAAAATTTTATTTTGGTAAAGTGCAGCATGACTGCGCAATTGTCATTCAAAGTGCAACAACGCTGTTAGCTGAAAATTGATCTGGGTAGGAAGGGGGTAAAACTTCAGGGAAGCCTATCCTGCCGTCAGCTAATAATGGAATCTTCTACTCTTCCTACCAGTCCACCCCCCACAGTTACTACCTTTTGTACTACTAGCCCCTCCCTCCAAGATTGTAAGCTCCAAGGAGCAGGGCCCTCCTATCCCTCTTGTACTGAACTGTATTGTTGCTGTATTGTCTCCCGTTATATTGTAAAGCGCTGAGCAAACTGTTGGCGCCATATAAATCCTGTATAATAATAATAATAATTGCCCAATATTGAAGTGGATAAAGATAGGATACTAGGGGGGAAGGGGGACAAGGAGAGTAACACTTGTTTCACCAAACTCTGTGAAATATGAGTATGTATAAATCATAATCTATCATATTATACTGACTCTGTAGTTGATATATATGAGGGACAGCTTTTTATGCTTTGTTACATCTATAGTATAAAAAACATAATTATTATATCTATAGATTGTAAGCTCCAAGGAGCAGGGCCCTCGATCCCCTCATGTTTTGCATTGTATTGTTATTGTTCTGTCACATGTTCTGTCCCCCTTTGTAATGTATAGCGCTGAGCGAACTATTTGCGCTTTATAAATACTGTGTAATAATAATTATATCTAGATTCTCCAAATATGGTGTTGTTGAGCCATGAGCTGTGAGGTATACTGTGACATCTTTTAATTATTACAAAAATATGTTTTTAATAAAATAATGAATAAAATATATTGTTGCATGTGAACTGAGATACTCTTTTGTACCTCAGGAACTGTACAATTAGCACAAAAAGTCTATCAATTAAATTAAATCAATAAACAATTAAACTGCACATCAAAGTCTTAGGAAACCCCTTTAACAGAGTATCAGAAGTGCTCACCTCTGTCATCTGTTCCCGCTGCCACAAAAGTTGGTCTTCCAGAAAATGGCAGTCGAAAGCTATTTCTTCCTCAGCAAGATGGTGCTAGAGGACATGCATTGGCTCATCCAGGAATGTTCACACCACTTCAGCGCTAATCTTAGGGTATTCGAAAAAGTTAAACAAAATCAATCCAACAATATAAACAAAACAGCACTTGATTGAATGTACATTTTCACCATAAAAATAGGCATATAAGACATGAATTTTCTTTTCATATCGTAGATAAGATTGGGGTGGTTCTACTTTTTCTATAGCCAGCTCAAGAAACATCAAGAAAGAAATTTTGATCTCAAAACTGGAAATTAGTGCTATGCTGTATTGTGTTGAGGTGGCCAGTTCTCCTGTCACTGCTAAACCACTTTAGGCTGTCAAGCCCTTCATCAGAGTGGACAGTACTAATAGCACTTTTCCATAATATTAGAACTTTGGGCCAATGCCAAGGGATATGTGTCGGGACCTGCCTACACAGTGGAACTTAGACTTGAATAAATAATGGGAGACATATTAGTATTTGCTGGCTAAATTTAGTTTATAGCTCTGCAACAGTTTGTTTTCTAGGTCTGGTCAGGTCTACCCCTAAACTTGGGGGTTGATAATATTCCAGAAACAGAAGAGGAGGATCAATGTCTGTATTATGAACATTTATTGGACTCTATCCAATCCCTGGGAGGGAGGCCTAGAAGGTGTGGCTGGGAAGAACATAAATATTTGGGATGGCCAGATCAGAGCTGTCTTTCTCCTGGGGCCTTCCCTCCTGTGTAAAATGTAGAAGAGTTACTGCTGTTAGGCTTCAGCAGTGCTGAGGACCTAAAGGAAGGACTTAAGGAAATTAGCTGGAAGGCACTACCTGTAGAAGCTAGGCTGGAGAGGGGATCCTTTCACTGAAGAGTGTCGCAGTGGAGCTGGTTGGGAGCTGCCTCTGGACACTGTGAGTAGGACTTTTCACTTAGAGCTCTAGGTGTGCAAGTACCTTGAGGGTTTGATACCAGAAGTTGCTGCAAGGACTGTGACTGCTCGCATAGAATCTCACTGGATGACTGTCCCTTCTACTTCCAGCATTACTTGAGGATGCCACTGAAGAACTTTGTTTGAGGATATGTCCTCTGACACGTGCATATGTTTTGGAGTATTCTGTACCCTCTACCCGTATTCAAATACTGCAATGAATCTTCAAAAAGATACCCCTAAACTGAGCCTTAGTTTTGTCAGTGAGCTCTGGAGCTGGTACCTAGGCTGGCAGCCTCTGAACAGGTAAGGGAGACCTGAGTTATTTCCAGCAGCCCCTACATAATAATCATATGCATCTCTGCAATCAGAAGTGGATTGGCTCCAGCCTGTTGCTTAAACCACTTACCTCACAATCCCTTTTTTGTTTCATTGTTACTAAGGCCAGACCTTCCCTTATAGCAAGTCCTGTTATCGAAGTGAAACTAAATCAGTGAGGATCACAGAAGAGGCCTCTAAGTAGCTTCTGTTGTCTGTTTTTAGACAGGACATTTATTTTTTCATGGACTTTATGTTGACTTAAACCTTTCACCTATTTTAACTTCTGCCCTGCTGCAGTCTAACTGAAAAGGTAAGTTAACCTTTCAAGAAAAATTAAAAGGTGGACAACTCCAAATATCTTGGCCACCCCTCTACACCCCATGATGCCCCATGCTGCAGATTTAGTGATCCTTACGCCACATAAAAAAGGCCTGGAGGGAGGATCCATCATAATGCTTGCAATGGCAAGTGCTTATTGGTTAGGACAACTGAGACTTCTTCTTCCGGTAAGGTGTCACAGAAGAAAGAAGCACTACTCATTGGTCAGCGTAGACATTTGAGTTAGTCACCTTCTTATTGTGCGTGAAAAGGTGAACTTAGTCTTTAAAGGATAAGTTCACCTTTCCACAAAAAATAATAAATGCACATTTTTTTGCAGGTAAATGTGCATTATTTTTTGTGTTAGGAGCCTGGAAAGCATTGCACCAGCGATCAGCAGATCACTGATGCCATGCAGGTCTCCTGCATACTGTCAGTGTATCTGTGTGCTCGATCCTGTGCAGGCAAGCGGACACTTGCTGACAGGAAGAATCAATGAACTAACACACGGCTCCACAGCACTGTGGTAGTTCATTGAGGACTACAAGCTGACAGCCGCTAAGGCTGCCGGGACTTGTAATCCATTAATTCACAGAACATTGTGAATGAGTGACATGGCCGTGAGGGCAGAGCCCCGTACGGCTACGCTGTTTTTGAAATCTGACTACTAGAATGGGGAACTTCTCTCTGCACCTTTGTCATGGGGGGGGGAACAGGCAGTGGCTGCAGGATCGGGAACATGTTACATGGTTCACCCTAAAGACAGGTGGAACATGTAACAAGTTCCTAAAGGTGAACTTATCCTTTAAGTCAATGAAAAGTACAATGTAATGCTTAGCTGTTGGTAGTTCTGGCTCTCTAGATCCTGCTTCCAGAACAAAATTGCAAAATGGCAGGGTCTGTCTACAGAAAAAGCCACTGGCCTGGAAGGAGGTCCTGATTCTCCTAAATAGATCTTTAATTATCACTATATAGACCAGCAGAAGGAAGGAAGTCCTAATTCATATATATATATATATATATGTAGATCTTTAGTTATCTCTAGAGGCAGGGGCGTACTGACCATTTGGAAACTCGGGCATTGACCGAGGGCCCGGGGTCAGTAGGGGGCCCCTATGAGATGCCCCTGGTACCTTTTTCATAGGCTTTTTTGAGTTTGAGGACACAGGAGCCTAATGATCCCCTATTGCCCGGGGGTCCCATGAGTTGTCAGTCCGCCCCTGTCTAGAGGGATCACCAGCAGAAAGAAGAAAGTCCTAATTCCTATATATCGATCTTTAGTTATCTCTAGAGGGATCACCAGCAGGATGAAGGAGATCCTGATTCCTTGTATAGGTCTTTAATTGTCTCTAGAGGGGTCACCAGCAGGAAGAAGGAGGTCCTGATTCCTCCATATAGATCTTTAGTTATCACTAGAGGGATCACCAAAAGGAGGAAGGAAGTCCTGATTCCCCTATATAGATCTTTAGTTATCATTAGAGGGGTCGCCAGCAGTAGGAAGGAGGTCCTGATTCCTTATATAGATCTTTAGTTATCTCTAGAGGGGTCGCCAGCAGGAAGAAGGAGGTCCTGATTCCTCCATATAGATCTTTAGTTATCATTAGAGGGGTCACCAGCAGGAATAAGGAGGTCCTGATCAGACATGTGCAATTCATTTCATTACTAATCTAAATTCGGACAACATTTTCATTATTCGGAGATTCAGATGTATCAACAAATCCGGAATAAGTTATAGGGAAACCAAGAAATTAATTTGTTTCATTCGGATGTTTGAAGCATCCAAAATAACTAATGATCCAAATTGATTCATTAATAGCTGGTTGTTAAGGAGAGATACAGTATTTTCAAATCCGATATGAATTCATTGTGAGGAATAGCTGGTTGTTAAGGAGCGAGTGTCCTGTGGGCCATCCTTAAAAACCACAACACTGGCAGCAGAATTTAAACAATAGATGTGCTGGTGAAAATATTTTTTTAAGAAAATAGTGTGGGGACTCCCCAGATCAAAAGGGTCTAGTATTGGTTTTGAAAGGAACCCCACACAAAATTTTTTTTAAAAATGGTGTGCCCCCCCCAATCTATACCAGACCCTTATCCAAGCATGCAGCCCGGCAGGCCAGGAAAGGTGTGTGTGTGTGGTGGGGGGGGGGGGAGCGAGGACCCTCCTCACCTTAAACATACCAGGCCACGTGCCCTCAACATTGGGGGGTGCTTTGAGGGTGGGGGGGCACAGTTTTTGACACAGGATGGATGTGTTTGGCCAGCATCAGGATTTTCTTTCATGCGGGTCAGTGGCCGGCATTCATTGTGGTTGACATTGGATCTACTTCGGGGAACATTTATTTTTGTTTTTTTTTTAATAAAGGATTTGTACATTTGACTTTTTTTTGGTGAATGAGTAAGGTTGCCATGTACCCCATATGCATTAATTTAGGGGCCCCCTTAGGGGAGCAACATCAGCAGATCCCCACGACCACTGCCCAGGGTTATGGGAGAGAGGCAAAAGGGAAATTCAAAACTAACCCCCTAGAGTATTATTATAGGGTGGTTGATGCTTGGAACAGTCTTCCAGCAGAGGTAGTGAATCAGTTCATGATATGTGAGTTTGAACATGCTTATGACAAACATAGATCTATACTGAAACAAAAGGCTTAAAAAAAGCATGGTGCTCTATGGTGACATGACTATCCTGCAGGAAAGTCCTATCCTGACTATCCTATGATGCCTGTATCCTCTTAGCCCCATGTAATCCTGGAACTTGTACTTAGTAATAGCCATGTCTACATTCTTTTCCATAGATGACTATCCTGCAGAAGAAGAGATCTGCATCATCATATCTACTATCTTTGTATTGTTTTTCTTCATTTCCTGTCATTGCAAATTCTTGTGCCATAACATCTAAAGAAGTCAGCTGTAAACTGCTCTACAGTAAAGGGTTTTGAAAGTATTTGAATAGAGATGGGAATGGCTAGCAACTCTGTCAGATTTGTATTACTATTGGTTTCTATGCCCCAGGGATCCAAGCTCGCTAGAAAGAGTGGAAATCCTCCAACAGGGTGTAAGCATTCCCTCGATTTACCCCACTACTTGTTCTGTCTTCTGAAAGTGAAGGTAAATCCCCCAATTGGACACAGATTAAAAAAAAAAAAGCTGTTGGCGGTGTTAACCATTACCAACTCTATGAAAAATGAAAAAAATTGATTTAGATATCTCTCTGGTGCACAAAATTTGGACCCCAGGGGCCACGTGCGGTCCTTTGGCACCTATTGTGTGGCCCTTGGGGTCTCTGTGTTTGCCTTTCTTAGATCTTATTCAAAACAGTGAAGGAGAATATGCTGGATTCAAGTATTTTATTGGTTTGGTTTCTTTCGTTTACATCTTCTTACGTCTTTCTGTGCTGCCCAACTCTTTTTACTTTTATGTTTTTATAATGGATCTTCTTGAGAATAATATCAAATATAGCACATGTCATTTTTAAGTAATTTTTAATGGGACTCTGTGAAGCACAAATGTGGAAGAATTTAATTTTTAAGGGTCTGAAAAAGTGATCTATTCTTTACCGGTCTAACGTAATGTGCTTACAGTCTATGACTCTCCTGAAGCACATCCTCAGTCACTATAAACACCTATATCATATTTGGTCAAGCATGATCCCTGACCATGTTTAGTGGCATATTTGCAGTCTCTGACCATCTCCAGTTTCATTCCTGTAGTCTTTGACAGCTTTCTGTAGTTTTTCAAATACAGAATATTATGTGAGTTCCTTTGGTGATATCAGATGCTACACTAGAGGCCCTCTATATCAAGCAAGTTGACCACCACAGCTTTAACTAAATACGATTTTTTGGTTTACATTCATTTTTTTTTTAACAACTGTAATCAAAATTCCCAATATAAGCTTTATTTAAACGTTTCTCTTTGTTTTACCACAGTTGTGATTAATTTTAAGAAACCTCCAATTTATTACTCAGAGGGTTAGTTGCGATCAGTGAGGTATTTTTCTGCATCACTGAATTGATTTACATTTTAAGTATCTGTTTTAGTTTGGACAACATTTATTCAGAGAAGAGTAATTAAATCAATAGGATCAGGGCCAGGTGATGTGACATAGCTCACACCACAAAGGAATTCTATTTTTCCAGTTAATAGAAATTAGATAGACGAGAAAGCACATTTTTAGTGGCAAGGCAAGTTCATTACACAGGCGACACAATGCATTTATTATAAAAAGAATTAGAGGGGGTTTTTTAATACGCGTATATGTAGCATGCTTGGGGCATAACATGTTTTCTGAGATCCTAAATCTTGTGGGTAGCAGGTAAAAAATAGTGTGGTCTCATGCACACAAAGGGGCACATAGCACAGATCATGCCACCCCAAAAAACATGAGTCTGTGATGCTGTCTCAAATTTTCCCTGATGAAGCCAATTTGCGTTTGATGTGAAGACCTTTTATGCAATATGATAATTTTGATGTTTTATATTTTCAGTACAACAAATTGCATATGTTGTTGTAAGATGGGATTGACTGCAAATCTGGTTTTTGATGTCATACCGAGGACTGTCAAGCGGGGTTTAGTGATGTTCGAATCTGCCATTGTTCGATATGCCAACAGTTAGAAATTTGGCAAACCCAAGCTTAAAGGCAAATTCCATTGAAGTGTTTCGTGAGGCGATATTTTACCTTATTCTAGCATCCCTAGACATAACAAGCATTTATCCATTGCAGTTTGAGTGAGGGCAATGCAAGGGTAGATTTTTCTAACTCTTGGAATTGGATCTTTTAAGAGACTGCAGATGATACAGCAGTATAAAGTTGGCTGGCAGCAGGGCATTTTTAACATGAGAGAAATGGCTAAAATAAATTAGAGAAAAAGACTACAAGCAGATGATTTGCTACAAAAATTAGAAGAATGCACATGATACAGTAGTGTTAAATTGGCCAGCAGCAGGACAATTGTAATGAGCAAAGCTATGCCTGAATTTACTAGAGACAAAGGGGTTGATTTACTAAAGGCAAATAGGCTGTGCACTTGGAAGTGCACTGCAAGTGCACTAAAAGTGCAGTTGCTCTAGATATGAGGGGGACATGCAAGGAAAATAAAAAAACAGCATTTTTTCTTGCACACGATTGGATGAAAGTAATAAGCAGAGCTTCACCTCATTTAAAAGCTTCAACTAGGATATAAAGCAACTGCACTTGCAGTGCATAGTATATTTACCTTTAGCAAATCAACCCCAAAGGGATTGACTTATGGCAAATAGGTTATTAACTTTGCAAGGGAAATTGGCTAGCAATACCACAATTTTAATTGGGTATAATAGGCCTAACTGGTGTATGCATAACTGTAAAAATTCTATGAGGATAGGGGGCTGCAGTGAATGTGAGTGATATAATGTGAAATCAGGTGCACACTTCACTTGCACTTATTTTGTTTCTTTTAAATGTTAAAGTGGTTTGCTGGAAATAAAAGGCAGCTCCAATGTGAGCACCTTAAATTAAAAAAATGCCCTATCAACATAAGAAGAAAATAAAAACCCACAAATGTAATGAAACCCCCCAAATACCACCCCCTGAATCAAAAGCCTTTTTTTAAGTAAAATCTTGCAGCTGAAACTAATTGTGGACCTCAACAGCAAAATAAAATGAAAGACATATACAACTTCCAATAATAGGTTGTAAAAACAAAAGAAAGAAAAGAGATTGATTGTCCAAAGATCAAGCAATGAGAAATAAAGTGCAGTTTCGTAACTGACCCTAATATCTCCGTATGCAGTCTGTCAGTGTAGCCTGGTCTGTGGCTCGTTTAACTTACCTGCAGAATTTCCACTTGTTGCAGATTATTATTCACTTTTTTTGCAGTATGAACACTATTGAACTAGAAAGATTCCTCAGTTCAGAGGGAGCAGTGGCCTTTTTTGAAAGATATCGAGTACTGAAGAGCAACGTACATATTGTCAGCACACCAAGGATCTTCAAAACACATTCATATTTTTTTAAGAAGTTCAGTGGAAGAATGCAAGATTTTGGGGCCATGCAGGACCTGTTCATCAGGCATGTAACATCATCACATGCCTGACGAAGTGGTCCTAGGAGGCCAAACCACATTGCATTCTTCTGCTGTGATGTGATCATCTTGATTGAATAAACCATTTGGACTTTATTTGAAGATCGCTGGTGTGCTGGCAATATGTATGTTGTTCAATGAAGTTACAGTTTCCAGCTGGCAGTTGCTGCAGCATCACTTACCTCCTAGCCTACCACAGGAACCTGTGTGATAGGAATATTGTTTGCTGTCGCAAGTGCTGAACAGAACTTCTAGTAGCTGAAAGCCTGGATTTGGGCTCACCCATCGGACAGTGTGCACAGAGATGCCTCAGACAGCGAGAAGTGTTGTACAGTGCAAGAACTGTACACTGCTATTCGAGAGATCTGCTGTTCCCGTGATCTGCTGTTTCAAAGACCTGCGGTTCCAGAGATCTGTTATTCCTGAGATCTGCTGTTTCAGAGATCTACTGTTCCAGAGATCTGTTATTCCCGAGATCTGCTGCTTCAGAGATCTACTGTTCCAGAGACTGTTATTCTGGAGATATGCTGTTTCAGAGACCAGCTATCCCAGGAGTGCTGCGGCAAGGCTGTGCTTTTGGCAACTGTGACTAAAGGAGTTACTGTGCTACACCCACCTGATAATGTACACATAAACAGGCTTAAGCAGGCTAGGAGCTGTACAACTGTAAGAGAAGTGTCTCATTGTGCCCGCCAGGGAGAGCATGCAGTGTGGTGTGACTGCTGAGAAGACTCTCTAAGGGAAACACTGTTGCCGAGGTTGCTGCTGTACCACCTGGAGTGGTGAGAGGCCTCGGACCATTTGTCCCTATTTGGCATTGTTAACTCTTGGGATTACAAGTATTTCAAGTTGGAAGTCAGTGCTGCAGCCTATATAGGGTCCCAGTGCCAGGTAACTGCACTCAGAATCTGGTGTCCAGTGGTTTAGAAAGGGTCTTCTGATAACAGTTAGGCTCCTTGGCAATGCTATAATTGTGCTTATCTACAGTACAGTCACAAATGTAGGCAGTGTCCCTTACATTTCTGTGTTCAACAAAAATTGTAACAGACTGCAGTGAATTACTGTCTACCTGCCATCTATTCTTAAACTGCAGAGCATATTTGCCCAGTTAAACCATTTTATATACAGGTGTGTCAGTAGGTTCAGGTACTACCCAAGTGGGTTATCAACTCTACAAGCAGAAGGACCATATCCACCAACAACTCCTCCAAGGGTAGCACTACATCAGCTTTCCCATTAATTCCTTTACATCTTCTAATAAATTGATACCATTGACACAAAAGGCTCCTTATTGGGCCCTCCTGGCCAAAGTTCAAAGGTCATGCAGTGCATTATGGTTCTCCCAGACAAATCTACACATACATTTCCTACACCAGGAAACACAAAACCACAGGATTCAGCTCAAACTTAAGGTAGTGGCAAACCTGAAACCCTATTGAGATTGTGTAACATCTACTCAGCCAACATGGGTTGTATACTTCTTGTGCATAGATAGATAGATAGACAGACAGACAGACAGACAGACAGACGGATAGACGGATAGACGGACAGACGGACAGACGGATAGACGGACAGACGGACAGACGGACAGACGGACAGACGGACAGACAGACAGACAGACAGACAGACAGACAGACAGACAGACAGACAGACAGACAGATAGATAGATAGATAGATAGATACATAGATACATAGATAGATAGATAGATGTATTTTATTTATTTACTTATTTTTTTATTTTAATTTTTTTTTTTAAAATATGTATTATTTTTAATTAATTTATTATTTTAAATATCATCATATAACAGTAAAGATTAGCAAAGCCCCCAGGTTAGCAATGCATACAGAACTTCCATACAGACTACTTTTCATACTGCAATTCTGCTTTAGGGCCAGTTCACACTACATGCATTTCAGAACAGAACGCACAGAAAGTAGGTTATATGGTTGTCAATGTCATAGTTCACATCAATGCTTGCAGTTCCGGTGCGTTCCGGATGCAGAAAAAAAAAGTGAAACAGGCTGCATTTTTTCTGCACAGAACTGTACTGGAACACGGTAAAACGCATCAAAAATGCACTGGAACACACCAAAACTCACCAAAAACACACAGGAACGCACATGTCCCTATTTAAAGGGAAAAAATGAACTGGAATGTATAAAAACGCATTGGAACATGTCAATAATGTATCAAAATGCAAAAATACATCCGGAATGCATCTGGACTGCTTTTCTATAGTGTGAACCTTTGTTAACTTATTGTTCATTTTATAATGGGCACAACATCTGACAAATCAGTGAATGATCTTGTTTTGGATTACCTAGACACCTGTTCCTTAATTTTAGTCAATTGTGACACTACTATCCAGATGAACATGCATTGTTTCTAGGGGTAATGGTAGCGCAGTGTATATAGAAATTTGCAAATATACAATACACAAGTGCTTGGTAACACATTTGATTTGCTTGGCAATGTACAGCATTTATGAGCTGCGCACCTCTTCATTTACATACATCGCCATCGTATAACTTGTCAGAAGACAATATGGAAAATAGAAGTGCATGTGTGTTCTCCCTAATTCTACTTTGGTCAAAATGTTTTCGGCATACACCCTAAGAGTCTGTTGCATGCATGCTTGTATGTTTGTTGAGAAGTGTTAGCATTAGTCTATCCAAAGTGTGCTGTTTTAAAAAAAAAATTATAACATTGAAAAGAATTAGCTACAATATCAGCAAAATGAGCAAAGATATTCATTTGGATTCTATTAGAAAGTTATAGAGGGGTTGCAGTTATTCATACTTATTGGATTAACATGATCCTGTCATGCAAGAAGCGGAGGCTACACACAGGGGTCAGTTTTTATAGATGCCACTTTAAGCTAAATGCCATGCAGGACATTACTTATCCTGTGCAGGGGCGGACTGACAACTCATGGGGCCCCCGGGCAAAAGGGGATCATGAGGCCCCTGTGTCCTTGCCCAAACTCAAAAAAGCCTATGAAAAAGGTACCAGGGGCATCTCATGGGGCCCCCTACTGACCCTGGGCCCTCGGGCAGTGCCCAAGTTTCCAAATGGTCAGTCCGCCCCTGATCCTGTGCCAAAGAAGATCACACATAGTACAGAAATATATTTTCTAATGTCCTCTTTTTTATTTTTTAAAGCAGAACTAAACTTGGCAAATAAAATTTGCCAGCAAGTAGAGTTTTTTTGGTAGAAGTGTGCCAAAACCTCTATTACCTGTCTGGTAGCAAATTTCTTTTATTTATACACTGAATGATGTGCATTCGCAGTACAGTGTGTAGTCTTAGCCCATTATCAAAATTTGAAAGCGATAACTATTAAATGCTGCGATAATATAGCTCCAGCATACATGTGCAGAAGTGGCTGCTCAATGGCCGAGGAGAAAAGATGCTGGATCCACTTTAAACTGGGGATCCCATCCACCATCGTGGTATAATCACTAGAGATGAGCGAAGTATTCAAAAATTCGATTCGACTGATTCGGCGAATTCGTGGAAAAATTTCGATTCGAGTCGAATATATTCGCTGTGAATTTAACTTAAAAAAGGGTGTTTCTAGGCTTCAGAGAGACTTAATATTAGTGCTGAACACTGTACCTTTAATTTAAATGCCCTTGGAGTCTGCTGGGGAAGAGAAATAATACTGTCAGGCAGTATGACATGCAGATGAGTGCCGTCGATCTTAGAATCACCGCACACTTCACTCATTTGGCCAGTCACGGGGCCAAAACCAGAGTGTGGAGCCACAGTGTGGCGGTGGAGGCAGCAGCAATGGGAGGCCATACAGCACCCTATGACAAAAATGGAAACCACCAGCAGTGTGAGGAGACCTGAAAGTGGCACATGGCAGAGTGTGGCGATAGAGACAGCAGCAATGGGAGGCCGTACAGGGACCCATGACACACTCTGGACCTGGCAGCAGCATGAGGAGGCGGTACAGGGGCCCATGGCAGATTACGGGCCTGGCAGCAGCATGAGGAGTCGGTACGGGGGCCCATGGCAGATTACAGGCCTGGCAGCAGCAATGGGAGGCCGTACAGGGACCCATGACACAATCTGGACCTGGCAGCAGCATGGGGAGGCGGTACAGGGGCCCATGACAGATTACGAGCCTGGCAGCAGGACAGGAGGACGTTCAGGGACCCATGACAGACTCTGGACCTGGCAGCAGCATGAGGAGGCGGTATAGGGGCCCATGGCAGATTAGGGGCCTGGCAGCAGCTATGGGAGGCCCGTAATCTGCCAGCACCCTATGACAAAAAATGGAATACACCAGCAGTGTGAGGAGACCTGAAAGTGGCACATGGCAGAGTGTGGCGATGGAGACAGCAGCAATGGGAGGCCGTACAGGGACCCATGAGAGACTCTGGACTTGGCAGCAGCATGAGGAGGCGGTATAGGGGCCCATGGCAGATTAGGGGCCTGGCAGCAGCAATGGGAGGCCCGTAATCTGCCAGCACCCTATGACAAAAAATGGAACACACCAGCAGTGTGAGGAGACCTGAAAGTGGCACATGTTTGGGGCATGATTCATGGCGGATTTAGTCAGTTGTGTCAGGAACTGGTGGTTTGAAATCCAGACTAATCCACGCCTGATTCATTTTCACAAACGTCAGTCTCTCCACACTTTGGGTGGACAGTCGTGTCCTCCGCGGAGTTGCAATACCTCCTGCCGCACTAAACACGCGCTCCGATGCCACGCTACTGGCCGGGCATGACAGCCTTTCAAGGGCAAATTCAGCTAGTTGGGGCCAAAGGTCAAGTTTCGTTGCCCAGTAGTCAAGGGGATTGTCTACCTCGGTTGGCAGGGTGCTGTCCAAGTAGGCCTAAGCCTGTTGTTTGAGGTCCTGCTCCAGGTCCACTTGATGCTGCTGCTGCTGCTGCTGCTGCGGCTGGTTAGTAGTTTCCTCACTGCGCTGGTGAAGAAAGCTACTCATCATCGACTGCAGACTGAGGCAGCCGCTGCTGGTGGAGCTGCCACTGCTCCTACCACCCCACCCCTCCCCTGCTGCCATGGCAGCGGAACGCGAGCGCACAGGGCCCACAGTGTCTGAGGATGGACGTTGGCGCAGACAGGCAGAGACCAGCTGACTACATAGGTGGTTTTTATAGTACGTTATTTTGGCCTCCCTCTCAGCAGGTGTGAAAAAGGCCACCATTTTTGAACGGTAGCGAGGGTCCAACAAGGTGGACAGCCAAAAGTCATCCCTCTGTCTGATGGTTATTATTCGGCTGTCGCTACGCAAGCAACCGAGCATGCTATGGGCCATTTGTGCCAAGGAATGCGAGGGACTCCCTGCCTCCATCTCCACAGCATACTGCCACGGTGCGTCTGGGTCCTCTGTCTCCTCCTCCTCCTCCTCTACCAGATGCTCCTGCTCCTCCACTCCTGTCCGCTGAGTGGAAAAACCACCCATTTCACTCAATAATTCCTGAGCACCAATGTCCTCCTCTACCTCCTCCTCTTCTTCCTGTCCTGCCCCCACAGGGGTCATGTGGCGTTGAGATCTGTGCGCCACGTCTACCGCACCCTGACCAGCCATTGTTAACAGCATTTGTTCCAGGACGTGCAACAGAGGAATGACGTCGTTCATCCCATAGTCCTGGCGACTCACGAATAGCGTGGCCTCCTCAAAGGGCCTGAGCAAGCGCAGGTGTCACGCATGAGCTGCCAATGGCTGACATCTAAGTTACACAGGGAGTACCTTTATCCGCTTTTAACATCAGGAAATCGGTGATGGCCTTTCGCTGTTCGTAAAGGCGGTCTAACATATGTAGGGTTGAATTCCACCTTGTTGCAACGTCACAGCATGAGGAGTCGGTACAGGGGCCCATGGCAGATTACGTGCCTGGCAGCAGCAATGGGAGGCCCGTAATCTGCCAGCACCCTATGTCAAAAAATTCAACACACCAGCAGTGTGAGGAGACCTGAAAGTGGCACATGGCAGAGTGTGGCTATGGAGACAGCAGCAATGGGAGGCCGTACAGGGACCCATGACACACTCTGGACTTGGCAGCAGCATGAGGAGGCGGTATAGGGGCCCATGGCAGATTAGGGGCCTGGCAGCAGCAATGGGAGGCCCGTAATCTGCCAGCACCCTATGTCAAAAAATTCTACACACCAGCAGTGTGAGGAGACCTGAAAGTGGCACATGGCAGAGTGTGGCGATGGAGACAGCAGCAATGGGAGGCCGTACAGGGACCCATGAGAGACTCTGGACCTGGCAGCAGCATGAGGAGGCGGTATATAGGGGCCTATGGCAGATTAGGGGCCTGGCAGCAGCTATGGGAGGCCCGTAATCTGCCAGCACCCTATGTCAAAAAATTCTACACACCAGCAGTGTGTGAAGAGACCTGAAAGTGGCACATGGCAGAGTGTGGCGATGGAGACAGCAGCAATGGGAGGTCTCCCATTGTCCCAACATGGCCCAAATAGTCCCAACATGGGCCCCCTGGCCACGCTTGACTTTCTGGCCACATAGTCGACATACGGCTACGTTTACTTCCTCGGGCGGCTTGACGAAAAATTGCCACACCGCCGAGTAGGAAACTTTGCCCCCGATACTCCTCACTGGCTGACTGCTGCTTCCTCCGTGCACACCGGCACCATTACTGGCCGTGGTGGTAGGCTGCAGTGGAGCTGGTGCTCTACTCCGTGGCCGTTTGGCTCCACTGACACTGCTTCCACTGACACTGCTGCGACCCTGCTGCTGTCTCCTGGGCAACCCACCGACTGTTTCGCTCACTGCCAAGCTGCCACCCTCTTCTCCTGATGATGCGGAAGAAATTGCCTGATGACGACGAGGCTGCCAAGTGCGATCAACCTCCTCATCATCAAGTAGGGTCTCCGCCTCACTACTAGCCCCCTCGGCTGCGTCTGGGTCAGGAGACAGACCTGTCTCTAGACCGGCTACCGGGCCACTCTCCTCGCCACTACTTCTTCGCCTAGCTGCTGAAAAGGCGGATGTCTCCCCCCGTTCCTGACCGCCCTCTGTTAGCTCTTCCTCACTGTACAGTGGGGCTGAGCCCACAGCATGCGATACTTCGCTTGGTGAGGGAACACCAAAGGACAGGGGCAGGTAGAGGACACGTGATTTCAGTGGGCTTGGTCCCGGGCCATGCCAACTAACGGTTGTGTCTGACGTACCCACCGACCGTTGGCTGTAGGTGTCAGAGGTGACCTGGGAAGAGGAAGACGACCGAGCCAACCAATCGATGACGGCAGGGTTGTCGGTGGAGACACGACCGCTGGATGACACCGGGAGCACTGGCCTCTGGCTGCGAATAGTGCTGCCTCGACCCCTTCCTCTGCTGCCACGTCTGCTCGCTCCTAAAACATTGCCTCCTCTGCCACTCCTCTGCATGTTGTCTGACATACTCTTTAATTAAACGATTATGTGTCCCTGAGTAACAATTCTGTGTCCCTGAGTAACAATTCTGTGTCTGTGCGAGTAACAATTCTGTGGCCCTAAGTAACAGTTCTGTGGCCCTCAGTAACAATTCTGTGTCCCTGATTAACGTTTCTGTGGCCCCAAGTAACAGTTCTGTGGCCCTCAGTAACAATTCTGTGTCTGTGCGAGTAACAATTCTGTGTCTGTGCGAGAAACAATTCTGTGGCCCTAAGTAACAGTTCTGTGGCCCTCAGTAACAGTTCTGTTTCCCTGAGTAACAATTCTGTGTCTGTGCGAGTAAGAATTCTGTGTCTGTGCGAGTAACAATTCTGTGGCCCTAAGTAACAGTTCTGTGGCCCTCAGTAACAGTTCTGTGTCCCTGAGTAACAATTCTGTGTCTGTGCGAGTAACAATTCTGTGTCTGTGCGAGTAACAATTCTGTCTGTGCGAGTAACAATTCTGTGGCCCTAAGTAACGGTTCTGTGGCCCTCAGTAACAGTTCTGTGTCCCTGTGTAACAATTCTGTGTCTGTGCGAGTAACAATTCTGTGGCCCTAAGTAACAGTTCTGTGGCCCTCAGTAACAATTCTGTGTCCCTGATTAACGTTTCTGTGGCCCCAAGTAACAGTTCTGTGGCCCTCAGTAACAATTTTGTGTCTGTGCGAGTAACAATTCTGTGTCTGTGCGAGTAACAATTCTGTGTCTGTGCGAGTAACAATTCTGTGGCCCTAAGTAACGGTTCTGTGGCCCTCAGTAACAGTTCTGTGTCCCTGTGTAACAATTCTGTGTCTGTGCGAGTAACAATTCTGTGGCCCTAAGTAACAGTTCTGTGGTCCTCAGTAACAATTCTGTGTCTGTGCGAGTAACAATTCTGTGGCCCTAAGTAACAGTTCTGTGGCCCTCAGTAACAATTCTGTGTCTGTCCCTGAGTAACAATTCTGTGGCCCTAACTAAAGTTTCTGTGGCCCTAAGTAACAATTCTCTGGCACTCAGTAACAATTCTGTCTGTCCCTGAGTAACAATTCTGTGGCCCTAATAACGTTTCTGTGGCCCTAAGTAACAATTATCTGGCACTCAGTAACAATTCTGTCTGTCCCTGAGTAACAATTCTCTGGCACTCAGTAACAATTCTGTCTGTCCCTGAGTAAAAATTCTGTGGCCCTAAGTAAAGTTTCTGTGGCCGTGAGTAACAATTCTCTGGCACTCCGTAACAATTCTGTCTGTCCCTGAGTAACAATTCTCTGGCACTCAGTAACAATTCTGTCTGTCCCTAAGTAAAAATTCTGTGGCCCTAAGTAAAGTTTCTGTGGCCCTGAGTAACAATTCTCTGGCACTCCGTAACAATTCTGTCTGTCCCTGAGTAACAATTCTCTGGCACTCAGTAACAATTCTGTCTGTCCCTGAGTAAAAATTCTGTGGCCCTAATTAAAGTTTCTGTGGCCCTAAGTAACAATTCTCTGGCACTCAGTAACAATTCTGTCTGTCCCTGAGTAACAATTCTCTGGCACTCCGTAACAATTCTGTCTGTCCCTGAGTAACAATTCTCTGGCACTCAGTAACAATTCTGTCTGTCCCTGAGTAAAAATTCTGTGGCCCTAAGTAAAGTTTCTGTGGCCCTGAGTAACAATTCTCTGGCACTCCGTAACAATTCTGTCTGTCCCTGAGTATGAATTCTGTGGCGCTAACTAGCGTTTCTTTGTCCCTAAGTAACAGTTCTGTGGCACTGAGTAACAATTCTGTGTCTGTGCGAGTAACAATTCTGTGGCCCTAAGTAACAGTTCTGTGGCCCTCAGTAACAGTTCTGTGTCTGTGCGAGTAACAATTCTGTGTCTGTGCGAGTAACAATTCTGTGGCCCTAAGTAAAGTTTCTGTGGCCCTCAGTAACAGTTCTGTGTCTGTGCGAGTAACAATTCTGTGTCTGTGCGAGTAACAATTCTGTGGCCCTAAGTAAAGTTTCTGTGGCCCTAAGTAACAATTCTCTGGCACTCAGTAACAATTCTGTCTGTCCCTGAGTAACAATTCTCTGGCACTCAGTAACAATTCTGTCTGTCCCTGAGTAAAAATTCTGTGGCCCTAAGTAAAGTTTCTGTGGCCCTGAGTAACAATTCTCTGGCACTCCGTAACAATTCTGTCTGTCCCTGAGTAACAATTCTCTGGCACTCAGTAACAATTCTGTCTGTCCCTGAGTAAAAATTCTGTGGCCCTAAGTAAAGTTTCTGTGGCCCAGAGTAACAATTCTCTGGCACTCCGTAACAATTCTGTCTGTCCCTGAGTATGAATTCTGTGGCCCTAACTAGCGTTTCTTTGTCCCTAAGTAACAGTTCTGTGGCCCTGAGTAACAATTCTGTGTCTGTGCGAGTAACAATTCTGTGGCCCTAAGTAACAGTTCTGTGACCCTCAGTAACAGTTCTGTGTCTGTGCGAGTAACAATTCTGTGTCTGTGCGAGTAACAATTCTGTGGCCCTAAGTAACAGTTCTGTGGCCTTCAGTAACAATTCTGTGTCTGTGCGAGTAACAATTCTGTGTCTGTGCGAGTAACAATTCTGTGGCCCTAAGTAAAGTTTCTGTGGCCCTAAGTAACAATTCTCTGGCACTCAGTAACAATTCTGTCTGTCCCTGAGTAACAATTCTCTGGCACTCAGTAACAATTCTGTCTGTCCCTGAGTAAAAATTCTGTGGCCCTAAGTAAAGTTTCTGGGGCCCTGAGTAACAATTCTCTGGCACTCAGTAACAATTCTGTCTGTCCCTGAGTAACAATTCTCTGGCACTCAGTAACAATTCTGTCTGTCCCTGAGTAAAAATTCTGTGGCCCTAAGTAAAGTTTCTGTGGCCTTGAGTAACAATTCTCTGGCACTCCGTAACAATTCTGTCTGTCCCTGAGTAACAATTCTCTGGCACTCAGTAACAATTCTGTCTGTCCCTGAGTAAAAATTCTGTGGCCCTAAGTAAAGTTTCTGTGGCCCTGAGTAACAATTCTCTGGCACTCCGTAACAATTCTGTCTGTCCCTGAGTAACAATTCTCTGGCACTCAGTAACAATTCTGTCTGTCCCTGAGTAAAAATTCTGTGGCCCTAATTAAAGTTTCTGTGGCCCTAAGTAACAATTCTCTGGCACTCAGTAACAATTCTGTCTGTCCCTGAGTAACAATTCTCTGGCACTCCGTAACAATTCTGTCTGTCCCTGAGTAACAATTCTCTGGCACTCAGTAACAATTCTGTCTGTCCCTGAGTAAAAATTCTGTGGCCCTAAGTAAAGTTTCTATGGCCCTGAGTAACAATTCTCTGGCACTCCGTAACAATTCTGTCTGTCCCTGAGTATGAATTCTGTGGCCCTAACTAGCGTTTCTTTGTCCCTAAGTAACAGTTCTGTGGCCCTGAGTAACAATTCTGTGTCTGTGCGAGTAACAATTCTGTGGCCCTAAGTAACAGTTCTGTGGCCCTCAGTAACAGTTCTGTGTCTGTGCGAGTAACAATTCTGTGTCTGTGCGAGTAACAATTCTGTGGCCCTAAGTAAAGTTTCTGTGGCCCTCAGTAACAGTTCTGTGTCTGTGTGAGTAACAATTCTGTGTCTGTGTGAGTAACAATTCTGTGGCCCTAAGTAAAGTTTCTGTGGCCCTAAGTAACAATTCTCTGGCACTCAGTAACAATTCTGTCTGTCCCTGAGTAACAATTCTCTGGCACTCAGTAACAATTCTGTCTGTCCCTGAGTAAAAATTCTGTGGCCCTAAGTAAAGTTTCTGTGGCCCTGAGTAACAATTCTCTGGCACTCCGTAACAATACTGTCTGTCCCTGAGTAACAATTCTCTGGCACTCAGTAACAATTCTGTCTGTCCCTGAGTAAAAATTCTGTGGCCCTAAGTAAAGTTTCTGTGGCCCAGAGTAACAATTCTCTGGCACTCCGTAACAATTCTGTCTGTCCCTGAGTATGAATTCTGTGGCCCTAACTAGCGTTTCTTTGTCCCTAAGTAACAGTTCTGTGGCCCTGAGTAACAATTCTGTGTCTGTGCGAGTAACAATTCTGTGGCCCTAAGTAACAGTTCTGTGGCCCTCAGTAACAGTTCTGTGTCTGTGCGAGTAACAATTCTGTGTCTGTGCGAGTAACAATTCTGTGGCCCTAAGTAACAGTTCTGTGGCCTTCAGTAACAATTCTGTGTCTGTGCGAGTAACAATTCTGTGTCTGTGCGAGTAACAATTCTGTGGCCCTAAGTAAAGTTTCTGTGGCCCTAAGTAACAATTCTCTGGCACTCAGTAACAATTCTGTCTGTCCCTGAGTAACAATTCTCTGGCACTCAGTAACAATTCTGTCTGTCCCTGAGTAAAAATTCTGTGGCCCTAAGTAAAGTTTCTGGGGCCCTGAGTAACAATTATCTGGCACTCAGTAACAATTCTGTCTGTCCCTGAGTAACAATTCTCTGGCACTCAGTAACAATTCTGTCTGTCCCTGAGTAAAAATTCTGTGGCCCTAAGTAAAGTTTCTGTGGCCTTGAGTAACAATTCTCTGGCACTCCGTAACAATTCTGTCTGTCCCTGAGTAACAATTCTCTGGCACTCAGTAACAATTCTGTCTGTCCCTGAGTAAAAATTCTGTGGCCCTAAGTAAAGTTTCTGTGGCCCTGAGTAACAATTCTCTGGCACTCCGTAACAATTCTGTCTGTCCCTGAGTAACAATTCTCTGGCACTCAGTAACAATTCTGTCTGTCCCTGAGTAAAAATTCTGTGGCCCTAATTAAAGTTTCTGTGGCCCTAAGTAACAATTCTCTGGCACTCAGTAACAATTCTGTCTGTCCCTGAGTAACAATTCTCTGGCACTCCGTAACAATTCTGTCTGTCCCTGAGTAACAATTCTCTGGCACTCAGTAACAATTCTGTCTGTCCCTGAGTAAAAATTCTGTGGCCCTAAGTAAAGTTTCTGTGGCCCTGAGTAACAATTCTCTGGCACTCCGTAACAATTCTGTCTGTCCCTGAGTATGAATTCTGTGGCCCTAACTAGCGTTTCTTTGTCCCTAAGTAACAGTTCTGTGGCCCTGAGTAACAATTCTGTGTCTGTGCGAGTAACAATTCTGTGGCCCTAAGTAACAGTTCTGTGGCCCTCAGTAACAGTTCTGTGTCTGTGCGAGTAACAATTCTGTGTCTGTGCGAGTAACAATTCTGTGGCCCTAAGTAAAGTTTCTGTGGCCCTCAGTAACAGTTCTGTGTCTGTGCGAGTAACAATTCTGTGTCTGTGCGAGTAACAATTCTGTGGCCCTAAGTAAAGTTTCTGTGGCCCTAAGTAACAATTCTCTGGCACTCAGTAACAATTCTGTCTGTCCCTGAGTAACAATTCTCTGGCACTCAGTAACAATTCTGTCTGTCCCTGAGTAAAAATTCTGTGGCCCTAAGTAAAGTTTCTGTGGCTCTGAGTAACAATTCTCTGGCACTCCGTAACAATTCTGTCTGTCCCTGAGTAACAATTCTCTGGCACTCAGTAACAATTCTGTCTGTCCCTGAGTAAAAATTCTGTGGCCCTAAGTAAAGTTTCTGTGGCCCAGAGTAACAATTCTCTGGCACTCCGTAACAATTCTGTCTGTCCCTGAGTATGAATTCTGTGGCCCTAACTAGCGTTTCTTTGTCCCTAAGTAACAGTTCTGTGGCCCTGAGTAACAATTCTGTGTCTGTGCGAGTAACAATTCTGTGGCCCTAAGTAACAGTTCTGTGGCCCTCAGTAACAGTTCTGTGTCTGTGCTTGTAACAATTCTGTGTCTGTGCGAGTAACAATTCTGTGGCCCTAAGTAACAGTTCTGTGGCCTTCAGTAACAATTCTGTGTCTGTGCGAGTAACAATTCTGTGTCTGTGCGAGTAACAATTCTGTGGCCCTAAGTAAAGTTTCTGTGGCCCTAAGTAACAATTCTCTGGCACTCAGTAACAATTCTGTCTGTCCCTGAGTAACAATTCTCTGGCACTCAGTAACAATTCTGTCTGTCCCTGAGTAAAAATTCTGTGGCCCTAAGTAAAGTTTCTGGGGCCCTGAGTAACAATTCTCTGGCACTCAGTAACAATTCTGTCTGTCCCTGAGTAACAATTCTCTGGCACTCAGTAACAATTCTGTCTGTCCCTGAGTAAAAATTCTGTGGCCCTAAGTAAAGTTTCTGTGGCCCTAAGTAACAATTCTCTGGCACTCAGTAACAATTCTGTCTGTCCCTGAGTAACAATTCTCTGGCACTCAGTAACAATTCTGTCTGTCCCTGAGTAACAATTCTGTGGCCCTAATTAAAGTTTCTGTGGCCCTAAGTAACAATTCTCTGGCACTCAGTAACAATTCTGTCTGTCCCTGAGTAACAATTCTCTGGCACTCAGTAACAATTCTGTCTGTCCCTGAGTAAAAATTCTGTGGCCCTAATAACGTTTCTGTGGCCCTAAGTAACAATTCTCTGGCACTGAGTAACAATTCTGTCTGTCCCTGATTATGAATTCTGTGGCCCTAACTAGCGTTTCTTTGTCCCTAAATAACGATTCTGTGGCCCTCATTAACAAGTCTGTGTCCCTGAGTAATGGTTCTCTGTCCCTAAGTAACTTTTCTCTGTCCCCAATTATCGTTTCTGTGGCCCTAACTCTGTCCCTGTCCCTAGTACAGAGCGGTCTGCCTCTGTTCAATAACTGCAGGCAAATGAAGAATTCCAAAATGGCCGCTATTTATAGCTCGACCATTACACAGTGCTGGCTGGCTGGCTGCTGATTGGCTGATGCGATCACATGTAGTTGAGGAATGCATTATGGGTCAGCGCGCCTTGTCTGCGCGCCTTCCCAGACATCCCCGCTCCGTCGCCGCACATGTCAGCCGCCATTTTCTGAAAAATTTCGATTCGCGCGTCCGAATTAGGCTATTTTTCGGATTCGGCACGAATCGAAATTTTTCCGATATTCGACTCGAATTCCACTTCGGATACTTCGATTCGCTCATCTCTAATAATCACCATCCCATATCCACAAACAGCAGCTCTAGCAATTAATAATGTATCAAGGCTTTATAAACAAATATGTGCAAATGACTTACATAAATAAATCCCTAATAAAAGTCCTATTTTCAACACTGCATGACTCACTTGATTTTAAATTAAATTATCACCATGAAACCTCTTACATCTAGACGTGTGTATTCCAAAAATAATGAAGTGTCTTGGTACAAAAAGATGGACCTAAATTTATAAAGGTCTTAATAGGTTTTGTGTGCTCCAGAGAACATAGCTGAGAAGAAAACATCTCTCATGATCTTTGCACATTGCTCATCAAGTATTAAAGAAATATAGTTACATAGGTAATCTGGATGAAAAAGGACACAAGTCCATACAGTTCAACCAACAGATATGTAAAATATTCAAAGAAAGGCACTCTAATAATGTATTATTGCTTTTTAATAAACATTTAACTTCTTATTATAATGATTAAAAAATATTTAAAAAGTGATGATCACATTTAAAAAGTTCATAGAGCACCATTGGTAAATGTGCATGTATACGGCTAGGTTCACACCTATGCAGGATGTGGTTTTCCAATGCATTTTGCAGTGCGGTTTGAGTTTTTCACGTGCATTTTTTATGCATTTTGAACTTTTGGGGTATGTTATTGTTGCTAGAGGGAGGTACCTGTTGTCATGCAGGAAACGCACCAAAAGCACATGTACCTGCGTTTTTCATCTATTTTTGATGCATTTTAATTGAAGTCTACAGAACTAAAAATGCAATCTGCTGCGGGCAAAAAAGTCCCTGACCCTTTCCAAAAAACAAACCAGTTGAAAATGCAAAGCTGTAAACATGACCCATGGGAAATCATGCTAAATGGACTGTAATGCATTTCTGCAAATCGGAACCAATACCAAATTGTGGGTGCTGCTCGAGGTTCCAATGGGTTCTCTTCTGTAATAAACCTCTGGGAGTGCAGGCGAGGACAGAGCTCATCCCTGCTTTGTGGCTATCAGTGCAAAGAAAGAAAAATCCAATAAGCAGCTCATTACTACAAAACTTATGTATGAAAGAAAAACAGCTTCAGCCCAGGCTCTGCATAGGTCACCCCCAATGCATTTCGTCGTTGATGGTGATTAAGCCCTGTGTGCGGGACAAAACGCATTGAGGAGTGACCTACATGGAGCCCTGGCTGAGTTTTACTTTTCATACAAAGGTTTTGATGTGATGTGCTGCTTATAGGATTTTTATTTCTCTGCAAATCTGAAACTGCACCACAAAACACATAGGTGTGAACCAAGCCTAAGTACAGGACACTTTGTAGCATCTCTTCCCACTGCCTTGAGATGGACCCATTGGAAGTCACACCACTAAAAGACTGTACAAGGCAGTGGGTGAGGCGCAACATTCAGTATACAGCACACCCCTTTAGCCCTGACCTGTCAATCAATGGTTAAAGATTCTCAAATGGTTGCTGACACTGGAAGATCCAATTCCAAATGTATGTATGTAATGGTATCAGCAAGCATTGTTGAGTGAACCATTGCTATAATGAGAGGCCCACATTCAAACAGTACTCAGATTAAGGCTTTGATCTCCACTCAATAAAGTCAGGACCAGGGGCAGACTGACAACTCATGGGGCCCCTGTCTCCTTGCCCAAACTCAAAAAAGCCTATGAAAAATGTACCAGGGGCATCTCATGGGGCCCCCTACTGACCCCGGGCCCTCGGGCAGGTTTCCAAATGGTCAGTCCACCCCTGGTCAGGACAAACATAAAGCATTACAAATCAGGCTTCATGTAGCTCAACTTTGAACCTGTTGTCTTCTGAACATCATCACTGAGTGATACTAGACAGATAATGACGTGTGGCCTCAGTCTAAGGCTGTTTAATATTTCTGTAGAGTGTGAACCAGGCAAGCAACATGTAATATTATAGCTCTGTGATCTAAGTACCTCTAGATGGAAGCCTAGATAGAAATTAGCTCAGGGGGAGGGAGAATGCAAGATTCTGACAGGACTTGCACTGCCTGGACAATATTAAGTACAGGGAGCCCATGGCTATTGTGGTGCTTATATATCTCTATCTATACATATGAATGCATCTCCACCATTGAAAGTTTTCTGTGTTGATATGCCATTCCAATTTAGTAGATCTACTCTATTTTGCTTAACCCCTTGGTGCCTCCCGGGTTTCAGAACCCCGGGGCGGGGTTTTAGCGTCATGTGACCGCTGTGATTTGCTGTCACGGCGGTTACATGATCAGGAAAGGTCCCGATGGAAATAGGAGATCGGGACCTTTCCGTGAGTACCGGACATGTGTGCTGGGAGCGCGCAGGGTGGGCGCTCTCAGCACGTTTTTTTTAATAGAACACAAATGTGCGGCCGTTCAGTGTCTAGGCCCAGACGCCGGGAGGCCGCACATTTAAGTGCGGCCGACGTGAAGAGGTTAAGTAGATAAGGTGGTGTAGCGCTAATACCATGTGATAATAAACATAAAAATATAAATAAAGGACTCGATATTAATATTAATAATATTAATATTGAGTCCTTTATTTATATTTTTTATTTTTTATGTCTATTATCACATGGTATTAGCACTACACCACCTTATCTACTTATGTTTCATCCATTCTAGTCTAGTTAGGTGTCAGCAGCTTCTTCGTTTTTATATCTTTGGCGGTGCATGAGTCCACCCTGCTTTATTTACTCTTTTTTGTTGTTGCCCACGTATAACAAATTTTGTTATTTAATTGACTTTTTTGATTGATTATATGACATTGATTTGTCTGACAACTTGTGCCTTTAGCTATGGGGGCATATAGTGTAGTAATGTGTAATGGCGGTGCCGAAGAAGAAGCCGGAACTCGGAAACCGTAAGTCGGCTTCAAAACGAGGCTTGGAGCGCAAGTGGAACCCAAATCGATCCCCGGGGCCTGGGGATCACATTGCAAGCCCCCCTCTCCATCAATAAATGTACAGGGCATTGCTGTGCTTGCCAGTAAGGAATTTCCCCTCGCATTTGGCGAGCGGGCTAGCGGAATTTTCGAACCCTGTAGTAAATGTTTATATTGTTTTTTATAGACCCATTTTCGGCTTTTCAGCCACCCAAGTGGTTCCACTGTCTTTATTACGGTGATCCCTGTGTGAGAAATTCACCTGGGGGTTTGGTCCTTATCCCTCCTTCCTGAGCTGATTTCCATCTAGCCTTGGTGCACCGAGGTGTCGATGGTGAGCACATCGATAGAAGACTATTCTCTGTCTTTTCTCTACAATTATGGCTAGTTAAATTACAAAAGAAATTGGATGGCATGTAGGACGTATGTTTTCTGACTGTATAATATAATCTTCGATCATCGACTTTTAGCGGGACTACAGCGGATATTCTGACTGGGGGGGAAGTAACTTGGTGTCACGCACATCCCCTACCTGGAAATGCAAAATGACGTATGTATATATATACGTGATTCTGTTCACAGGTGCTGCCATAGGGGGTTAATCCTCCACATTGCGTAAAAAGGCTGTTTGATCCTGTCTTCTCTGATCCTCCCCTTCCTCTACTGTCCTCATTCCTTCTGCTGATACTACAGAGCCCTAGGAGACACTCATGCACATGCTCAGTTTGGTGTGTATTGCTGAAAAAAATATTTATTTGCTGGGAGGAAGGTGCATGTGATCGGCACAGGGCCAATCAGCATTGTCAAGACAGAGGGTCAGGGGTCATGCAGCCTCATAGGAAAGTCAGAAGAGAATGAAAACTCTCCTACAAGATTAACCAAGGCTCAACCAGACACTAATAGAAGTCACAAGACTGCTATATACTGCTATGAGAAAAGGTATTTAGCAGTTTCTATTGACTAAAATAATTGCATTTCCATGTTCTGTGTACAGTGGGAGACCAGATATAGTGCAGGGTCCTGGGTATAGTAACACTTTAACAGACAAAAGGAGAGCATATTTCATTGTTAGGTCTTTCATATACTTTCAATAGAAAATATATATTGAAATATATGAAATATATATTTCATATATATTCAATAGAAAACTCCAAATGCAAGATATGAAACAGCAGGATGAAAGAAGGGAAGGAAAACTTAATGATAAAGGAAGTGAGAAAAAATCTCTCCATAGGGTTGTCACTGAGATGTTCTCATGGGATGATTTGCTTTCAGCTCTAGCACAAACTGTAAAATTTGGGATTTTTTCATCACTTTCAGTCACCAGACCAAATAGAAAGGGGATGGTTGTTGTATAGTACCCTCACTGGTATGATGGGGGTCCGGAAGGCTGGACCGGAGGGACAGAAACCAGGGGGCGCCACGATACGCTCTGGGAAATTCCTCTGGGAAAGCTGGAAAGACCCAGTACCTCCTGATTTGGACGGATCTACCTTGGTCTGGCCTGGGGCTGGGGACGCAAAAAGTCCGCAAACTCAGTGCCCCCTGGGGAAGACGCTCTCAGGGGTGTCACTAGTAACACTTGGGTGTGGGACCCCACGGTGTGAAGATGACACATGGCCACTGTTTTTCACCTCTTTTTGCACAGCGCCCTAAGGACCAGGTCTTTTGGCTAAGTCCGGGGCAATTTTTGCTACAGGCCTCAGGGCCTGGTCTGTGCACTATTAGGCACGGTACCACTTTTTTATTTTTTATTTATTTATTTAATCACTCCCACGTTTTGTCACTTTTTCTGTTCTTATGTGTGTGTTTTTCACGGATGGAGGGTGTGGGTCCTCGGGCCTTACCTGAAGTCTAGGGGGAGGATGTGTGGCCATACGGTTCCTTCCTCCCCTGATCCCTAGGGGGTTTTCTCTTCGGGAGAACCCCCTTGCCTAGTACTGGATGTCCGGCTTCGGCTGGGCATAAGGAACGGTGGTCCACCAGGCCTTTTGGCCAGGAGGACCAAATGGGAACCTTGTCCCTGTCAGGAGCTTCGTGCCCCGGGGGATCGGGTGAACGGTCCAACCCTTCCGGGGGTAGGACAAACACACCCCTAAGTGCACTTTTTCGTGTGGTGTTTTGCACTTGCACATTTTTTGTGAACACTTACGGGTTTTTCGTTGTAGTTTGCACGTTTGCGGACTTAAAAAAAAAAAAAAAGACCAAATAGAAAGGGTCAATCTCCCAAATAGGGACATAGCATTTATTACCCGTCCCCAGCGTACCTGGAGATACACCTTAAACCCCGGTACAATAGTTCAATTTGTTTGCTGCTACTTGCCAGTAAAACAAGAATGCATGGTTTGTGTATTCCATAATGGATTCAGCTATATTTTAGATACACAAAAGATTCATGCAGGCAATAAAGTTTGCAGAAAAATATCACAGAACCCATGAATTAATCGCTGCGCCAAACCCAGCACCGATAAATACCTTGGCCAAATAAATGTTCCTTTCCCTGTCATACTATCCATATACCATAATGATTTGCATATTTTCTCCCGACGTTTTATCAATCACTATATTACAGCGCCCTTTGTTATAAAATAATACATAGCAGAGGCGCTCTCAATTTTTTTTAGTATGAAAAATTGACATTGTTGAATTTTTCTAGTGCTGACGGTGACTACCCGGTGCTTGATGTCTTTGTGGCGAACGGTAATGTGTCTTTAAGAAAAAAAAAGAAGAAGAACGAAGAAGAGGGAAAACACTGATATATGTTACAAGGGACGTATCTCTTTCACCGAGACAGAACATTTTAATTCCCCGACACTTTTTACTGATTGCTTCAATTTCCGAAGATTTTGATAAAATCATGTGGTTTAAGAGTATGGGGATTGAATAGCCTGCTTCGGCAGCAGTTTAATGAAATGCCTTAGTTTCTTGGCTTCCTGTCTGACATAACCTAGCTCAGAGGTCTAATAAACGCGCTGTGATAAATGTTGAAGCCCCGATGGTAAAAATATAGTCATAATTGGGTTAATATGCCTTAAAATACAGCCCATCAGTTATCTTTCTGCTTGCCTTTTTTTTCCCGCAGCTTCTAATGTAAAGGGAAAATGTGTTACCTGTTCCTCTAGGTCTTCTTAAGGACATCTATTATACATTTCAATATACCTGACGATGGGGAAAATTTTTTTTTTACTCATATGTGATATTGCAGATAACATCATTTTATTTTAAAGTTCTACAGAGCAGAATATATCCTTTATTTAAAGGTATTGTACAGTACACTGCATATGCAAAAGTACAAAAAATAAGAGAAGCACAGGGAAAAGGCTGAATGTACCTCCAGATGTCTTTGAATGTGGCCTAAAAGTTCTGAAACATCAGGGCTCTCTGATATGCAAGCCAAGATATTTCCTTAATTAGTGTCAAAGGCCAGTATATCCTTTGCCTACATGTTAATGGGAGACGGGCTGCCTTGTGCTGATTAAAATGAGCAGCCGGGTCACCCCTAATGTACACTAATATTCAGGATAATCCTTTAGCTTTGCCCTGTGACTCTCCCCAATGTGTGAGTGGCGGCCAGAGACTGTACTCCAAAGACATGCTGGTAGGGTAATTGGATCCTGTCTAAATTGTCCCTAGTATGTGTATGTATGAATGTGAGTTAGGGACCTTAGATTGTACGCCCCTTGAGGGTTAGGGACTGATGTGAATGTACAATATATATGTAAAGCGCTGCGCAAATTGATGGCACTATATAAGTACCTGTAATAATAATACTCCCTCTCCACCCTCTTGGCTGTGTTGCTTTACCCCCTCAAGCCCAAGGGTATTCAGATGCTGGTCCTCATCTTACTTAGGCTCAACAGCCAGGTTGACATCAATGGAACTCTTACACTGTGAATGGCAGCGCGGGTAGGGCGTGCCCAACCAGGAGCTGCAAAATCAGGTATATACAGTATACGTGATTTTGCACACCAGTGCTGCCCTGTAGCAGTATTTCTGCTATAGGGCGGCGTGACAGTGGTTAATACAGTGATCAGTGATAATACTATACACTGTCACTGTACGAATGACACTGGCTGAAAAGGGGTTAAAATCTAGGACAATCAAGGGGCTAAATCTTTGCCTAACTGTGTGTAATGTGTAAGTGTGCTGCTTTTCACTAACAGATCTTCCAGTTTCACATCCCTGCTTTGAGGAGATGAGAAACAGAGAGATTGTTCCATCTGTGCAGAGCTCTGTGTTGATTGTCAACACAGGGCTCTGGGCTGTACTTGGACACGGCTGATCAGCAGGTCCTGGCCATGAGTCATTGGCTGGGACTTGCTGACAGGCTCCCGCTGTGTGCAGTCACAGTGGGAGTAGGCAGGCAGGGGTGTTCGTGCGCCCAAAACCAAGAAACAGGCAGTGAGGTACAGGTTTTTGTTTTCTGTTATTTTAAATGTGTAAATGATGGAAATAAAATCTAACTTTTGTTGACATATTATAAGAATGTCTAATCTGTAATTTGATGCCTTTTGGAGATTTTTCCATCTTTCCTTGGCTTCTTTATGCACATTAATACAAATTTTTAGCTGGGGTGCCCAAACTTTCGATCCCCACTGTATATATTGTACATTCACATCAGTGCCTCAAGGGGCATACAATCTAAGGTCCCTAACTCACATTCATACATACACATACTAGAGCCAATTTAGACAGGATCCAATTAACCTACCAGCATTTCTTTGGTGTGTGGGAAGAAACCAGAGTACCCAGAGGAAACCCACCCAGGGACAGGGAGAACATGCAAACTTCAGGCAGTGCTGTGGTTGGGATTCGAACCAATGACCCTAGTACTGCCAGGTGGAAGTGCTAACCACTAAGCCACTGTGCCACCCCACCACTTGATCACAATGCATGTGCTTCTGGTTTCAGTTATATTTTAATAGTACCTTTTCTATGGTTCAAATGAGAAATTTTTGAGATATAAATATGGAAACGAGAAAAAAGTTGCATTTTCTAAGTATTTGCACTTGCTTAAATATACTCTCGCCAACTAAATGAGGTTCTTTCAAGAATCAAACTATGTTTAGGAATGTCCAGACTTTAACACTTCCCGAATATCGAATGCTGGCTTCCCCTGTTGGACTATGTGATTTCCTTCACCACCTCCTACACCAATTTGGGGACACAGTGGCCCCCAAAGGAATCTGGTGTCCCTTCTGAAGAGGGGACACCAGCATCCACCTCTCCAGGAAGTGTTGAGTTCTTCTTGAATCTTCCATGTTTAGTGGTGCAGGCAACTAGGACATTAGTTGTATACTCTGTATACATTAAGGTATACTCTGCTTTCTAAGCAGGAAGCTGCTCGTTTTCTGATTTTTTTTTTAACTAGTGATGTTGTTTTAAGTAAAAAAAAAATAGAGAATTTTTTTAAACTGATAAATTCTTTTTCAAATAGCCAATTTTTATTGCTTTCTGAAATGAACAAGAAAAGATGTTAAACTTTGTTACATTTTATCATGACCAGTTTTAGAATGAATCTTATTGTGTTAGATAACAGAAATTTTTTTAGCAGCATGAAATTATGTACAAAAAGCCAAACGTAATATATATATATATATATATATATATATATATATGTTGAAAGAGAAAGTAAGAATGAGAAAGTCAAAGTTTTTATATGGAGGAATGGAGAGTAAACATTTTTCTTCATTCTAACAAAAGAGCCGACTGAGGGCTGGTAGACAACAAACTCCTTCTGGAATTGAGTATAAATGAAATTCTGTTTAGATTACATATTTTTACTGGAAGTGAATCCATGAAATATGATAAGGTCATGATAATAATGTCAATTCGCTGTTTCTTAGGAAAGGGAATAAAGATTACACAGGCTGAGTTCCTGGAGAGGCCTATCGCCTACAGTAGTCCTCAGTGTAAATGGAAAGGTATTTGCCTGTTTAGTTGAAGAATGATGAAAGTTTAAATGGATTGTTGACCTCTGTTGAATGACATGCGACCTGTAAGGTATCTGAGCAGTACATCAAGGCTAGCGGTGGAAAATTGCTGTCTACTGCCTGAAAATAAACAATATCATATAAAATATGATTTCAAAAGTGACTTGGTAAAACACTGAAAATTTTATTTTCACTGTCTGGCTGCCACTCATCTGTTGTTGGTAAATTGAACTGGGCTAAAACTGAAATGGTATTTAAAAGATGACTGTAAAGAATTTGAAGAAGCACAAAAAGGGCCATCTTCTTCTACACTTGCGCTTAGTGGTGGGAGCCATTTTGTATTCTTGACCAACATTTATGAGAAAACAATTCATCATAAAAAATACAAAAGCTGAGATGAATATGAAATATAGAACTAAATGTCATTTTATTTGTGAGAATAATGCTTGACTCGAGAGTTAAAGAAACCTTGAAGGTTAAATGCCTATTCTGCCCACCCAGTTTAATCTGATGTGAACAATGTGCACATTTATAATGAAAGTTGACTGAATCTTGAGTGGAAACATTGATAAACAGACCATTAGGGGAATAAGAGAAAAAATGCTTACCTTGAACCCCAGCTTCTGTCACACCCATTGGGGCCGCAATTACATCATTTGCCCTCCTTGCATAATCCTAGGTATTCTAGGAGTATGCCAGATCTTATGAGTAAATGCTCCAGCACGGTGATGGAGCACATTCTTGTTTAATCTCAACGTTCTTGGGATCCCACAAGAAAGCCATGTGATATCACCTTAGCCTAAGCAAGCCTGCTGAAAGTCTGAATATATTTAAAGTTTAATTTTTTTTCTCTTTATGCTTAATTTTTTATGTTTTTAATTTGTGTTTTATTTGGGGGGTTTGGGGTGGCTAGGTGCTGGGAGTAGCATTTTCATTCAAAGTCCACTTTAAGGTGGTTCTAAATGCTTAACCATTTTTACCTTAAACACTTGCCTTCCACCCTATAGCATAAATGCTGCTACAGGGCAGCAGGGCTGCACAAAATCACACATATATATATATATGATTTGGGCGGCACAGTGGCTTAGTGGCGCCTCCTGCATGGAGTTTGCATGTTCTCCCTGTGTTCGCATGGGTTTCCTCCGGGTACTCTGGTTTCCTGCCACACTCCAAAGACATGCTGGTAGGTTAATTGGCTCCTGTCTAAATTGTCCTAGTTTCATCCCTGGCAATGCGGGATCTCCTGCATGGTAGGGGTTGGGGAAAGACCTGGCAACCTACCCTGTAAAATAATTGCTAAGAGAATTCATGGAAAAAGTCGCTTACGAGTGACGGTCCATGCAATCGCCAAGGGTCGGATATGACTGAATGGATAGATAGATAGATAGATAGATAGATACGTGATTCGCATCTCTGGGTAGGGTCGCACACACGTGCGCCGCCCTACCTGCGCCGGTAGAGATGTCAATCACTGGGTCTAGGCCGCCACTCAGTGGTTGTCGGGGAAAGCTGACGGGAGAAACCTGTGTGTAAACAACACAGGTCTCTCTGCTATCAGCATGGACATGCTGTTTTGTATCTCTGCACAGCAGAGAGATAAGGAAAAGCTGTGAGCTGGAGTTTGGCTACCATTTGTTAGTTCATCTAAATCTGCTAGTACATTTAGTGCTCCCCTCCTCAAAGGCTGACAATGCTGCTGTCTGCTGTACCCTCTGTGCTCATTCCTCCAGAGTTGTGTCTCACTAATACAGGAGGAGTGTTGCTGGCCTGATCACCAGGTAAAAATAGAGGGAAAAAAGCCAAAGAAAACTGATGCAGCCACCTCATCTAATGACTGGCAAGTTGCAATATAATACAGTTTTCATTTTAATACCACCTTAAAGTGATCACATTGTAGGGGTGCAGAGACAAAAAAAAATAAAATCACATCCTTTTCCTATAGTGTTGCCATCTGAGATCTCATTCACTTTCATGTTTATTAATGTGATCTGCAATCCCAACTCATTTACTATGGTGTAGAACCAAAAGCTAGGTAAAGGAAATGTGTCCACATTAATTGTGTTCTTCTTTCTTTAACTAAATGTAAAGTGTGACATAAAACGTCAACACTTAAGTCAAGCAGTGTAATGGAAACTGCACTGATATAATGTACATGTCAACAACAGGATGACCAATAAAGAGATGTCAGTGCAAGTAAAAATGTGTATGGCATGGGAATTTAAACTGTAGGTAAACCCCAACATAGAGCATCCCTTATTTGCTCCTGTTAGACCTGGGGAAGACCACTTCCGTACACTTGCGGAAATCTTTTAAAATAAGTGCCGTGTGGGAGATTCTGCATGGGCAAAGCAAAGGTTTACTCGCTTCCCAACCAGGCCATAGTAAAAATACATCATCGGTTGGAAGTGGAATACCGGGGGTTATGGCTACAGCAATGTGCCACAACTTGGTATTGTTTTTTTCAGCCAGCGATTCCCTTTCTGCTAAATGTGGTCTGAGTGGTGGATTCACCACTAGATCACTTTTAGAAGCGGCAGGATGGGTCGCCCCTATCCCTCCCCCCCTTTCGTCTCTTTCTAGAGGTTTGGGCTTACTTGGATGATCAGTGAGCCAGAGAACCGATCTGAGGATCATGGCAGCGAGATGAGTGAAGAGTGAAGGAAAGATGGCCTCCACTCTCTGGCCTAGGACAGGAGTCTGCAACCAGAAGATAGTAATCTACCAGTAGATATCGGCCAGGTGACTGGTAGATCGCGGTCTGGGCTTGCTGACCCGCCATCCCAGAGCATCAAACAGAGTGCAATGCAGAGAAACTACTTGTAAAGTTGGAGCTGTAGTAAGGAGCAGGAGCCGCATAAGCCAATGTAGTGCTGCTCCTACGCCCTGTCATGGTTGATGGGTGTAGTACCTGCCAATCATGACCCATTCAAATGAATAAGGCCGCTCTGCAATTGCCCTGCAACCTTGTACAGTACAGCAAACAAGGGCTTAAACAGGCAGTGGTGTGTGTTGCTTTCTCAACACCTGCTTTAACCCCTTGGACCCCGCAGAAGCATGCAGTTGTAGGGCACTTGCAGAGTGGTCCCATTTACTTGAATGGGTCTCAGTTGATAGGTGGTAGCACCCACCAAAAGCAACAGGGGGTGTAATTGTCTACACTTTTGGCTGCTGCCTCAGCAGCTAAAGGGGGTAAGGATTGGGAAGGCAATAAAACCGTGATTCAACCGCAGGGCTTTACCACCCCCCAACTTTACATGTGAACAAGCCCTTAGGGTGCCGCTGCCGAATGCAAATAAGGGCTCATTCATAAGTGCATCAGGCACTGCTGCTCCTCTGAAAAGCAATTCGAGTGCATTTGACAGGTGTTGAGGAGGCAATATCACCACCAGATTTAAACCCATGATTGTTGTACAGTAGTGCGGCAACTAAAGGTTTAAATCAGGTCTTTGACTTCTCCCATATTGTTCAGGTAGACCTCCACCTCTTTAAGGTTGCCTACCTTAGACCTAGGAGGACCGAAGCAAAGTCATCATGTCACTTCCAGTTTCGGCTTAATGTAAACAATATTGGATCAATGGTTTTTTTTTTAATCTAATGCTTTACATTGTAGATGATAGATGTGAGGTCTTATTAACCCCAGATCTCTCCATAAAGAGGACCTGTCACTGCTTATTTCTGCTTATTATATATCACAAGGGATGTTTACATTCCTCCTGAAAGGGACAGTGTAAAAATAAAAAATAAAGTAATAATATAATTTAAAAAAAAACTAAAGTGCCCCTGTCCCCCCATGCTTGTGCACAGTGGTGAACGCATACGTTGGTTACACCCACATATGAAAACGGTGTTCAAACCACACATGTGAGGTATCGCCATGAACATCAGAGCGAGAGAAATAATTTTAGCACTAGATCTCCTCTAATTCTAAACTGGTAAGCTATAGAAACTTTTAAAACGTCACCTATGGGGATTTTTAAGTATCGTAGTTTGGCGCCATTCAATGAGCGTACGTACTTTTAAAGCATGACATGATGGGTATCTATTTAGTCAGCGTAACATCATCTTTCATATTTTACAAAAGAATTGCGTTATATATTGTGTTTTGATGAAATAATAAAAAGAAGCGCCAGCAATTCAAAACTAAAAGAGCTGCAAACCTTAACCAAGAAAAGGTGAAAATTATAAATAATAAAGGAGTGCGCTAAAAAAATGACACAAATAAAATAAACACAAAATGTCCATAAATAATAAAGTCCAACCACCATCCAAAGTGATGAAAAATCTCTGCAATCTTGTATATATCAGAAAAACACCTTGCAAATATCCACCACCGAATGAAATGAATAAACTCACCAGAGCTATAAATCAGTATAATAGCAATTGCTCTGGGAGCGATGGTCTGCAGGGGTATCCGGAATAAGGGAGCAACAAACTGCAATCAGCCAATCAGCGCATATGGAACAGCCTTATAGCAAGCGGTCATCATATTCTCCATATAAATCGGTAATACTCGGGGAATCAGCAGAAATATAATGGTGCAGTACGTTTAAAACCATAAGTACTTTATTACCGCATTGAATATACACTCACAAAAATGGTGCCGAGTGACGAAACGCGTAGGGAGTGGTCTAGTGGATGTGACGTCAGGACGTTCCTCGGGACTGTCGGCTGTGAGATCACGGTGTGTGACGTTCGTCCCTGCTTTCCATAGCGGATATTTCAGAGGCTGTTACTGCTGGTGTCGGCTTAGACACCATTCTTGTGAGTGTATATTCAATGTGGTATTAAAGCACTTATGGTTTTAAACGTACTGCACCATTATATTTCTTCTGAGTATTACCGATTTATATGGAGAATATGATGACCGCTTGCTATAAGGCTGTTCCATATGCGCTAATTGGCTGATTGCAGTTTGTTGCTCCCTTATTCCGAATACCCCAGCAGACCATCGCTCCCAGAGCAATTGCAATTATGCTGATTTATAATTTGATCAGCATATAGCTCTGGTGAGTTTATTCATTTCATTCCGTGGTGGATTTTTGCACAGTGTTTTTCTGAATTATACAAGATTGCAGAGATTTTTCATCACTTTGGATGGTGGTTGGACTTCATTATTTATGGACATTTTGTGTTTATGTTATTTGTGTCATTATTTTAGCGCACTTCTTTATTATTTATATATTGTGTTTTGTTTTGTTTTTTAATTCATTAATATGTATTTTTTCCCAAAAAATTGTGATTAAAAAATCGCTGCGCAAATACCGTATGACAAAAAAAACTACAGCAACTACTATTATATTCTTTAGGGCCGCTGTAAAAAATATATAATGTTTGGGGGTTCTAAGTAATTTTCTAGCAAAAAAAACATTGATGTTTAGAAGAATTGGCCCAGTAAGGAAGTGGTTAACGCTCAACCTTAATAAATAAATTGCCAGGAGTAAAAAATGTGAGCAACATTTTTCTGAAGAATACAAATTTCAACTTGAATAGAGAGGCTGTTCATAATGGTCCTCTTTTACTGAGCCTTATTTGGGTGATAAGGCCATTCTTCCTTGTTATTTGATGACAGCCTTTTATTTTTTGGTGTACTTACTTACCTTCTGTTCCTATTACAGCTGCTGTCCAGGGGTAGACTGACCATTTGGAAACTCGGGCACTGCCCGAGGGCCCGAGGTCAGTAGGGGGCCCCATGAGATGCCCTTGGTATCTTTTTCATAGGCTTTTTTGAGTTTGGGCAAGGACACAGGGGCCCCATTTTCCCCTATTGCCCAGGGACCCCATGAGTTGTCAGTCCGCCCCTGATGCTGTCTATGTGTGTCATGGTATTTTGGAGACCTACCTGTGCATTTTTCTTGTATGACTGTATTCTTGATAAAAAAAAATTAAAAAAGGAATTTAAAAAAAAAAAAGCTTGCCAAATATTACTCAGTTTACACACTGTGCACTGAAGTATAGAATGGCAAATCTTCCCGGGCTTGATTCCTTTTTGAAATTCATGAAATCAAGACTAACCGGCAAACTATTATAACACAAGGCATGGAGACTGGGCACTGGCATGGGAGACAGTTATCAAGGCAAAAAATGTTTACTTTAGGCAGTCATATCCAGACATAGTTTGCCTAGCAGAATTGCAGCATCAACATCAGCTCCTGCCAACTGCCTCATATGTGACACCTGCATGTGCAGGAGCCCAACATTGGCCATGTTGCTTGCAGCATGCCATCAACAAGCACCTGTGCAGTTATGGTACAAGCACAGGCCCTGGGTTCAGAACTCAGGATGTGTACAACCTTTTCAAGAAGCAATGACAATGGTAAGATTAGTGACACAGCCTTGTGTTTTTTTCTTGAGCACTCTGTGGTATGATAGACAAGGCAAAGTAGCAGGAGGAAGAGGAAGACTTGCTGCTGTCTCTGGGCCAGCAGGAACCTTTGCCTACTGCCTCTTTAGCACTACCCCTTAGGGGTTGCTATTGAATTTGGGTCCCCCTACAGTCCTGCACAGTTAGTTAATCAGCATTTTTCACACACACACATTCATCCATGGTCAGAAATCAGGCCTTCAGCATTGTTTTGTTTTTTTATTGAGGGGATAAAACTTGGATGGAGTAAGGGGTGTGTAGGATACCCAAGGGAACTGAACTCTTGAGGACAAACTTCCTGAACAATTCACAGCTTCTCCTTTAAGACACATAGCCTCTGTTGGACTGCTAGCCAGCAAGTCCAGGTGTAGCACCCCAGACTGTAGAGGAAGTCCTCTTCACCCTGCAGTCTGGTAAATTTATTTTCATGAGCAGAAGTTCTAGCTCTTGCTCCTTCAGCTAAGGTGCACAGTCACTAGTAGGTGGCTGATCTGGTTTCCCACCAAAGTGCTCCTTCCCCTATCCACCCAGGCGGTGTAGGTGTACTCACTCAGATCCTCTCCTGCATGGCTTGTGGAATGGCTGCTGCTTCCAGGCCTATCAGCTGGACTGCTCCTTCCTTGCCACACAGGTGGTCTGCTCTCAGGGGACCACTGAGTCCTCTGATTTCCTCCTCTCTGACTCCAGCCTCGCAGACAGGCCTCATCCCAGCAGGCCTCCTGGCAGCCTTCTCCCTCCAGCTTCACATCTTCCTCACTCCAACTCCTCCTCCACTCTCCAACTCCTGCTACTGAGCAGGCTCCAACACCTTTTAAGGTAGTCCAGCCCCTTGCCAAGCCTCCTTTAGGGAATTGGCTGAGGTCCCTCAAAGTTTCAGCCAACCACTCTTGAGATCTTCCCACTGCCTCCAAGGCCCTCCTATGAAAGCCTCAGGGCAGGGGGAAATTCCAGTGGGACTGGCCTGCAGGGCCACTCAGTCTTGACCAGATTTTTACCGCTCTGACTATCTCATCTGACCTTCCAATCAGATCCATCAAGGATGTACTTCCACCTAGTGTAACTAGGAGGGTGCTACACCTCCATCCCTGTGTGACAGAGAAAGTAGGTACCACAAAACGAATTCAAGAGAATGAGGGCTGGGGTGCTGGCGGTGAGGAGGAGAATTTGAGGCAAGCTTCAAGGGGGACCTTTCACCCCTCCCAAATCCCAGGAGTTGAATGTGGGTGGAGTGAGATTGTTGAAAACTTTGAGTTTTTTGCTACAGGCAATATGTGACAAATAGAGCTTTAGATCCTTGATAAAAGAGTAAAATAGAATGTCTATTGTCACAATCCCAGAGGGAGCCCACCAATAAGCACTTTAACTACTTCAAGTCTGGACACTTTCACCCCCTTCCAATCCAGGCTAATTTTCAGCTTTCAGCACTGTCACACTTTGAATGACAATTACTCAGGCATGCAACACTTTACCTAAATTAAATTTTAATGTTTTTTTTCAGACAGATAGAGCTTTTTTTAATGGCATTTACTTACTATTGTTTTTTTCTTTTTTCTTTTTTCTTTTTTGCTATATAAATAAAATAAAACGCTGAAATTAAAAAAAACACAATTTTTGCATATAAATAATCCTTCCTCATAAATTTATCCCAAAATGCTACATTTCTTTCATAAAAATGTCCAAAATCTGTGCACATTATTTGGTCTGTGTGGAAGTTGTAGGAGAAGATTTACTAAAACTGGTGCAGCTGTGCATGGTAGCCAATCGGCTTCTAACTTCAGCTTCTTTATCTAAATTTTGACAATAAAAACTGGAAGTGGATTGGTTTCTTTGCAAAGCTACACCAGATTTTGCAGTTTTAGCAAATAACGCCCATAGAGTCCACAAACTATGGCATATTTAAAAAATGATCATTCCTGGTGTACCGACTGCCTATCTCATTTCTTGAGGCCCTAAAATATCAGGACAGTACAAATTACCCCTCTCTGGAAAGTAAACAGTTTGAGGTATATAGTAGGAGGCATGGTTAGTTTTTTAAAGTTTTACAGTTTTTGTCAACATACTTTGAAAAATGATGAAAGCAAAAAAAAAGTGTTTTTTTTCCCACAAAATTGTCATTTTAACAAGTTATTTCTCACACACAATATAGGCATACTTATAATTACACTCCAAAAACACATTCTGCTACTCCTCCTGAGTATGGCGATACCTCATGTGTGAGACTTTTTTACAGCCTTGCCACATCCAATAAGCACCTTCAGGCATTCTGGAGGCATACATTACACATCTATTTACTATTATTATACAGGATTTATACAGCGTTCAGTTTGCTCAGCACTTTACAATATAAAGGGAGACAATACAGCAATGATACAGTTCCATACAAGAGGGTTAGGAGGGCCCTGCTCCTTGGAGCTTACAATCTAAGAGGGTGGGGCTGGTGGTACAAAAGGTAATAACTGTGGGGAATGCACTTATATGAGGAATAGAAGGTTTAGGCTTTCCTGAAGAGATAGGTTTTCAGAGATCACCTAAAAGTGGGCAGAGGATAGATTGGGGTAGAGCAATCCAGAGGAAGGGGAGAAGTCCTGAAGTCTAGAGAAGTCCTGGAGATGAACAGGGGAGCTAGAGTGTGGAGAACTAGGAGTTAGTGGGAGGAGCGGAGAGGATGGTTTGGGTGATATTTGGAGACAAGATTGGTGATGTAATTTGGGGCAGAGTTATAAATGGCTTTATATGTTATTGTTAGTGTTTTGAATTTTTATCCGTTGGGCAATGGGAAGCCAGTGGAGGGATTGGCAGAGAGGGGTGGCAGATACAGAACGGTTAGTAAGGTGGATGAGTCTGGCAGCAGCATTCATGATAGACTGAAGAGAGGATAGCCTGCGATGAGGTAGGCCAATGAGGAGGGAGTTACAATAGTCAAGGCGAGATATAACAAGGGAGTGAATAAGTTGCTTAGTGGTTTCCGAGGTTAGGAATGGGCGCATCTTGGAGATGTTGCGGAGGTGAAGTCTACAAGATTTGGACAGTGATTGGATTTGGGGCTGAAAGGACAGATGGGAGTCTAGGATTACAATTCTCTATCCTCACACAGACAGATTTCTGTGTGAGGAGAGAAAGCCGGAGGCAACCGATGTCATTAGTCTTGTACCATGTCATGTGATCTGCCGAGTCCAGGTGATACAGCAATTCCCGGGCTCACAGATGAGCCTCTGATGACGACTAATATATTAGTATGTCAACCTGCATCAGAGCTGCTCCGATCCGGCTGTTTACATGCTATGGCCAGGCGGGAAGTGATTAAGGAGGAATCACTTTTCCACATCTCCTGTTGGAGGCAGAATCCCCTCTGATGACCAATGTGCCTCCAATCCTTTGATCCTTGAAAAAAGGTGACAGCTGCCTCAGCAATGCTTTTTTATTTTTCAAGTCATTATTCAACTACAACAGACAGGCCCAGCTGTAGACAGTGTTCACAAGCTGCATCAAGTCATGTACTAATGTATATACTGTGGAGACCACATGGGCTATGGGGTGTCTAGCCTGGACCACTATCCATATCCATAGAGGTAACCATGGCCCTCACACAAGTGTATGCTGCAGTGCACTGTGTAACTGAGGTATTAGAACCCTTTAACCCCTTCCCACCAATGTATCCCTGCCCTTTAAGAGTTTCTAGAAACCCAGAGGCAGGAATTTGGGGCATATGACCACTGTGATTGGCTATCACAGTAGTCACATGATCAGAAAGCTCCCAACTGCAAGTATTTATTTTATTTTGTTTCAGGTACTTATATAGCACCATCAATTTACGCAGCGCTTTTACATATATATTGTACATTCACATCAGTCCCTAACCCTCAAGGGGTGTACAATCTAAGGACCCTAACTCACATTCATACATACATATACTAGGGACAATTTAGAGAGAAGCCAATTAACCTACCAGCATGTCTTTGGAATGTGGGAGGAAACCAGAGTACCCAGAGGAAACCCACACAGGCACAGGCAGAACATGCAAACTCCAGGCAGGTGGTGCCTTGGTTGGGATCCGAACCAACAACCCTAGTACTGCCAGGTGGAAGTGCTAACCATTTAGCCACTATCAGGAGCTTACCGATCTTTGCCAGGGGACCGCATACATATGGCCGCTCGGTGTTAAGGCCCACCCGCTAGAGGCTACATATATACGTACGGCTGGCAGGAAGTGGTTAGTTATTATTCTGGTGATTATGATTATTTTTTTGATTCATCAAAAGATTTCATATACTTTAGATTAACTGTGAACGGAATGGGCTATGAACTCAGCTACGGTGTTCCCAGAAAGTATGTACTGTACACTTACCAGAGTTTATCAATATTATAAATCTGTTTTTTTTTCACTAAAAATAAAGTACAATTGTAAAAATACAGATCCATGTAGATGTATATACATAAGGTGAGGCACTCTACAGAATCACTATAAAGAGCAGGCGGTAGATTGTATGAGATTATCCCAGTATCCTGGAACAGACTGGCAAGCAGTAATACCGTCATGTTTGCTGTCAAGGCTTGTCACCTTTGCTGACCACAACACACCACAGTGACAACCCGCATTACTCAATCAGCTCTAAGTGATATAAATATAGAGCTCCATAAAAATTCCCCATATAATGATAGCGTAAGCAAAGTCAATTTATCATCCCTGTTTCTCACAAATCATTCCCTCAGGATGGTCAACCAACCATCAGTGAACTTAACCTGGCTCAGTTACAGGTTTAATTTCCTTTTCATCACTTCCACTCTGCTTTCCCCTTTCGGAAACAGAAAAGGGCATCTTGTTGTACAGTGGAAATAAGCACTGCAAGTCAGTCGGATCTTCATTTTTCTTCACCCATGATGTTTGTTTAAAGGTATGCCTTAGTCAAGCATGACATTTAAAATCACTCAAGGGATTTAGTGTACTTACTGAGCAGAATCTACTGTAGAAAGAACCATCCTAGCATTCGACTGGCAGCTGGCCACACTGCTATCCAAAACCCTCCAGTTGCCGGTATTCTTTATTTCTCAGTGACTCTATGTAGAATCTTTAAGAATACTAACCAAATGTTTCCTAATTCCTAAATTTTGGAACTCATCACATTTTTTATAAAGGGAAAGGCTAGCAACCCTGTCAAATTTTTATTGCTTATATGCACCCTTTCTATTTGTCTTGTAGCTGCCACTGGAACAGGCAAGTCTGCCAATGGGGCCATTTCTTGCAGCAGCTGTCCAAGTGTGGATATCCCTCACTTTGTAATGTGTTTTGGAAACACATCATTTTTGCTTTGAATTTACAGTACAGTACTTAAATAGAAGAGAGTTGCATAGCAAACAATCATTTAAAGACACTGGAATCCTAGTCTGTGAAAGCCAGGATATGGGAAACTTACCCTCCCTAGCGGTCTGATTATGTCAGTATTTCTGTGCTGAAAGCGGTACATTATTTTCAATGGAAATATGTTGTTTTTTTATTGTAGGCCTGTAATTCTTAGGAATAACTCACTGAAATCTGTCCAAAGAGGAGTCTAGTAAACATCCCAGATATGATAAAATTTGAAAAACGAAATCATAAATTATAATATAATAAATAATTATAAAAAATAATAATATAATAATACATTTAATTCAATAATGTAATGAAACCAAAAACACTGAAAATAGAATATAGCGCCAAGTTCACAGATCACTGAGCAAAGTCGCAGAATCGTTTTCAGTGTCTGATGACGGATTTCCCCACGAATCATTATCACTCAATTCTGCAAGTGATTCTGATTTACTATCGCTGTTCTCTAGCTGGTCTAAAACCGCTTTTGACCTAAAGGGACGCTTTTTGGACACCATGGATGTTTCTCAGTTTCCAGGCAGAAAGAACAGTAAAAATGCAGGCAGGGCACAGGACAAAGCACTCGGGACAAAATGTATGTGAAATGGTTTGATACAGTAATGTTTTACTATGTGATTTTAGTGTATTTAGTGAATGTCAGATATTTACATTTTTTAAATTCCTGCCGGTTCTGTCCCCCGTACGTCCCGACGCTTGCAAGGAACGGAACCCGGAAGACGGATGCCGGCATCAGCCGGAGGAGATGGCCGGGGGCGCTGCAGGGGACACATCGCAGGAGCGCAGGACAAGGTAAGTGCTGGAGGGATCCCAGAGCAACGCTGCAGTGTAATCCCGAGTGTACTTGGGGTTACCGCTTCTGGTACTGAAAGTTAACCCCTGAGCTACACTTGGGAATACTGCCAGGGGGGTTAAAGTGTTACTATACCCAGGACCCTGCATTCACTATATCTGGTCAACCACAGTACACAGAACATGGAAGTGCAATTATTTTAGTAAATATAAACTGCTAAATACCTTTTCTCATCAGTAGTATGTAGCAGTCTTGTGACTTCAGCAGAGCACTGGTTAACTCTTGTAGGAGGAGTTTTCTCTCTGCCCCAGGAGGATGTGAAACCTCTGACCCTCTGTCTGGAGAGTGCTGATTTGCCCTGTGCTGATCACATGCATCCTCCCAAGAAAAAAAAAACCTCTCTAGCAATGCACACCAAACTGAGCATGTGCATGTGACCATGGGTTCAGTCTGTATCAGGTGGTCATTTCAACAAGGAGGGGCAGAGAAGACAGGATCAAACAGTCTTTTTACACAATGCAGAGGATTAACCCCGTAGGTTCCAGGGGTATAACAAGCATGCTTTACTGCATATACAGACTGATTTTACTGTTGTTGGTTTAAAACAATTTAAATGGCTTGGGTTAATTTTATATCTGTTTTACAAATAAACATTTGATGGAAGATGCTCCTATGAGATATTCATAAGACTTCCCAGAACAGTATAGGGTTGATTTACTAAAACTGGAGAGTGCAAAATCTGGTGCAGCTGTGCATGGTAGCCAATTAGCTCCTAACTTCAGCTTGTTCAATTAAGCTTTGACAATAAAACCTGGAAGCTGATTGGTTTCTATGTCACCTTTGCTGTTAGACCAGATTTTGCACACTCCAGCTTTAGTAAATCAACCCCGATGTTTTTTTTTTCTTTTGAAGAGAAGTACAGCCAAAGCTCACTCAGCCGGTCTAGGCTGGGAAAAGATCCCGACTTCAAAGTCGGGATCCACCCCAGAGTCTGGAGCGGCAACTGGATCAGCCTCTCAGCGAGCTGCTGAGAGCCTCAGGCAGCCGCTCCCTCATCCTCCACAGTCTAACACTTCAGTGAGCGCAGGGTGGGGGGGGGGGGGGGATTTGGCAGAGCAGACAGTGATGACTGATAGTCACTGCTCTCTGCTCACAGTGGCGATGATCAGTGGTCATGTGTTCGCTGAGTTCTCACACTTAGAGCCGGCGGTAGAGACCGATGCTGGATCCACCTAGGTACATTTTTAAAACAAATAAATACCATACTTCTCTTTTAACAAATTGTACATCTGAAATAGTTTCCTTTCAGATTCTTTGTCTGTGATTGAAACTTCCAACTGGGACAGCAAGGGGGATGGGTTGGAAGTCACTACTCAAGCTAATTCATCTCATTCACTGGGTGTGTAAAATTTAGGCTTGAGGTACTGAGCTCTATAACAACAGGCTCTTTATGTTGCATAATACAACATTTCATTTTTGGCTGATTATATAAAACTTTTTTAAAGTTTTTATAAAACTTTTTAGATCCTATCATAATATATATGAAAACTGTTAGGCACAATGTACATGAGACACTTCTGAACGATGGAAGCTGACTGCTGGAATACGTAGGTTAAAAAACATCTGTTTAGCTGAGTTTATGTGCATTTTTGTGTGTTTGCGTTTTTTAAAGATAAGCACAGGAGAACCTCCCAAATGCCCAGAATGATCTGAAACGTGGTACATAATAAATAAGTACGTAGTAAATACTAACTATTTCAGACAAATACAGAGAGTAGAAGCAGAGACAGCAGTATGTGTTGAGATTAGGTTAGGTGTGAGTTGCTCCTTAAAATTTCTTTTGTTTCCAAGGGTGGGAAGGTGTCTGGTGGAGGGAGTCATTAAGGCCACCTGGCAGGGGGTCTTCATGAGGAAGTTCAGGTGTGAATGGTCATTAACATATCTTTTGTTTCCAAGGGCGGGAAAGGTGTCTGGTGGAGGGAGTAATTAAGGCCACCTGGCAGCAAGTCCTCATGAGGAATTTGAGGTGTGAATGGTCATTAACATATTTTTTGTTTCCAAGGGTGGGAGAGGTCTGAGGTGTGAATTGGTATTACAATGTGTGACAAGCTTGGTAGGAACATCCTGTGTTCAGTGTTTTGTCTATCTGAGTACCTTGAAAACGATTTGCATGCATTTTTTCATGATGAAAAAAAGCTCTGGACAGCATTGGGAACTGGAAGAGTTAAAAAAAATTTCAGACGCAAACACTTTTAAACGTGATTTGCTGCGTTTAGTCATGTTTGCAAGCATTCTGTGTTTGAAACTCTGATAAAATTGACTGTTGAATGCAAGTTTTCTGCATTCAGAAAAACGACTGTAAACTCAAATGCCTGTAAACAACTGTAAACGAAGATATTATTATTATTATTATTATTATTATACAGGACTTATATAGTGCCAGACAATACAGTAACAATACAGTTCAATACAAGAGGGATTAGAGGGCCCTGCTCCTTGGAGCTTACAATCTAGGAGGGAGGGGATAGTGGTACAAGAGGTAATTAGCTGTGGGGGGGTGGAGTGGTAGGAGGAGTAGTTGATTCCAGTATTAGCTGAGGTCGGGGTAGGCTTCCCTGAAGAGATGGGTTTCCAGAGTGCGCCTAAAGGTAAGCAGAGTAGGCGATAGCATGATAGCTTGGGGTAGGGAGTTCCAGAGGATGGGTGAAGCCCTTGAGAAATCCTGGAGATGAGCATGGGAGGAGGAGACAAGGGAGCTAGAGAGTAGGAGGTCTTGCGAGGAGCGGAGAGTACGGTTTGGGTGGTATTTAGAGACAAGTCGGTGATGTAATTAGGGGCAGTGTTATGAACGGCAGTGTTAGTATGTACATGGACACGTAGGAAAACATTAGGGTGCGTTCAAGGACTGCTGAAAAAAACGCTGAACAGATCCTGAATGTGAGTTTATCAGCTGCAATATACATGAACCCTTATGATAAATGTGTAAATGCTACTTCCTTGTACCTATACTGGACAGCACAACATCAATTTACAAGATGGAACAGGCAGTAATTTTAAAGCTGAACTCCAGTCAGATAGGAAATATACAAATGAATGCAGTTCTGTATTCAACAATACAGAGAAAAAATATTTTTAAATGCAAGCAGTTGAAGTATCTGACTTTGACCTGGTATTAGCCTTTTGCAGTACCTGTACAGCAAACAAAAAATATATATATTTATTCAATATTAAAAGTGTCATCCAAAAAACAGTCATAACAATAATAAAAACAAAGACTTTTCTCCCCTGATAAATATTGACTTCCCATCTAAATATGTTATATTAACTTTTAAATTAGCACAGTGGCTAAATGGTTAGCACTTCCGCCTGGCCTGGTTCAAATCCCAACCATTGCACCACCTGCCTGGAGTCTGCATGTTCTCCCTGTGCCTGCGTGGGTTTCCAAAGACATGCTGGTAGGTTAATTGGATCCTGTCTAAATTGTCCCTAGTATGTGTATGTATGAATGTGAGTTAGGGACCTTAGATTGTACACCCCTTGAGGGTTAGGGACTGATGTGAATGTACAATATATATGTAAAGTGCTGTGTAAATTGATGGTGCTATATAAGTACCTGAAATAAATAAATATAAATTCAAATTCCCATTACTTGATAACCAATAATTGTTAATTATTTAAACATAGTATGATAAAGTGATCAGTCTTAAATGCATGTTCATGTGACTGTCCCAAAGGAAAAGAGAGAATAGATTCATAGCTGCGGGGGGAGTTGGGTAAGGAAAGGGGGAGGAGGGGAGGGAGAAAGGAAGGGTGGGGAAAGTAGGAAGGGAATTGCAGGGCTACAAATGAAAAAGGAAAGAAGTGTTTCAGAACATTCCATTACAACATATCTTGTGTAGCAGTTGTATATGCTATACATTTTTTTTACTTGCTATATTTTTATTCTTTTAAGTGGAATTACCCTTTAAAGCTGAACTCGAGGCAAATGGCCTAATACACAGACAAAATATTATTTTGCCTGCCAAAAAAAGTTGTATTTTGGTTCGTCCATTTTTGAAATTTACACATCCAGGCAGATGACACCACTTATTCTAAATGTAGGATCTTGCTGCCAGCAAGGTTCTGCATTTTATTGTATAAAATTCAGTATACCTGTGTCAATGTGGCCTTGCAGTTTTAGACTGTAGAAGGTTGTTCAATGGTGTACTCTCTCCACCCCCCAGCCTGATAATTAGACAGAAAGGAGAAGTCGCTAACTGATGAGATAATTTTTTCACTCTGCTCTCTCCTCCTACCAGCAAGTTCCTTGTCCACACATTTGTGTGTAGCACACCTTATTAGTTCCCACTCCTGAAACTTCCTCTCCCAGTATAAATGCTGATGTACAGAGGAATCAAGAAGCTGATACTAGGTCAGATTCGTGTACTTTCACTAGATAGATTTAACAACTAGGGGACCGCCTGCAGTAAATATACCGCTACAAGGCGGCCCCTGTGCGCAGGATCACATACATAAAAGTGATCCTGCATTCCGGGGTAGGGGGGCGCGCACGAGGCGCGTGAACACCATACCCGCAGCACCGATTGCGGCCGCGGGTGTCAATCACTGGGTCCCGGCCAGTGATTACCCGCCAGAGCCCGGCGATTGCCGGAAAACACTGATGGGGAGGAAGGCTGCATTGTTTTCAATGGAGCTCTTCCTCCCTGTCAGCTTCAGCATACTGTTCTGATCACAGCCTTCTGGGACAGTGTGTAACAGAGAGGTACACCCCCCCCCCCGGTCCCTTCACACAGTTAACCCTTTCATTGCCTCCCAATGTTAACCCCTTCTTCCCCAGTGCCATTAGTACAGTGTCAGTGTTTGTTTTTTTTGCACTGATCACTGTATTGGTGTCACTGGGGATGTCAGTGACCCCAAGTCAGTTCCCCCCCAGTGTCAGAATGTCCGCCGCAGTCCCACCATAAGTCGCTGATCGCCGCCATAAGTTGCTGATTGCCGCCATAAGTCTCTGATTGCCACTATTATTAGTATAAAAAAAAAATCCAGTATCTATACCGCCATTTGTAAACGCTATAACCTTCATGTAAACCAATTAATTTACACGTATTTGGATTTTTTTTTAGCAAAGACATGTAGCAGAATACATTTTGGCTGAAATTTATGACGAAATTAGATTTTTAAATTTTTTTACTGGACATGATTTATAGCAAAAAGTCCAAAATACTGTTTTTTTTCTCAAAATTGTCAGACTTTTTTTTTATAGCGCAAAAAATAAAAAACGCACAGGTGATCAAATACCACCGAAAGAAAGCTCAATTCGTGGGGAAAAAAGGATGTAGATTTCATTTTGGTGCAGCATTGCATGACCGCGCAATTGTCAGTTAAAGTAACGCAGTGCCGAACCACAAACCGCTTATGTAATCGCTTCCTGATCGCCCTATAGCAGAAATACTACAACAGGGCGGCATGGGTGCACAAAATCACATAAATATACGTGATTCGTACTCTCGTGTTTTTCACGCCCCTCCCAGATAGCGTCAGATTGCCCGTCAGTACACCAGTCATCACATTTAACCTCTCAATTGCCAGGAAGAAGCTCATACGCAATAAACCTCCATTGCTAGTATAGTGTCTGAATGGATCAATATCTTTGATCAGATCAGCACTATACCAGTGTTCACATTAGTATAGCGTCCCCAAAAACGCAGCTTTAGCGGGATCAGCCCTGGCACCTGCCAGCACTTGTGTTTAGCCCCTACGCTTACCTCTCCCTTCTCCCCTAGCAAGTGCAGTGTCAGTAGGTCCCTGCCACTTGATACATTGCACACAAAACCGCAGTGTTGGCATAATCAGGCCTGATCTCTGTTAGCACTTGCCGGTAAATTTTGATGACTCTCATATGTAGCAGAGTGCCAGTACTAGTGCCACCTACCTTTTGGTGAACTGGCGAGCACCAGTGATCTAGTACATCCTGGTCTTTCATATACCTCTTAGATTGTAAGCTCCCAGGATCAGAGCCCTCCTAACCCTCTTGTATTGAACTGTATTGTTCTGTATTGTCTCCCGTTATATTGTAAAGTGCTGAGCAAACTGTTGACGCTATATAAATCCTGTATAATAATAATAATACCAGCACTGCAGTATGACTTGGCGATGTGGCGAGTCCCATAAGTGCAGTACACGCTGGTGCGGTGGCGAGCAGAAGTATTGTCCCGCAGCCACCAAGAATTCGCACACAGGCCCGTAGAGCCTCTAGTATCCTTCCAGATGTGCTTGCAAATCCTAATTGACAGCCCACAAATTCTGCAGCACCTGTACTTCCCCCATTCACTGCCCAACCCGGAATTCAGGTGGAAATAGCAAATTTAACTCCTCCCCTTGATTTTTTGGAGCGGTTTTTCATGGAAGATCTGTATGTATTGACTATGGATCAAAGCATTTTATATGCACAATAATTTGTCACCACCAACCCAAATTCAAACCTTGCCAGACCATTCGCATGGAAACTCATTACGGTTTCCAAATTTATATTTTTTGGGGGCCTAACCCTCAACATGGGCATTACTAAAAAAAATGAATTGCGGTTGTATTGGTCTGCAGACCTGATTCATCATATGCCCGTGTTCTCTGCTGCCATGGCCAGGCATAGATATGAGAGTATAATGTGTTTTATGCATTTCAACGACAACACACTCTGTCATCCTCGGGGTGACCCTGAATTCAGCCCCTCACAAATCACCTTAACCAAAAATTTGCAGATGTCTATACTCCCCAGCAAAAAAACTGCGTTGATGAGTCCTTCGTTAATTTTTCTGGCCGCCTTGCATTCAAACTATTTCTCCCCAGCAAGCGTGCCAGATATGGGGTCAAGATGTAGAAGACCTGTGAGAGGACAACAGGCTATACTTATAAGTTTCAGATTTACAAGTGAAAAGAAAGAAAGGGTCACGTGGAGCCCCCCGGATGCCAAAACTACATGGGGAGTAGTGGCAAGACAGTTTTGGACTTGGTGTCATCTTTTTTCCATATGGGGTACCACTTATACGTGGACAATTTTTATTCAAGCGTGCCACTATTTAGACATTTGTACAATCTTGGAACTGGTGCATGTGGCACCGTGTGACCTAATGTGTGCCCACCATTAGAAGTGGGTGGATGCAGGGCGGTGTATTTTAATGGTGGACATACCACACATTTTTTTTTCGGTAGAGATTTCTTCTCTTTTTTTCATTCAGTCCACAGGCTGTATAAAAAAAAAAAAAACATAGCATATACACCCAACAAGGACCAGCGATGTACTGGTACATCACTGGACTTTTAATGGTTATACCACGATGATGCCTACAGCTGCAGGCATCATCCTGGTATCATATTTTTCAGCCGGCGATCGGCTTTCATGTAAAAGCAATCCTAGTGGCTAATTAGTTGCAGGATTGCTTTTACAAGCAGCGGGAGACAATACCCCCCTCCCCCACTGCCTTCCGCAGCCTTCTCGGGCAGTCCTGAGCCATCGGGGGAACCTGAGAATGCAGCCAGTGCTTCTGCCAGCTGACCATAGAGCTGATTGGAGACCAGAATGGTGCCAATCATCTCTATAGCCTAAGAAATCAGAATCTACAAGCATTTCATCACTTCAGTTTCGCAGGATATAAACAGCACCATTTGTAAATTGGGAAAGCATCTGATCACATCGATCTTGGTTTGATTACATAATGTAAGGGCAGAGGAGAGATCTAGAGTATGATAGACCCCAGATTTCTCAAAAAAGAATATATGACAATGCCCATTGAAGTTATAGGGGATATTTTCATTCCCTGTGATAGCATTAAAAGTGGTAAAAAAAAATAAATTAAAGGGGCAGTGTAAAAATAATTAAAAAAATCAAAATAACTTAAATAAAAAGTACCCTCACCCCCCTGCGCATAAGCGCACCTGCGTTCGTGAGCGTTGACCCTGTGCCAGTATGTAAACAGCAGTTGCACCATGCATGTGAAGAATCACCACGAACGTCAGATCAAGGGCAGTATTTCTAATACTAGACCTTTTCTGTAAATCTAAAATGGTAGCTTGTAAAGGCTTTTAAAATGTTGCCTATGGATATTAAAAATGTATTCAGTTTGTCGCCATTGCACGGGGCATGCGCAGTTTTAAAACATGTCATGTTTGATATATATTTACTCGGCATACCATCATCTTTTATATTTTACCAAACAATTGGCCAATATATTGTGTTTTTATGCATTAAAAGTAAAAAAAGTGTATTATTTAAAAAAAATTGCGTTTGAAAAATCGCTGAACGAATACTATGTGACATAAAAAATTGTAGCACCCACCATTGTATTCACTAGGGTGTTTGCTTTAAAAAATATATAATGTTTGGGGTTTAAATTAATTTCCTAGCAAAAAATACTGATTTTTTTCATGTGAACAAAAAGTGTCAGAAAACGCTTGGTCTTCAGGTGGTTAGAAGAGTGAATGATATGTGGCATAAACTTCTAATGCTGAGCATAAAATGCCCCCACCCCCCAAAACGACCCCTCTTTGGAAAGCAGACACCCCAAACTATTTGCTGAGAGGCATGTTGAATCAATAGAAGAATTTATTTTTTACCACAAGTTTTTGGAAAATGACAAACAAAAAAAATTATTTTTTTTTACACAAAATTGTCACTTAAATGATTTATTGCTCACACCTGCCATGGATATATGTGGAATTATTCCCCAAAATACATTCTGCTACATCTCCTGAGTATGGGGGTACCACATGTGAGAGACGTTTTGGCAGTCAAGTACAGGACCCCAAAATCCAATAAGCACCTTCAGGCTTTTAAAGGGCTTTATTTCCTCATTACACTTCCAGACTACCTATCACAGTTTCGGAGGCCCTAAAATACCAGGATAGCACCAAACTCCCCCAAATGACCACTTTTTGGAAAGTAGACACCCCAAGGAATTTGATAAGAAGCATGGTGAGTATTTTGCAGATCTCGTTTGTTGTCACAAGTTTTTGGAAAATGAAGAAAAAAAACAAAAACATATTTTTTCTTTTTTTTATATTTCAAAACCTTGTGAGAAAAAATGAGATCTGTAAAATACTCATCATGCCTCTTTTTAAATTCCTTCAGGTGTCTACGTTCCAAAAAGGGGTCATTTGGGGGGGGGGGGTTTAGTGCTATCCTGGCATTTCAGGGCCTTCAAAACTGTGATAGGTAGTGAAGAAGTGAAATGAGGAAGTTACACACCTTCAGGCTTTCAAAGTGGTCTTCGGATTTCAGGCTCCTGTATGTGGCTAGGCTCCCAAAAAGTCTCACACATGTGGTATCCCCATACTCGGTAGAAGTAGTAGAATGTATTTTAGGGTGTAATTCCACATATATTCATGACTTGTGCAAGAAATGTATAATTTAAATTACAACTTTGTGTAAAAAAAAAGTTTTTGTCATTTTCCAGAAACTTGTGGAAAAAAAATAAATCTTCCATGGACTCAATATGCCTCTCAGCAGATAGCTTGGGGTGTCTACTCTCCGAAAAGGGGTCATACGGGAGTATTTGTACTATCCTGGTATTTTAGCACCTCAAGAAATGTAATGAGCAGTCAGAAAATAGAAGCTGTGTAAATTCCGTTATCTATATCATAGTTTGTAGACGCTATAACTTTCATACAAAGCAATCAATATACACTTTTTGGGATTTTTTTAACCAAAAACATGTAGCAGAATATATTTTGCCCTAAATTTATGATGAAATTTTAGTTTTTTTGGATATTTTTTATGACAGAAATGAGAAAATATTGTAACTTTTTTATCTCAAAAATGTTTTTTTTTTTTTTAGAACCAAAAATAAAAAGCTCACAGGTGATCAAATACCACAAAAATAAAGCTCTATTTTTGTGAAAAAAAGGACATACATTTCATGTATGTACCTTGTTGCATGATCGTGCAATTGTCAGTTAAACTAGTGCAGCGCAGTATAGCAAAAAAAATGGCGTATATTGCAGTATCTATGCCATAGTTTGTAGACGCTATAACTTTTTCACAAAATAATCAATATGCACTTATTGGGATTTTTTTACTAAAAACATGTAGCAGAATACATTTTGGTCTAACTTTATAACTAACTTTAAGTTTACTATATATTTTTTATAGCCGAAAGTAAAAAATATTGGGTTTTTTTTCAAAATTTTCAGGCTTTTTTGTTTATAGCATGAAAAATAAAAAGCGCACAGGTGATCAAATACCACCGAAAGAAAGCTCTATTTGTGTAAAAAAGGACGTAAATTTCATTGGGTGCAGCATTGCATGACCGCGCAATTGTCAGTTGAATTAGTGCAGCGCCGAGTAGCAAAAAGAGGCCTGGTCATTAAGGGGGGGGGGGGTAAATCCTCTAGAGGGCAAGTGGTTAAATAAAATGGTCATTAAAGGTAAAGTTCACCTTTTAAAAAAAATTATAAATGCATATATTTTTGCAGGCAAAAATGTGCATTTTATCCCCCAGTAGCCTGCAAAGTATTACACGTGATCAATGCAATGCAGGTGCAATGCCAGGCTCCTTCAGACTCTTCCTCTAGTTATCTGTCCAGACAGAGGTATAGGCTTTAAGTTGCAGAATAAAAAGTGATGTTGGTGCAGCACTACAATTCACCTTCCTTACAAACCACTTGGTATTTGCTCTCTTGTGACTAATACAGAGGATATAAACCAGGTGTGCTAGCACCAGGGCTGCTGTTAGAAACCACGGGGCCCCATACAGCCAACCTGGCAGGGCCCCCCCTTTCCCCAAAAAAACAGTTTATTACGCTTCAGTTATGAATGAACACAGCGAGTGATCAGTACCGAGCACTCATTGTGTTCATTCAGGAAGGAAAGGGGCTGGTAAAATGTTACATATTTACAGCACCCTTGCTTCTGCATCCTGAAGGATCCTATTGTGTGCTTGCAGCTGCTGGTAAAGAGGAGGGAAGGGAAGCCAGCAGCACTGCGGGGGTGGGGGCACAGAGGGGGGAAGCATGGGGAAGTATATGGTGCACAAGGAGGGTGATAAGGTGCTACGGGTTGGGAGGAGTTACTGGAACCAATCCCCTGTATGGCTCTCTCTGCAGAAGCTGAAAGCCACGGGGAGGGAGAGGAGAAGAAGCTGGGTTTCAGCTGCTGCGGAGAAAAGCCATACTGGGGATCAGTTCCAGCAAAGCTGGAAGAAGAGTCAATGAACTACGAGTGCGGGTGTAAGGGCCCTTTCACATGGGTGGACTCCCCCAGCAGATCCACCTGCTCAGCGGGGGATCTGTCCTCTGATGCTCGCTGAGAAGGCGGAAAACAGGTTCTGCTTATGCAGAGCGGAAATGGATACAGCTCACTATCCTCTATGGGTACACGAATGTAAACAGACCACCTGTCCATTAACAACCAATTGTCATCCAATCCACTAGATGGATGGGGAACAGATCCGCCATCTGTTTTCTGCAGATAGGATGGCATACAGGTGGGTGTAAACAGACACATGTTTGTTTACATTCGCCACTCCATAGAGGGCAATGGATGGTCCAAACAGGTCCACCTGAAAAACAGACATTGGTCTGTCCATGTGACATGGGCCTAACATGCAACATAAACAAGATATACCTGTGCTCAAATCCCAATAGCTTGTACATGCATTTATCTGTCAGGTGGTAAGGGGGTGTAACCGCACGTTTACACTAGAAATCCTGGAAGAACCATCTGCACACTGCTATGTACCCTTTCCAGCAGACTTTGCAAAAAAAAAAAGGGATTTTAAGTTCACACATATTGCAATACATGTTTAGGCTGGCCAACTGCGTCAAGGTCATCCGTTTTGGCTAGCCCTACTTTGCTCTGCCAACACAAATGCTACTGTGATCACAATGCCAATATGGGGAAAACAGACACAATGTCCACAGTCGCATTTGTGTTGGCAGAGCAGAGTAGGGCTGGCCAAAACGAATTACTTGGACGCAGTTGGCCAGCTTAAACATGTATTGCAATATGTGTGAACTAAAAATCCCTATTATTTATTGCAAAGTTTACTGGAAAGGGTATATAGCAGTGTGCAGAGGGTTCTTCTGGGATTTCTAGTGCTGACATGTAACATAAGCAGCACAGTGGCTAAATGGTTAGCACTTCCACCTGGCAGTAGTAGGGTTGTTGATTCAAATCCCAGCCACAGCACCACCTGCCTGGAGTTTGCATGTTCTCCCTATGCCTGTGTGGGTTTCCTCTGGTTACTCCAGATTCCTTCCACACTCCAAAGACATGCTGGTAGGTTAACTGGGTCCTGTCTAAATTGTCCCTAGTATGTATGAATATAAGTTAGACCTAAGATTGTATGCCCCTTGAGAGTTAAGGACTGATGTAAATGTACAACATATGTAAAATACTGCATAAATTGACAGTGCTATATACAGTGGGGATCGAAAGTTTGGGCACCCCAGCTAAAAATTTGTATTAATGTGCATAAAGAAGCCAAGGAAAGATGGAAAAATCTCTAAAAGGCATCAAATTACAGATTAGACATTCTTATAACATGTCAACAAAAGTTAGATTTTATTTCCATCCTTTACACTTTCAAAATAACAGAAAACAAAAAAATGGCGTCTGCAAAAGTTTGGGCACCCTGCAGAATTTATAGCATGCACTGCCCCCTTTGCCAGGCTGAGACCTGCCAGTGTCATGGATTGTTCTCAGTCATCATATGGGAAGACCAGGTGATGTCAATCTCAAAGGTTTTAAATGCCCAGACTCATCTGACCTTGCCCCAACAATCAGCACCATGGGTCTTCTAAGCAGTTGTCTAGAAAACTGAAACTGAAAATAGTTGACGCTCACAAAGCTGGAGAAGGCTATAAGATAGCAAAGCGTTTTCAGATGTCAATATCCTCTGTTCAGAATGTAATTAAGAAATGGCAGTCATCAGGAACAGTGGAAGTTAAAGCAAGATCTGGAAGACCAAGAAAAATATCAGACAGAACAGCTCGCAGGATTGTGAGAAAAACAATTCAAAACCCACGTTTGACTGCACGATCCCTCCAGAAAGATCTGGCAGACACTGGAGTTGTGGTACACTATTCCACTATAAAGAGATACTTGTACAAATATGGTCTTCATGGAAGAGTCATCAGAAGAAAACCTCTTCTACGTCCTCACCACAAAAATCATCGTTTGAACTTTGCAAATGAACATATAGACAAGCCTGATGCATTTTGGAAACAAGTTCTGTGGACCGATGAGGTTAAAATTGAACTTTTTGGCCGGAATGAGCAAAGGTACGTTTGGAGAAGAAGGGGCACAGAATTTAATGAAAAGAACCTCTGTCCAACTGTTAAGCATGGGGTTGGATCAATCATGCTTTGGGGTTGTGTTGCAGCCAGTGGCACAGGGAACATCTCACGAGTAGAAGGAAAAATGGATTCAATAAACTTTCAGCAAATTTTGGATGGTAACTTGATGCCATCTGTGAAAAAGCTGAAGTTAAAGAGAGGATGGCTTCTACAAATGGATAATGATCCTAAACACACCTCGAAATCCACGGGGGATTACATCAAGAGGCGTAAACTGAAGGTTTTGCCATGGCCTTCACAATCTCCTGACCTCAACATAATTGAAAATCTATGGATAGACCTTAAAAGAGCAGTGCGTGACAGACAGCCCAGAAATCTCAAAGAACTGGAAGACTTTTGTAAGGAAAAATGGGCAAAGATACCTCAAACAAGAATTGAAAGACTCTTGGCTGGCTACAAAAAGCGTTTACAAGCTGTGATACTTGCCAAAGGGGGCAGTACAAGATATTAACTCTGCAGGGTGCCCAAACTTTTGCAGACGCCATTTTTTTGTTTTCTGTTATTTTGAAAGTGTAAATGATGGAAATAAAATCTAACTTTTGTTGACATATTATAAGAATGTCTAATCTGTAATTTGATGCCTTTTGGAGATTTTTCCATCTTTCCTTGGCTTCTTTATGCACATTAATACAAATGTTTAGCTGGGGTGCCCAAACTTTCGATCCCCACTGTAAGTACCTGAAATAATAAATAAACATGGTGAAAAATGTTATTTTGTGTCCTTCATGCTGTTTGTTGTAAATGTTTGAAAATCAATTAAAAAGTTAATCACAAAAAAAACATGGTGCAAAAGATGAAGTTAACCTTTAATGATTGTTAGTTATTATTATTATTATTATTATTATTATACAGGATTTATATAGCGCCAACAGTTTGCTCAGCACTTTACAATATAACGGGAGACAATACAGCAACAATACAGTTCAATACAAGAGGGATAGGAGGGCCCTGCTCCTTGGAGCTTACAATCTAAGAGACCTAGATGCACTGATTTGTGTCTGTCTGGAGTTACGCTCTAACAACATATTTGTATTTAAAATGTGTATTTAGCCATTTTTCTGGCAGTTCCCTTTAAGTTTTAGAATGTTGCAAGTCCTTAATATTTCCTACATAAATGCATAACATATTGGCCAAAATGCTGCACTTTATCAACTCTTCAAACTTGACAAAATGAAACATTGTGACCTTTGTGGTAATTTGGCAAAACCAGGAAAAATGTCAAGAATGTAAGTTCATAGGAGAAGTTTTTAAACAATCATAAGATGGATGATCACCTTGCTTTTGAGTGGAATATGCAGTTAAATTGTGCTGCTGAAGATTTTCTTGGCCTTTACTCATCATCATGGTCCACTGACTTCAGAGGCTTGGTACAACAGCTGTTCTCCGCTTCCTTATTCAAAAGGGCTCAGGGTGTTATGTAAATGTTACAGGATGTGATTGTATCAGACCACGCAAAGCTTGGGTCACTCAGATATTACCATTACCGTTGCTTGGATGATATATGATGTATGCTATACAGAAATGCATTTTCTTTTCATATTCCACATTCCTGGGCATGATTTAAATTGGATATCCAAACTTAAAAAAACCCACCACTTTTGGTTGGCTGAAGAAAATACAGAAATATAACCCCTTTTCTTTTTGTGCATTTATTGTCATATTGCATTGTATTAGCCATTGGTTAGTGCAGAAAGTTAGAGGTTTAAGTAATGCCCTTTACTGACTAACTGAAAAATGAGGTTCTTCAGTCCCTTCCATATAAATTAAAAGTCAACAGCTATAAATACTGTAGCTGCTGTCTTTCAATAAAAAGACACTTACCTGTCCAGGGATCCAGTGCTGTCTCCACCAGGGCCAGTTCTTTGCCAGTCTTTGTGTCACCATGGTAACTGTGGGAAACCAACTGTGACTCCATGTGGCTTTACACATGGCTTCCCACTGTATATGCATGAGCAGCGCTGTCCCCTGTGAATGGTCCTACAGCCTCCTTTGATCTGTGACTTGTCCCAAGAGGCTTCGGGCAGAAAGGGGGCCAATCTTCAGCAGAATGGGTAGAAGTGGGAATGGGTACCTATCAAAACCATATACCTGCCCCCCCCCCCCCCCCCCCAAAAAAAAAGTGCAAAAGATGAAGAGGAGGGGGGTAGGAGACAAAAAATCAAAACTTCCCATTTGGAGTGAAGTTCTGCTTTTAGTTCCTCAGATCCCTTCTTCATTTTTTATACAAATCAATTGTATAAACTGTATGAATTGTGTAGCACTACCCCCATAGGAGCTGCTTGCATGATGTCCCGGTTTCCCTGTACTTCGCCCCGCAGCCAGGCACAGTATATTTCTTTAGCCAAATACACACACACACACTTCCACTCATTATCTTCAATGACCTGCCTAGGGGATGTTTTGTTTTTGGAGTGTATTGTAGAACTGAGGATAGAGATGGGGAATTGTAGTAGGATACTCCAAATCAGATCTATTCACACTGAGGACATCTCTTAGTTGAACACTTACGAAGTCTTGCCTGTCAGCAGTAGCAGTAGTAGTTACAGGGCTGAACTCCTCAGGTATAAGCCAGTTATGACAGATTTTGACAGCCCAAAGGTAACGTAGCTAAGCAAAGTCTTTTGCAGTATCAACACTTGGACAAGCTCTTCAGAATACTAGCCAGTGTTCCTTTTTTCCAGACCCACACTGACTATCAAACCCCAGGGGAGATCGCAAGCACACAGCATCCCCAAGTTCCTTAATGTTTGTACTCACAAAGCCCAAGGATAGAATGGTTGCCTCCTCCCAATCATCCAAGGGAAACCCTTCAGTGATATCAGATAGAGCCTTAGCAGATAACTCCCCTAAGTCAGCTTCCTGCAAAACCAGGGTCACTCTCTCCAACTTTAGGCCCTCAGATTGACCCACCTGAGGCCACATCACAGCAAGTGCAAGGCAAAGCAACCTGCCTCCAGCCTGGCTGGTGCAACCCACTCCTGGGAAAGACACTGAACCCATGTGCTCTCAGAATATAAATACCACTCCAAGCATGCAATGGGACTGCCTTCCCCTACAATTGGCCAGGGCTGTATCCATATTCATGCTGTTCATTTGACTAGTTCCCTACCCATGTTCTGGAAGGCTCTCATAGCTTCCTGAAGGCGGGCAGAATGCAGACAAACTCCAACTCCAACTCCAAAAGCAGCATCAGAAGACATCAATCACAGCACTCTGTTAAGCAGAATACCACACTGAATTTACCTGACACATCCTAGCAACTAACTAGAAGGGTGCTAAAATTGTATAAATGAATAAATTGTATAAGCCCTGACGGGATCTAACGAATACTGAAATCTTGCATCTTTGATAAATTAGGTTAGCCAATAAAGGGCATCGCTTAAACTTTAAACTTTTTGTATTTATTGTAGAATACTCAATCAATTAATAATGATACAATTGTAACTCCTAAGCTTTCAGGAATTCCTGCTCTTTCTCAAAACTCACCAGTGAAAAGCTGTAGCTTTTTTGTTTTCATGCATTTATTGTCATATTGTACCCTGCCAGCCATCGATTAGTGCTGAAAGTTTAACTGAAACCCTTTATTAGCCAACTGACATCATTAAAGATGCAAGCTTCTGTGATTCCTTAGATCGCCTTCAGTGGGTTTTATAACATTTTTTTGTAAAAACTGTTTTAATTGCATACTGTACATTGTAAATTTATATAAAGCCTGATACAAGGATCTAAATAATTCTAAAAGCTTGCATGTTTAGTAACTTAGATTAGCCAGTAAAGGATATCACCTAAAGTGGTTCTAAAGTCAAAAGGATTTTTTACCTTAATGTATTCTATACATTAGGGTAAAAAACCTTCCAGTTGCTCTCCCCCCCCACCCCCCCCCCCCCCACACTAAATACTCACCTAAGTCCTGCATGTGTTTTCTCCTCTCTCCCTGTTTTCACAAGCTTGGCTGAGGGAAAGGGGAATGGGGCCAAGCCACACTGTGTGTGTATATGGACGCATAAAGCCAGGCTTGGAAGCTTTCTATAGGGGCACACAGAGAAGAGGCAGAGCGGACAGCAGCAGTGGGGGACCCCAGAGGATGAGGTAGGGGCTTGCATAGAGCAGGTAAATATAACATCTTTTTATTTTAGTGAAAAAAAAATTGCCTTTACAACCTTTTTAAACTTTATGCATTTATTGTTGAATACCATACAATTAGTAGTGATACAACTGTTATACCTACGTTGACGGTTTCAGGAATCCCTGCCCTTTCTTAGAGTTTACCAGTGAGTTGCTGTAACTGAAACCTTGAAAGGGGTCTTCTTCTCAGTGAGAAGATGGTCAATGTGGTTGATGTGGAGGGTGGAGGAGTAAATCAGGATTATCAGGCAGGATTATCAGGAGTCAAAATGAGTGGTAGGTGTTCACAGAAAAGGAAAGCCAGCCCTGGGTTTGAGCACCAAAACAAATTTGCCAAGTTAGGTGAAGATGTGGGGGTGGCAAACTCAGAGATGGCAGTCCTAGATGTCACTGCTTCCCCTAACAGCTGGGAAGGCAGCCCACAGAGTTGATAAATTATTGGGAGGGGTTGGGCATAACCCAGCTATCTTGATCCATGTTAGAACTAATGACAGAATACATAGAAGGTGGAGACTCCTTAAAAATCAAGTAGAAGAACTAGGTTGCAAGTTGAAGGGAAGGGCCTCTAAGGTGATATTCTCTGAAATATTGCCTGTGCCATTCACAACACAGGAAAAACAGGGGGAGTGTCACACTTAAACCTAACACAGGTGGTCAGACACTCTAGCTGGCTTCTGTGTTCTTCACCTATAGCAGCCCCCCTTTTCCATAAGGCAAGCAGGCCTACCAGTACTCAGCTGCCCCCAGGACAATATAATACACATATATATATATACATACATAATGTTATAGTACCTGGCTACCACGTATGGGCAGGTGCGAACTGAGCACAGCATACAGGTACTTGTGGTAGACAGACAGGCAGACTGGCTTGATGACAGTCCAGGTACAAAACAGGCAAGGTTTAGGATAGTAAATATTCAATCTGAGGTCGTCAATGAGGGAATCCAAACATCAGAGCCTGACAGACAGGCAGGGAGCTTGCAGCATGTTTTACAAATGCAATATCACAAGCATGGGACTGCAGGCTTGGCTGGCTTAAATCAGGTTTGGTCTCCACCCAGAGACTAGTCACATCAATCACCTTGCAGGTGAACAGACAGACAGGGATGCATCATAGCTAAAACCAGGATGCTGGAATAAGAACAGCAGCTGTCAAAGAACAAGAGCATTTACACACCCCTAACAGGGAGCTTAGAGAACTGAATGCTTGGCTAAAGACCTGGTGTAAGAGAGAAGGATTTGGGTTTCTAAAGCACAGGGCTGACATTTCATTGGAATACAACTTATATGCTAGAGATTAGAGATGAGCGAATCGAACTTGGCGAAGTGGAATTCGTTTCGAATATTAGGAAAAATTCGATTCGCATCGAATCCGAATTTTAGCAAACTTCGGATGCACGAATCGAATTTTCCCCGATCAGCCGGCAAAAGTGTCACTGCAGAGAGCTCCGCTATTTCTGACAGTTCTCTGACAGTTCTGACAGTTCATTTACAGCGGTTGAAACATTGTATCTATTTGTTTCCATTTAGGATACAGATGTTTTTATTCGGAAATAAATAGATACAATGTTTCAACCGCTGTAAATGTGAAGGAACTGTCAGAGAACTGTCAGAAATAGCGGAGCTCTCTGCAGATACACTTTTTGCTGTACTGGAATTCTTCTTCTTTTCATTCTTGTTCTTCTTTTCATTCTTCTTCTTCTTTTCATTCTTCTTTTCATTCTTCTTCTTCTTCTTTTCATTCTTCTTCTTCTTCTTCTTTTCATTCTTCTTTTCATTCTTCTTCTTCTTTTCATTCTTCTTCTTCTTCTTTTCATTCTTCTTCTTCTTCTTTTCATTCTTCCTTTCATTCTTCTTCTTCTTCTTTTCATTCTTCTTTTCATTCTTCTTCTTTTCATTCTTCTTCTTCTTCTTTTCATTCTTCTTTTCATTCTTCTCATTCTTCTTTTCATTCTTCTTTTCATTCTTCTTTTCATTCTTCTTTTCATTCTTCTTCTTCTTCTTTTCATTCTTCTTCTTCTTCTTCTTTTCATTCTTCTTTTCATTCTTCTTTCATTCTTCTTTTCATTCTTCTTCTCATTCTTCTTTTCATTCTTCTTCTTCTTCTTCTTTTCATTCTTCTTTTCATTCTTCTCATTCTTCTTTTCATTCTTCTTTTCATTCTTCTTCTCATTCTTCTTTTCATTCTTCTTCTTCTTTTCATTCTTCTTTTCATTCTTCTCATTCTTCTTTTCATTCTTCTTTTCATTCTTCTTCTCATTCTTCTTTTCATTCTTCTTCTTCTTCTTTTCATTCTTCTTTTCTTCTTTTCATTCTTCTTTTCATTCTTCTTCTCATTCTTCTTTTCATTCTTCTTCTTTTCATTCTTCTTTTCATTCTTCTTCTTCTTCTTTTCATTCTACTTCTTCTTCTTTTCATTCTTCTTTTCATTCTTCTTCTTCTTCTTTTCATTCTTCTTCTTCTTCTTTTCATTCTTCTCATTCTTCTTTTCATTCTTCTTTTCATTCTTCTTCTCATTCTTCTCTTCATTCTTCTTCTTCTTTTCATTCTTCTTTTCATTCTTCTGCTTCTTATTTTCATTCTTCTTCTTCTTCTTTTCATTCTTCTTCTTCTTCTTCGTCGTGCCCCGTGACTGCCCAAATGAGTGAAGTGTGCGGTGATTCTAAGATCGACGGCACTCATCTGCATGTCATACTGACTGACAGTATTATTTCTCTTCCCCAGCAGACTCCAAGGGCATTTAAATTAAAGGTACAGTGTTCTGCACTAATATAAAGGCTCTCTGAAGCCTAGAAACCCTTTTAATAAGTTAAATTCGCAGCGAATAAATTCGCATCGAATCAAATTTCTCCCGCAAATTCGGCGAATCAGCCGAATCGAATTTTTGAATAATTCGCTCATCTCTACTAGAGATGGTTTGCACCTAAATGTAAAAGGGTCTGCTGTGCTCGTGGAAAGGTTTATGGGAAGGCTGGAAAAGTATTTAAACTAGGATTGAGGGGGGAGAGTGAATTAGATTATAATGGGGCAGACATGTCAGACAGGGATCAGTCCCTAACGGTGGGTGGAATGGGGGGGAGGACTGTGGCAGGAGATAAGAAGGTTTCCATGTTATAAACAACCTTTGGAAATATTGGAATTTGCACTTAAAAAAATACAAAATACATGTACAAAATGTGACAATAAGTTAAGGTGTTTGCTCACCAATGCCAGAAACTTGCCAAGCACAATAGGTGAGTTGGAAGCTGTGCTGCATGAACAGAACTATGATTTAATTGGTATTGCTGAATCTTGGCTTCATTCTTCACATGACTGGGCCATTAATATTCCTGGATATGTTCTCTTTCAGAAAGACATGGTAAAACGTAAAGCTGGTGGGTGTCTGTCTCTATATGAGAAGTGATTTCAAAGTGTGTGTGAAAGAGGACCTAACTGATGGAGAGTGTGATGAGGCTGAAGCATTATGGATGAAACTGCATATTGGTGTGTGAACTACAAAGTTAATCATTGGAGTTTGTTATAGGCCACCCAGTCTTAATGAGGAGACTGATAGAATGGACTGCAGGGGCTGGCACAGTGATATTAATGTGGAATGTTTACTACCCAGAAATTGACTGGAGTAATGGCACTGCAAGAACAGTAAAAGGGAAAAACAGTATAAATCTAGTGCAAGACAATTTTATGGTACAGATCATAGAGGCTCCAACTAGGAATGATGCTCTGCTGGACCTGGTAGTCTCAAACCATGCAGAGCTTATTATTAATGTTCATATAAAAGAACATCTGGGTAGACGTGACAAAAACATGATTTCATTTAATGTTAGCTGTAAACAGCAAGCACATACTAGAAAGCTAAAAACACTTAATTTTAAGAGAGCACATTTTCCAAGGATGAAGACTGCTCTCCAAGACTTAGATTGAGGGAGAATATTGGCATTGATAAACACAAAACAGAAATGAGAACTCTTCAAAATGCCTATATGTGAACATGCTGTAAAATATATTCCTGTGGGCAATAAGTATAAAAGGATAAAAATAAAACCTATGTTGCTCACAGTCAATTAAAAAAGGTATAAATGATAACTAAATAGCTTTTAAGAAAATAAACAAATGAAGAAACACTGTCATTGTTTAAGCGTTACAAAGAATATAACAGAATATGTAAAAAGGAGATCAAAGCTGCAAAAATTCAAAACGAACTTCAGACTGCAAAAGGGAGTAGGACAAACCCCCCAAAAAATCTTCAAATACAGTATAATAATAATAAAAAGGTCAGGTCAGAGCATGTAGGCTCTTTACAAAATAATCTAGAGTGGGTGACTGGGGACAAAGAGAAGACAAATTTATTAAATACCTTCTTCAGTTCTGTGTATACAAAGGAGCATGGTAGAGCTCTTGTCCATAATGAGGATAATATTGACACAGCCCCAGATGAACCACTATAGCTCAAAATTGATATGGTCCACAAATATTTTGACAGAATAAAGGTGAATAAAGCACCTGGACCAGATGGCACACACCCACAGATCCTAAGAGAATTTAGCTCTGTCATTTCAAAGCAATTGTTTTGAATATTTCTGGACTCTTTAATGGCTGGCATAGTACTACTGCATTGGCATAAGGCCAATGTGGTGTCTATAGTTAAAAAAGGATCAAAGTCTTTACCAAGTAGCTACAGACCTGTCAGTTTAACTTCTTTAGTTGAAGATACTGGAGAGTTTAATAAAAGACCACATAAATTAGTTTTTGGTATAAAAAAATATTTTAAGCAACAGACAGCATGGATTCATGAAAGACAGAAGTTGTCAAACAAATTTGATTTCTTTTTATGAGATGATAAGCAAAAACTTAGACAAAGGAGTGGTGGTGGACGTGGTATACTTAGATTTAGCAAAAGCCAGACAGAGTTCTCCACACGCAGCTAAAGTGTAAGGTGAAGTCTACAGGTTTGGGAAAATCAGTTTGTAAATGGATAGAAAACTGACTAAAAGATGGTATTCAGAGAATAATGGTTAATGATTCATACTCTGAATGGTCTAGGATTATTAGTGGTGTACCCCAAGGTTCAGTGTTGGGACCCTTACTTTTTATCCTATATATAAACAATATAGGGTCTGGGATTATAAATACCATTTTAGTCTTTGCAGATGACACCAAGCTGTGCAGTGGAATAATGTCCTTACAGGATGTCTCCAACTTACAAGCCAAACTCAATGCATGGTTTAATTGGGCAACTATGTGGCAAATGAGGTTTAATGTTGATAAATGTAAAGCTATGCACTTGTGGGCTAAGAATATGCATGCATCATACATACTAGGGGGGGGGGGGTACAACTGGGGGAATCAGTGGTGGAGAAGGATCTGAGTGTTCTAATGGACCATAGTCCTAATAATAGCACTCAATGCCAAACTGTGGTTGTCATACATCCACTGGTCCAAAATAAATTGAGCTCTGTCATTTCAAAGCCATTGTTTCTAATTTTTAGGGAATCTTTAATGACTGGCATACTACCTGTCAGGTAAGGACTCACCGCTGGGTGTGCTGGGGCTCACCTGCTGTGTGGGCTGCAGTATCAGTTCTCACCAGCAGGTGCTTTTCAGCAGCCAGGATCTCACTCCTGCAATCAAGCCATCACCTGAGGCTGATTGCAGGAGGTGTATTTAAGCAGTACCAGGCCTGCAATCAGTGCCTTGGTGTTTTCCCATGGGGCCTTGTTGTCCTGAACCTGTATCCTGTCTTCTACCTGCTTGACTCTCCTGCTCGATTCTGACCACGACTGAACTCTGCCTGCACCGACCTGGCTCTCCTTTTTGACTGGCCATTTGCCTGCCCCTCTGTGCCATATCTGCCTGATTGTTCCTGACCCGGCCTGCCTGACCACTCCACCTCTCTAGCCCTGACTACGCCTATGTTCCTGTATATATTGATATTAGTTGAAGGTTTGATTTTTGTTTACTGTGCGTTTCTGTATATTTGTGCAGCTCTTAATAAATTATATTATTATTACATCATTCCTGAAGCCTGCTGTTCCCTGTGTCAGTCCACACATCTCTGGTCATACCGGGATCCCTGACAGTACCACTGGATTGGCTTAAGGCTAATGTGGTGTCTTTACCAAGTAATTATAGACCTGTTAGTTTAACTTCTAAAGTAGGGAAGATACTGGAGAGTTTAATAAAAGACCACCTACATGAGTTCTTGCTTGAAAAAAAATATTTTAAGTAACAGACAGCATGGATTCATGAAAAACAGAAGTTGTCAAGTAAATCTGATTTCTTTTTATGAGGAGGTAAGCAAAACCTTAGACAAAGGAATGGTTGTGCAAAAGTGTTTGACACAGTTCCCAAAACATGGCTAATGTGTAAGGTAAAGTCTACAGGCTTGGAAAAATCAGTTTGTAAATGGATAGAAAACTGGCTGAAAGTCTGAATTTAGAGAGTAGTGGTTAATGATTCATACTCTGAATGGTCTAGGGTTGTTGGTGGTGTACCCAAATGTTCAGTGTTGGGACCCTTACTTTTTAATTAATTTATAAACGATATAGGGTCTGGGATTATAAACCCCATTTCAGTCTTTGCAGATGACACCAAGCTGTGCAGTGGAATAACGTCCTTACAGGATGTCTCCAACTTACAGGCCGACCTCAATGCTCTGTTTAATTGGGCAACTATGTGGCAAATGAGGTTTAATGTTGATAAAGGTTCTGCACTTGGGGGCTAAGAATATGCATGCATCATACATACTAGGGGGTATGCATGCAAAGCCAAACTGTGGTTTCCAAAGTGAGTTTCTTGTATTAAAAGAGGTATGAACTCCTGAGAGAGACATAATTTTGCCTCTGTACAAATCATTAGTAAGACCTTATCTGGAATATTGGGCACAATTCACAAAAAGCATATCGATAAGTGCAGAGAAGGACAACCAAACTGATAAGAGGCATGGAGGAGCTCAGTTATGAGAAAAGATTAGAGAAACTGAATGTATTCTCTCTTGAGAAGAGGAGATTAAGGGAGGATATGATCATCATGTAGTGAACTTGGTGTAGAGTTATTTACTTTAAGGTCATCACAGAGGACAATGGGGTACGCTTTATGTCCGGAGAAAAAGAGATTTAATCTTTAAATACTGAAAAGCTTCTTCACAGTAAGAGCTGTGAAATTGTGGAATGGACTCTCTCAAGAACTGTCCAGCCCAGTAGATTGTTTTAAAAAAGGCTTGGATTCTTACCTAAATACACAAAATATAACTGGATACTAATATTTATAGGTAAAGTTGATCCAGCGAATATCTCATTGCCTCTTGGGGGATCAGGAAGGAATTTTTTCACCAGCTGGAGTAAACTGGATCGTGGTTCATTGGATTTTTTTTGCCTTCCTCTGGATCAGCCATGGGTATAGGATAGTGTATATGGAGGTATTTGATTTGAGTGTGCTTTGTTTTTTGTTTTTTATGTTGGTTGAACTGGATGGTTTTGTGTATTTTTTTCGACCAGATTAACTATGTAACTATACAGTAAATGTAACTGTATAAAAAGTGTTGGCTGGAATGCACGTGAATGGACACCAATTGACCACTTAGGTGTGAATGAGACCTGCAGCTTTTATAATGTTTTGAACTTTTGTATGTTACTTAATTTTAAGTCTATTTAAAATTAAGATGACCTACCCTGCTGAAGGAACAGGAATTAAGACAGACCTGCTGGCAGGATCAACAGCTAATAAAATTATGCCACAAGAGGGATTCAGAAAATCATGCTATTGGCATTAATTCCAGTAGAATCCTGCATTCCATTTTTTAATTTAACCTACAGTTCAACTTTAGACTTACTATACTTGCTGAAATGTGTTGTTTGCATCCTTGAATTCATTTTTGGTCCATCTAGTGAAAAATTAATAAATCCTGTGGCACAACAAAATGGAGCTTGCCTACCACCATTCCACCTCTCACAAACTCCTACTGGCCAATTAGACAGCCTATCATAGTGATGTGCCTATAGGTATTGGGTCAGGAGGAAACAAATGTTTGAGCATTGCACATTCAGAATAGCATCGTATTAGAATGGGGAAAAAAGTTGCAGAATCCTGGAAGGAAATAAAACAATGAAAGCCAAATAAAAAGCATATAAATGTTATATGCAGTATCTAATATAAAACAAGCAGTCATTGAAGAATAAGAATTAAAAAAAATGCAAGGTTTAATTTGAGTGTATTGTTTTTGTAACCAAAAATATATATAAAAATGAGGTATAAAGCGTATCATTGTTTTGTCCTTCATCTCCTCCAGGATGTTTAGCCAGAGGGAGTGATGTTAAGATCTGCTTGAGCTGAGCAATACAATATTACCTTTCAGCTGTGAAATTGATTAATAATTTGGAAATGAGATCAATATTAGCTTTGATTATGCTTGCAATGGAGTCATAATATCACAATGTTCCCTGTCTCCTCTCTAGATACATTGCGACATGGTAGAAAATTATCGACTATTAAGTTACTCAGACATTGCATGGATGGAGCAAAAGTGAATCTGCTTCCCTTAGTCTTTGTCACTTAAAAAAAGCTAAAAAATATGAAGTATTTATGTATTCCAGATCTACTGAATTAAAATTCAAGAAAGCCTGATCAGTCAAATGTTCTTCCAGCAGTGCTCCAAATCTTATGTTTGTGCTATAATTCTTCACACCACAGCCCCCCTCTTCACATCACAGGAATATGTGCAAGGCAAGCTTCAACTCTACAGTCCCTCTCTACATCACATTACTCTACTCATAGCACAATCCCCCCGTTGCATCAGTGTCCTCAGTCCCCTCTTCACGTCAAAGCCCCCTCTTCACATCACAGACCCCCCCCTTCACATCACAGTCCCCCTTTCTTATAACAACCCCTCCCCCTATGCATGGCAGCCCCTCCTTCACATCACAGCCCCCTTTTTCTTATCACAACCCCTCCCCCTTTACATGACAGCCCCCTTTCACAACAGTGTCGTCAACAACCTTTACATCACAGTCCCCAACCCTTCACATCAGTGTCCTGAGCCACCCTTTTTACATGACAGTCCCTCGTTACATCAAAGCCTTTCTTTATATCACAGGCAATGCTTTACATTAGTGTCCTCAGCCCCTTTCACATCACATTCCCATCCCATCAATGTCCACAGCCCCTTTACTCATCACTGCCCCCTTTCGCATCACAGCCCCCCCCCCTTCGAATCACAGTCCCCCTTCACATCACAGTCCTCCCTTCACATCACAGTCCCCACTTTCACATCATTGTCCTCTGCCTCCTTCACATCACAACCTCCTTTCCCCTTTCATATGACATTCCCTCTTCACATTACAGCGCCGTTACATATCACGCCAGTGTCCTCAGCCCCCTTCAAATCACAGTTCCCCTTTGACATGAGTGTCCCCAGCCCCCTTCACATCACATACCCCCATTCACCATCCTACCTTACACAGCAAGACAGATGACAGGAGTGTCAGGGCAGGAGCTGAGGAACGGACAGGCAGGCCTAACAATGTAACGCACTGGCTGACGACAACCACCACCCACAGACCGAAGTCCCTCAGGGCGCGGAGTCTAAGTCCCAGGCTGCCCTTCACCAGGGCCCCTGATGGTGGGGATGGACTTGACGCAGCCAGGAACCAGGTCGCGGCCCCCGAGACACCTCAGCTGCGGTAATGGCCGCCGCCAATGGCGTGTAGCTGGTGGAAGAGACAAAAGAGTAGTCAGACAAGCCGGGGTCAACAACAACAGGACAGAACAGTACAGGACAGCAGACGAGAATCACAGGTCACGAGCCGGGTTCAGCAACAGAGGGTCAGATCAAAGGAGAATACAAAGAATAGTCAAGACAAGCCGAATCAGATACCAGGAGAGTCACGAGAGTCAGAACAGAGTAACAGCAACACAAAGACACAAGACACAAGTGCAAAGAGCATGCGCGGGCCACAGGCTTATATGTCATCAGCCACACCCCTCTGGAGGATGGACCACAGAAACCTGAAGGCATAAAAGGGCTCCCATCATGCACAGCAGAATCCAAGATGGACACCAGCACATGAAGTAACATAACCACAGGGAAAAGGTAGGACCTTGACAGTACCTCCCCCTCAAGGGCCCCTCCCCCTCCGCGGCTCAACAAAAGGTTTCTGAGGAAAGCGGGTATGAAAAGCGCGGAGGAGGGCAGGAGCATGGACATCCGCGGAAGGAACCCAGGAACGCTCCTCGGGACCATAACCGCGCCAATGAACCAGGAACTGTAATTGACCGCGCACCAATCGAGAGTCCAGGATCCGGCTCACCTCATACTCCTCATGACCGTCAACCCGGACAGGACGGGGCCGAGGAAGAGAGGTAGTGAAGCGATTGCAGATCAGAGGTTTCAACAGGGAAACATGAAAGATATTGGAGATCCGCATCCCAGACGGAAGGGCAAGTGCATAGGCCACCGGATTCACTTTGCGGAGAATGCGGAAAGGACCGACAAAACGGGGAGCTAGTTTGGGTGTGGGCACCCGAAGATTGAGGTTGCGAGTAGACAACCACACCCGATCGCCGACCTGGTATGAAGGAGCGGGCAACCGTCTGCGATCAGCCTGGAACTTCTGGCGCTGAGCTGAGTCCCTCAAGGCCCTCTGGATCTGCCCCCAAGAAGAACGCAGGGCAGCAAGATGGTTCTCCACAGCCGGAATGTCCTGTGGTGAGAACCTCTCAGGTAATACCGCGGGTTGAAACCCATAGTTTGCCATGAAGGGAGACATCCCGGTGGAGGAGTTGACCGCCGAGTTCCTGGCAAACTCTGCCCACGGCAGGAGATCGGCCCAATCATCCTGATGGTCTGAAATATAACACCGAAGGAATTGTTCTAAGGCCTGATTGGAACGCTCCGCAGCCCCATTGGACTGCGGGTGGTAGGCTGATGAAAAGGAGAGACTAATACCCAACTGGGAGCAGAAGGCACGCCAGAATCTGGACACGAACTGACTCCCGCGGTCTGAGACAATCACCTTAGGTAACCCATGCAGGCGAAAAATCTCCCTGGAAAAGACCGTGGCCAGTTCCTGCGCTGTGGGTAATTTCCTGAGTGGAATGCAATGGCACATCTTGGAAAACCGATCGACGATCATGAGGATGACCGTATGACCCCGAGACACCGGGAGGTCTACAATAAAGTCCATCCCTAGATGTGACCAAGGACGCTCCCCATTGGGAATGGGTTGCAGAAGACCCAAAGGGAGATGCCGTGGAGACTTATTCTGGGCACAGATCGAACATGCCGCTACATAAGAGGCAATGTCGGCACGGAGGGTTGGCCACCAGAATAAGCGAGAGACGACCCAACACAGCTGGTTCTTCCCCGGATGCCCGGCAGTTTTGGCGTTATGGTAGGTACGCAGCAGGCGGGTGCGCAATCCCTCGGGTACGAAACATCTACCCTCCGGCCTCCCGGGAGGAGCATCAGTTTGAGCCGCCAAAATCTGCTCCCCAAGGGGAGAGGTCAGACTGGTGCGAATGGCAGCCAGGATCTGATCTGGAGGTATAAGTGAGATTGGCTCAGAGTCCTCCCTGGACAACTCAGAGTATTGCCGTGATAACGCATCAGCCCTGACATTCTTGGAACCAGGCAAATATGAAACCACATAGTTGAAGCGTGACAAGAACAGAGCCCATCTGGCCTGGCGGGGTGTCAATCTCTTGGCCTCCGAAAGATAAGTCAGGTTCTTGTGATCGGTAAGAATGAGGACCGGAACCGCGGAACCCTCGAGCAGGTGCCTCCATTCCTTGAGAGCCAGAATGATGACCAACAACTCCCGATCTCCAATCTGGTAGTTGCACTCAGCCGAGGAAAGCTTCCTGGAGTAGAACCCGCAGGGAAGTAGGGGTCCATCGGGTGACCGACGCTGAGACAGGAGAGCCCCTACTCCCGTCTCGGAAGCATCAACTTCGAGGACGAAGGGCAACCCAGGATTGGGATGCGAAAGAATCGGAGCCGAAGCAAAGGCAGCTTTCAGAGCCTCGAAAGCTCTGATGGCCTCGGATGGCCACTCGTGAGGGTTACTCCCCTTCTTGGTTAGGTCAGAGAGAGGCTTTGCCAATGTGGAGAAGTTCCTGATGAACTTCCGATAGTAGTTGGCAAAACCCAGAAAGCGCTGAATGGGCCGAAGACCATTGGGACGAGGCCACTGCAGAACTGCCGCAACCTTCTGAGGGTCCATGGAAAATCCCTCCGCGGAAATTATGTAGCCCAAAAAGGCAACCTGGGATCGATGGAACTCGCACTTCTCGAGTTTACAAAAGAGTCCGTTCTCACGCAATCGTTGCAGCACCTGCTTAACATCCTGGACATGGGACTCCATGGAGGTAGAGTAAACCAAGATGTCATCCAGGTAAACCACTACGCATTGCTGCAACAAATCACGAAGGACATCGTTTATGAATTCCTGAAAGACCGCGGGCGCGTTACACAATCCGAAGGGCATCACCAGGTATTCGTAGTGCCCAGTTCTGGTGTTAAACGCGGTCTTCCACTCATCCCCCTGTCTGATCCGTACGAGGTTGTACGCCGCCCTAAGGTCGAGTTTGGTAAAGACCGTTGCTCCCTTAAGGCGGTCGAATAACTCAGAAATCAAAGGAATTGGATATGCATTTTTAATGGTAATCCGATTGAGACCCCTATAATCGATGCAGGGCCTCAATTCCCCACCTTTCTTCTTTACGAAAAAAAACCCCGCTCCTGCTGGGGAAGTAGACTTACGAATGTGCCCCCGGGAAAGCGCATCCACCACGTACTCCTCCATGGCCTTATTCTCCGCAACCGAGAGAGGGTACACCCTGCCACGTGGAGCAGTGGCCCCGGGTTGCAGGGATATGGCGCAGTCGTAAGGACGATGCGGTGGTAAGGTACCAGCGCGTACCTTATCGAACACGTCCCGGTATTCCCCATAGTCGGTGGGCAACGCAGAGTCCGAGGAGGCACACAATACCTTAACCGGCCCCCGGATGCACCCGGCCCCACACTGTGGAGACCATGAGAGAATCTCGGCTGTTTGCCAATTGAAGGTTGGATTGTGCCTCTGGAGCCAGGGATACCCCAAAACCACCGAATAGTGTGGGGAAGAAATCACCTGAAAACAGGCCAACTCCCTGTGAACAGCCCCAATGGCTACCTCTATTGGCAGGGTCTCGTGGGTAACCTGCGGCGGCTGCAGGGGCCTGCCATCTATTGCTTCGAGAACCAATGGGGCAGCACGAGCCTGCAGGGGAATGGAGTGCTGCGCAGCAAACGAGCTGTCCAAGAACAACCCACCGGCCCCAGAGTCTACCAACGCCTGGGCCGTCACCGAGCCCCCTGTCCAAGAAAGGACCACGGTGATCAGTGGCTTATCCTTGCGGAACGCCGGGGACGAGGAAACTCCACCCAAGATCTGTCCCCGACATGATCTCAGGTGCGAGCGTTTCCCGGACGGACCGGACAAGACTGCCGAAAGTGCCCACCGAGGCCACAGTACAGGCAGCGACCCTCCCGACGCCGAGCGGCCCGCTCCCCCTCGGAAAGGCGAGCAAACCCCAGCTGCATGGGTTCCCCACCAGACAAGCTATCCCCAGGAGGCGTGGGAGGAGAGGGAGGAACGGGTGGGACAGAAAACGCAGGTGCCAGTCGATTGGAAGGCCTCCGCAGGCGTTCCTTGAGTGAAGGCCTCTCCCTGAGCCTGGTGTCAATCAGGATCAGGAAAGAGATGAGCTCCTCCAACACCACAGGCAGTTCCTTAGCTGCAATCTCGTCCTTCAATGAGTCAGAAAGACCATGGGAAAACGCAGCCACCAGAGCCTCATTGTTCCAACCGACCTCTGCCGCCAGGGTACGAAACTCTATAGCGTACTCGGCCACGGTCCGTGAACCCTGATGCATGGTCATGAGCAGCTTGGCCGCCGAGGCGGAACGAGCCGGTACGTCGAATACCCTACGGAAGGCATCGACAAAACCAGAAAAATCTTGAATCACCGGGTCGTTCCTCTCCCATAAGGGATTTGCCCAGGCCAAGGCCTTGTCTGAGAGTAGTGAGATGAGGAACCCCACCTTTGACCTCTCAGACGGAAAGGCGTGGGGTATTAATTCAAAATAAATACCCACCTGGTTGAGGAACCCACGACACTGACTCGGCTCACCCCCAAAGCGCTGTGGAAGAGGGGCTGAACCGGTCATACCTCTGGACACCGCGGGTACCGCATCAGCCGCGGCGGTAGGCACAGCAAGCGGAACAGCAGCGGAAGCGACCACCGGAGCGACCACCGGCCTAATAACACCAGGAGTAAGGTGCGCGGTGCGTGCAAGCAGAGTTTGCAACGCCTGAGCGAACTGATCCAACAGGTGATCCTGTTGATCGAGTCTGGCGACTAGCATTGGGAGCGAAGGCGTGCCTGCACCGTCAGGGTTCATGGCACTTGTGTAATGTCAGGGCAGGAGCTGAGGAACGGACAGGCAGGCCTAACAATGTAACGCACTGGCTGACGACAACCACCACCCACAGACCGAAGTCCCTCAGGGCGCGGAGTCTAAGTCCCAGGCTGCCCTTCACCAGGGCCCCTGATGGTGGGGATGGACTTGACGCAGCCAGGAACCAGGTCGCGGCCCCCGAGACACCTCAGCTGCGGTAATGGCCGCCGCCAATGGCGTGTAGCTGGTGGAAGAGACAAAAGAGTAGTCAGACAAGCCGGGGTCAACAACAACAGGACAGAACAGTACAGGACAGCAGACGAGAATCACAGGTCACGAGCCGGGTTCAGCAACAGAGGGTCAGATCAAAGGAGAATACAAAGAATAGTCAAGACAAGCCGAATCAGATACCAGGAGAGTCACGAGAGTCAGAACAGAGTAACAGCAACACAAAGACACAAGACACAAGTGCAAAGAGCATGCGCGGGCCACAGGCTTATATGTCATCAGCCACACCCCTCTGGAGGATGGACCACAGAAACCTGAAGGCATAAAAGGGCTCCCATCATGCACAGCAGAATCCAAGATGGACACCAGCACATGAAGTAACATAACCACAGGGAAAAGGTAGGACCTTGACAAGGAGGTGGAGCAGGTCTGGACAGACGGCAGGAGATGCCCAACTTTGAGCTGTTAACAAGCAGGGTGGCCCTAGCAAGTAGAGGATGACAGGTGGTGATGGGACAACCCAGGAGAGGGTAGCTAGTCAGGGGGAAATGTAGGGGGGTGAGAAGACAAGAAGCAGAGAGACACCCTGGCTGTTGAGTAGCCACAGTGGAATCCTGATAGGACTGTCACTCAGTCCAGGTGTGGATTGCAACCCTTCATTTACTGTAGTGATGCCTGATGTATTCCATCCTCACTACTACACACAAATCTCAGGGCTGTCCTTTATTGGAAAAGTTTTCCTCTTCTATCCTGCGTCATGGACATTGTTTATGGACAGTGAGGCAGCCCATTATTGTGCTGGGCCAATAGGAATATGTACTTCGGCACTACCAGAAAGTGTCAGAGTCACTTCCACCAACCAGAGACATACAGAAAGTAGCTGGACTGAAGCTGTGGAAGATTTTACCCCCTTCATGACCAGCTCATTTTTTGCTATACAGCACTGCGCTATTTTAACTGGCAATTGCATGATCTTGCAATACTGTACGCAAATTACATTTATATATATTTTTTTTACACAAATAGAGATTTCTTTTGGTGGTATTTGATCACCACTTTTTTTTTTTTAAAATATAAAAATGAAAATTTTGAAAAAAAACAATATTTTTTACTTTTTGCTATGACGCATATCCAATAAAAAAAATATAATTTTTTTTTTTTTTTATAAATTTAGACCAAAATATATTCTGCTACATGTCTATGAAAAAAAAATCCCAATAAGTGTAGATTAATTGGTTATAGCGTCTTCAAGCGATTGTGTGGCACTTTGTGGGAACTGACTAACTGCCACTGACACTAATACAATAAACAGTGCTAATAATATACACTGTCACTGTACTATTGACACCTGCTGTGAATCGGTTAACATTTAGGGGCAATAAAAAGGTTAACTGTGTTCCTAACAATGTTTACTGTATGTAGCATATAATGTTTTTGATAAGCAATGTACTGGTTTTTACTCCCTTTTCAGGGAGAAAAAATGGCACATTGCTACTGTCTGTAGAGAGCCCTGTGTTGTTTACCTACATAGAGCTCTTTTCTGTCATTTACTCATCCAATTGGAAGATCCAGGCAGAAATCATTGGCCGGGACCTGCTGATTGGCTTGAGCTTTGTCCACTTATGGCTCAGGTCACCATCAGACTTTTGTTATGGGATATAGATTCGGGGAATTTGTTACCTACTTCTAATAAGAAGCTATGTTACATACATACCATCCCTTTGGAGGATTATATGCCTATGAGCAACTCCCTTTGGTATCTAGGTTGAGTATTTCTTGTTCAACCATTTCCCTGTTTTCCATCTGAATCCCATTGATGTCTATAGGACTGATATCATATTATATACAGCTGCTTAGGCTATCCTTTCCTGTGGGGGTTTTGGTGTGGGTCCTGATATATGCCTCCCACATCTGCACGTGGGGGATACCCATTTTCTGCACTACGGAATGACCTGTCGGGCCTTTTCCACCTTGTCTGATTTGTATTTATGCACGGGAGGTCTGGGGCCAATACATCTTCATACAGTTTGTCTTTAGCAGCTCAAAATCCTCCTGAAGAAACAGGCACAATATCCTGCGAAACATGTTGAGGAATTGCTATCCAAGTCTTAATTACATATGTGCAGAGCGCATACTCCAGAAATAATATATGTAGGATCAGATTATGTACAGTATGTCAGTTAATATTGTTATGGGTATCCACCTGTACTGTTTTTAATATATTTAAGGTTTTGTAACAATAAAGACTATTGGGGAGGTTCTCTCCTTGTTTCTTCCTGCAAAAATGTATGAATTTTAAATTTTGTAAAGGTGAAACTAGCCTTTAAAGATAACACTCTTTAATAATTTTAGTTACTGACCAGGAAGAACTATAAAGATAAAGACTGCTGTTGATATTTTTTCTTATTATCCAAATTTTATATTTATTTCAAGTAGATCAGTGATCCAATACCTTTAAGTATGATTCTGAAGTGGGAATGTTGTTCTGTTAGCCAGTCATCTTTTATTAACTCCAGATTTATTATTTATTTATTGTAGGTACTTATATAGTGCTGCCAATTTTATGCAGCGCTTTACATATATATTGTACATTCACATCAGTCCCTAACCCTCAAGAGGTGTACAATCTAAGGTCCCTAACTCACATTCATACATACACATACATATTAGGGACAATTTAGACAGGAGCTAATTAACCTACCGGCATGTCTTTGGAGTATGGGAGGAAACCGGAGTACACGGAGGAAACCCACAAAGGCACTGGGAGTATATGCAAACTCCAGTCAGGTGGTGCTGTGGCTGGGTTTGAACCAATGACCCTAGTAGTGCCAGGTGAAAGTGCTAAACATTTAGCCACTGTGGGGGGTAAAGGAATAAATTATATATAGAATAAAAATAAAGTGCAACACGTGAATTCCCAATGGGAATAAACAAGTGCAGGTGTGAACAGTATCATATAATACAATAGTGACAATAATAAACAGATATGTGCAGCTCTGCACATATCTGTTTATTATTGTCAATTTTGAGGTGTTTTTATTGCTTACCTTTCTGTGCATGGTCGCTTTCACCTTTATTATAATTTATTTGGCGCTCACGTTCTCTCTTTTATATAATACAATAGTGAATGATACACAAAACCCGCCAATATAAATCAAATCAAATAAAAAACATACGTAATCAAATATGAGTCCACACAAGATGCATATAAATATCCAATAATAGTGCTCCAAAATAATTAACTCTCATGCAAGTGATGGTGTGTATTCACTCCATGTAAATCCTTAGTGGCCAGAGTGCCCCCTCACCTCTTTACATCAACCCTGCAGGTCATTTATTTATGGTTAGTATTTCTTTAGCGCTACACTGTTTTGTATATTTAGTCACTTCACCTATTGGGTACGAGGTTAGTGTCAGCAGCTTGAGTGTTAGGGCTCCATTTTAAGCACAGAAGGATCTTCTCTTTCTTTCTCTCTTTTTTTCCATTTAACCACTGTGCTGCCCCTGATTAGTTAATTGGCAAGCAACCACCACCACCTCTAACAGTATATAACTAAATTACCTTTATGGGGGAGGCACATTTGTCGGGGGGCACATTTGCTGCTGGGGTCCTTTCCAGAAGTGGGGGTTATTTCTAAAAGTGGGAGCACTTCAGACTCTGCACCACAGTGATTGCACGAAGCGAAAGTACCCAGGAAAATACTTTGAAAAACACCAAACAGACAGCAGTTGACCTTGTTTACCCATTAATGCTCCATCCACTCTGTAACATGTGCTCTCTAGCACTCCTTCTGACAGTTGTGTCCTCTTTCCTTAAACTCTCTTTCCTTCACCCCTCTTCTCCACCCCACAGCTTATATATAACTCCCTCACTTCTGTCCTCTCCCTATTACTGCACTCACCTACTCCTGCTAACTCTAAATCCACATGCTAATACAACCTCCAGGACACTGAGGAATGTCCCTTCATAAATCACACTCCATATTACCTCCTTCACCCCTCTGCTTCTCCTAACCTCTTGAGATATATCTCCAAACCCCAGGCTTCCATCATCTAGCACTCCTTCTGACAGTTGTGTCCTCTTTCCTTAAACTCTCTTTCCTTCACCCCTCTTCTCCACTCCACATCTTATATATAACTCCCTCACTTCTGTCCTCTCCCTGTTACTGCACTCACCTACTCCTGCTAACTCTAAATCCGCATGTTAATACAACCTCCAGGACACTGAGGAATGTCCCTTCATAAAAATCACACTCCATATTACCTCCTTCACCCCTCTGCTTCTACTAACCTCTGGAGATATATCTCCAAACCCCAGGCTTCCATCATTTAACTGTATCCAACGCACCCATCACCCTGCATCCTCTGGCAGCAGTCGCAATCCACACAATTTAGTTTCCATCCCTCTTCTTTCCAAACCAGACTCCCCTTCTCTTGTGCCCTTTGGAATGCCCGCTCAGTCTGCAATAAACTCACCTCTCTCTATGACCTCTTTATAGATAACTCATTTAGAGTACTCACCGAAATTATTACCGAAACCTGGCTCCATGAATCCGACACTGCTTCCCCTGCTGCCCTCTTCCAAGGTGGGCTTCTCTGGGCTCACTCCCCCAGACCGAGTGGATAGAAGGGAGGGGGAGTGGGAATCCTTCTAGCCCCACATAACACCTATCAGGTACTTCACCCACCTCCCTCTCTGTCACTCACCTCATTTGAGGCACATTGCATTCATCTTTTCTCTACAGTTTCTCTAAGGATAGCTGTGATCTACTGGCCTCCTGGACCAGTAACAGCCTTCCTTGATGACTTCTCTGCCTGGCTACCCTACGTTCTCTCTTCTAAAATCCCCACAATCATTCTTGGTGATTTCAAGATCCCTGTTAATATTAACACTCCTGCTACTTCCAAACTTCTCACTCTAACCTCCTCCTTTGACCTTAAGCAATGTGTACATACTTCTACTCACTCAGATAGCAACACCCTTGACCTTGTTTTCTCCCACCTATGCACTTTTTGAAACCTCTCCAACCATCCTTTCCATCTCTCTGATCACCACCTTATTAGTGTCCTCTCTCCCTCTCCTCCAGCTCCTCTCCCTCCAACCACCTAATAGTTACCGTAGATACCTTCGTCATCTCAATCCTTCTCTTCTCTGCTGACCACATATATGACAAACGCTCTTCCCTGTCCTGCCCCAGCTTAGCCACTTCTGTTTACAACACTTCACTGTCATCCTCCCTGGACACACTTGTCCCCCTCACTACACACAGAATCAGCCCCCGACTCCTACAACCTTGGCAAACAGATAACACCAGAAATCTGAAAAAACATAGCCACACTCTTGAGCGCCTATGATGTAGGACCAAGTCTCAGAAAAATTCAACCAATATAACTTTGCTACAAGAATATAATTTCTGCCTCCTCAATACCAAGCAGACCTGTTTTATCGCTCTCATTAACAACTTACCAACCCGTCCACAAAAACTGCTCTTTAACGCTATCTCTCTACTTCATCCTCCACTGCCTCCACCCACTAACTCACTCACTGCCCAGGAGATTGCCAATCACTTCAACATAAGATTGATACAATTCGTAAGGATATCTCTGCTGTACAGATACCGTCTCCACTTAATACTCCATGTCCACAGGTACAATCATTACTTCTTTCATTCAACCCCACCACTATAGATGAGGTTGCTAAACTTTTTTCTAACATTCACCTAACCACCTTCCCCCTGGACCCTATTCCCTCTTAAATGCTATGGTCACCCTCTGGCTCTATCTAGACTCCACCAATCTTAACAACCTATGCCCCATCTCCTTACTTCCTTTTTTATCCAAACTCCTCGAATATCTGGTCTACAACTGACTGAGTGCTTTTGAGAACGTATTCTGTATACGAAATGCGTTAAGGAGGAGCCTTGTACGCCGTGACGTCATGCCGCCGGATCACGGAGGTCCGGCGGCCATCTTTCCCAACCAGCTGGTCAGTGTATTAAGCAGCTTTTAAGCTGCATGTCAACTTTTACCTAAGGAGACCCATAGTTTTTCACATGTGTGTTCATGCTTTTATTCGTTTACATCGGGATATTTATTTCATAAACCTTTAAGGAAATACTACACTATGGGCATCTATATTTTCTGCTCTGTGTCAAGCATTTAAACCCCCTAGGACCCCAGGTGTTCTTCCCAGACCAGAGGAGGGAGTTTTGTGACCAGAACCCATTACAGCTAACCCTTAAAGGGGACCTCTGATTGACGTCTAAATGCCCACATCCACAGAGGAGGTGATTCCTGCACCAGGTTGTATCTTACCCTACTAAAGAGGAGACCTCTGGCTGATTTACATGATTAATGCGCATTAAGATTGCGCTTCTGGTGAGTGTGCTATCTTACTATTTATCGCATGTCACCGGAGTATTATCTGTTCACACTAGGATCATAAAATTACTCATCTGGATATAACCATTTGGAACTACTGATATTATAACCAATTTTTGGGATATAGTCCCTTATCTGGGTATATAATAACTTTTGCACTTTATTGGGACATTTCTTCTTATGCAGATCATGTTTACTGGTGTAACAATGTTTTTATTGTTTTAATTATCCCTTTACCTTGGGTTGCTACCTTTTTAATATACATTTTCTGGTGGTGTTATTTACGTCCTGGTTTCATAGTGTTTTCAATATTGCAGTGGTATTGTTTACATATTTATTTCATTGATCCAAGCACTGCACTTTTTATCTTATAGACTTATCAGCCTGGATGTCTCACCACTTCCTCAAACTCAATCTACCCAAAACTGAGCTAATCATTTTTCCTCCCCCACGTGCCTCTTCCCTTGATTTCTCTGTCAAGATCGATGGCTCAACTATCTGCCCATCCCCGCAGGCCAAGGTTCTAGGTGTAATCCTGGACTCTGAACTCGCCTTTCGGCCCCATGTCTAATCATTGTCCAAATCTTTCTACCTCAACCTCCACAACATCTCCAAAATACGCCCTTTCCTAACAAATGATAACACGAAGCTCCTAGTTCACTCCCTGGTCATCTCTCGCCTTGACTACTACAACTCTCTCCTCATGGGATTACCTTTACATAGTATAGCCCCCCTTCAGTCTATCATAAATGCTGCTGCCACACATACCCACCTTACCAACCATTCAGTGTCTACTACTCTTGTCTGCCATTCCCTCTACTGGCTTCCACTCACCCAACAAATTAAATTCAAAATACTAACAACCACTTACAAAGTCATCCACAACTCAGCCCCCAGCTACATCACTAACCTAGTCTCTAAATACCGGCCCATTTGTTTTCTTTGTTCTTCCCAAGACCTCCTGCTCTTTAACTCCCTCGTCACCTCCTCACATGCTCCCCTCCAGGACTTTTCCCAAGCCTCTCCAATCCTATGGAAATCTCTACCCCAATCTGCCCAACTATCTTTTACTCTGTTTGCTTTTAGACAATCCCTGAAAACCCTTCTCTTCAAAGAAGTCTATTCTGCAACTTCCTAACAACTGGAGTTTTATTTTGTCCATCAGCACATCCCCCACAGTTAATACATTTTTTTTCACTTGACCCTCCCTCCTAGATTGTAAGCTCTAACGAGTAGGGCCCTCTGATTCCTCCTGTATTGAATTGTATTTTAACTGTACTGTCTGCCCCAATGTCCCCTCCCCCCCCCCCCCAGTGGCCCTGGACCTTCTTTCGTTCCTGAGCCTGCTCTGGTTGCCCCCTCAGATTAGATACACATCTCTAATCGGAATTACAGTTGCAAGAAAAAGTATGTGAACCCCTTGGGATTACGTGGAGTTTTGCATGAATTGGGCATAAAATGTGCTCTGAACGTCATCTAAGTCACAACAATAGAAGAACACAGTCTGCTGAACATAATACTACACAAACATTAGATGTTGCCATGATTTAATTGCACATAACATGTAAACATTCACAGTGCAGGGAGGAAAAAGTATGTGAGGCCCTAGCTTAATGACTTCTCCCAGAGCTAAGTGGAGCCAGGAGTGAGCCAACCTTGACTCCAATCAGTGTGATGATATTGGATGTGTTGCTGACAGCTGTCCTGCCCTTAAAAAACACACACCTGTTTTGGGTTTACTGGTTTCAAGAAGCACTGTCTGATGTGAACTATGCCTCGCAGAAAAGAGCTCTCAGAAGACCTACGATCAAGAATTGTTGACTGGCATGAAGCTGGAAAGGGTTACAAAAGTATCTCCAAAAGCCTTGATGTTCATGTGTCCACGGTAAGACAGACTGTCTACAAATGGAGAAAGTTTAGCACTGTTGCTACTCTCCCTAGGCGTGATCGTCCTGTAAAAGTGACTGCAAGAGCACAGCGCAGAATGCTGCATGAGGTAAAGAAGAATCCCAGAGTGTCAGCTAAAGACCTACAGAAATCTCTGGCACATGCTAACATTTTTGTTGACACATCTACAATAAGGAAAACATTAAACAAGAATGGAGTACTTGGGAGGACACCACGGAGGAAGCCATTGCTGTCCAATAAGAATATTGCAGCATGTTTGAAGTTTGCAAAAAAGCACCTGGATGTTCCACAGCACTACTGGCAAAATATACTGTGGACAGATGAAACCAAGATTGAGTTGTTTGGGAAGAACACACAACATTATGTGTGGAGAAAAAAAGGCACAGCACACCAACATCAAAACCTCATCCCCACTGTAAAACATGGCGGAGGGAGCATCATGGTTTGGGGCTGCTTTGCTGCCTCAGGGCCTGGACGGATTGTTGTCTTTGATGGGAAAATGAATTCCAGAGTTTATCAAGACATTTTGCAGGAAAATGTACGACCATCTGTCTGCCAACTGAAGTTCCGCAGAGGATGGGTGATGCAACAGGACAATGACCCAAAGCATACAGGTAATTCAACAAAACAATGGCTGCAACAGCACAGAATATGCCTTCTGGAGTGGCCTAGTCAGAGTCCTGTCCTCAACCCGATTGAAATGCTGTGGCATGACCTTAAAAGAGCGATTCACACCGGACGTCCCAAGAATATTGCTACACTGAAACAGTTTTGTGAAGAGGAGTGGTCCAAAATGACTCCAGATCGTTGTGCAGGTCTGATCTACAACTACAGGAAACGTTTGGTTGAGGTTATTGCTGCCAAAGGAGGGTCAACCAGTTATTAAGTCCAAAAGTTCACATACTTTTTCCTCCCTGCACTGTGAATGTTTACATGTTATGTGCAATTAAACCATGGCAACATCTAATGTTTGTGTAGTATTATGTTCAGCAGACTGTGTTATTCTATTGTTGTGACTTAGATGACGTTCAGAGCACATTTTATGCCCAATTCATGCAAAACTCCACGTAATCCCAAGGGGTTCACATACTTTTTCTTGCAACTGTATAAAACATTTTCTCACTATGTGAGATAGACATAAACCCCCCTATGAACCTATCTTGCCTCATAAACCACTGAAGTAATTTCTTAAAAACTCCTTGTACCACCCAGCTTTAGCTTCACTAACATCTTTTTATGGTTGGGTGGTTGTGAAATTGATCAGGTTTCAAAAACAGACCACTGCATCAGCCTTCATGTCATTCCCAGTCCTAAAAATCATAGGGCATGCCCAGTTTGGAAAAATTTTCAACTACTACATCTAACATTTCTGCTCTTCCTGTATTGGGACAGGTTATCCTTTAGATCAGATGTCCTAATTTGAGAGTGCATGACTTGCATTCCCCTGGCATAATATCACATTTATACCTACACTTCATAGATAAATTTGATTCCAAGCCCCCACCTATACTAACCTATGGGAGTGTGACCTTGAAATCTCACTGATGTCATTGGCTGACCTAATATTTGGACCACAACCAAATCCTTGCACAGAATATCGGTGCCTTGGAAACTAATTATAAAGTCATGACCCACTGGTATCTGGTTCCTGCCAGGATCACCAAATATGTCCTAACTATCCCTCTGTCTGCTCCTGGGAATGTGGAGGTTTGGGTACCTACAGTATTTACATACATGATGGTCCTGCCCCATAGCGAGTTGAATCAGGACAGATATATTCCATATGCTCACCACACTATTCTGCACTACAGTCCCCTCAGATCTACTTTTCGCACTCCAGACCTGTCACACTCTCAATTTCAATAGCTTTTATACGTAACCACAGTTGCTAAGAAAACTATAGCTTTGGAATAGGGTCACCCAGGCCATAATACAAGTTAAAATTTAAGCTGTTTGTCAAGACAAGGTTATGAAGTATACACATCAATGGCAACCTTGGGTGAACCACTGCTTACCCCACATTTTTGACAATTCTTTACTGCTCCCTTGATGACTTTCCACATGTTTCCACTTAGCCACCTCTCTTTTACTTCTCAGAACCAGGTTTCTATGGTTCCCTGGGAAATCACCTCCCCTCCCCAATCCCTCATTCCTTTTCCTTGCAATACTGCCTGGTCACATGGGAGTCACATAATACTGGTTCATAAGAAACATCGGGCTTGCTTTGTTCATAGCTCCCTCAATACATTGTTCAAGGTATTCTGTTGTCCTTCTATGATAATCCCCATTAAGGGCTGAGGTCTTTTGTTTATACTTAAATCCTTGGGAACTATCCACTGGATCATTCAACTTTCTCATGTCTTAGCCTTTATTGTTTTGCAGTATTATAGTTTTATCATCCCATGTCAACTTACTATGACTTCCTGTCAGGGCTCCCAGGTGTGACCAGAGGTGTGTGGCTGACGCAGGGAAACGCAGACCTCAGATATGTTATAAACAATATAATTTATTAACACTAACAATACAAACATAAACGCAGTGCAATACTAAAACATAATACAGTGCAACCAAACCAAACCAAACCAACCACCCACAGATAACAGTACATACAAGCAAGCGTCGTCAGGCAGGCCGGGTCAATATCAATAGGGCAGGTAGGTACAGGGGGAGCAAGCGGAGATTGGTCGGGGTCACAGGCCAGGTTCAGCAGGTAGCAAGCAGCGTAGTACAGAGGGTAAGGCAGAGGGATGGTCAGGGTCACAAGCCAGGGATCAGAACAGGTAGCAAGCAGCGTAGTACAGAGGGTCAGGCAGAGGGATGGTCAGACAAGCCAGGGATCAGAGCAGGGTCAGCAGAGAATCAGACAGGAACAGAGAGCAGGAACAGGATACAGGGCCCAAGAGAACACAACACCAAGGCAGAGTCTGCAAGTCTGGCCATCCCTTAAATACCCCAGCATAATCAGTTCCAGGTGTTAGCTGGCTGCAAAGTTGAGTCTCTGATTGCTGGGAGCACCCGCTGGCCAGCCCTGGTACTGCAGATCAAAAGGCAGGTGAGTCCCACCATTGCTGGCTAGTCCATTCCTGACAGTACCCCCCCCTCAAGGAGCGGCCTCAGGACGCTCCAAACAGTCCTAGCTGGGCAAAATGTTCCACCGCCCGGGTCTGGTAACTGGCGGGATATCAAAGACTGGCACACCGGGCAGGACTCCGGGCAGCGGCACACCGGGCAGGGGCACACCGGGCAGAGGCACATCGGGCAGGACTCCGGGCAGAGGCACATCGGGCTGGACTCCGGGCAGAGGCACATCGGGCTGGACTCCGGGCAGAGGCACATCGGGCTGGACTCCGGGCAGAGGCACATCGGGCTGGACTCCGGGCAGAGGCACATCGGGCTGGACTCCGGGCAGAGGCACATCGGGCTGGACTCCGGGCAGAGGCACATCGGGCAGGACTCCGGGCAGAGGCACATCGGGCAGGACTCCGGGCAGAGGCACATCGGATTACCAGGCGAAGCAGCAGGCAGCGGGCCACCAGGCGGAGCAGCAGGCACCGGGCCCCCGGGCGGGGCGGCAGGCACCGGGCCCCCGGGTGGGGCGGCAGGCACCGGGCCCCCGGGCGGGGCGGCAGGCACCGGGCCCCCGGGCGGGGCGGCAGGCACCGGGCCCCCGGGCGGGGCGGCAGGCACCGGGCCCCCGGGCGGGGCGACAGGCACCGGGCCCCCGGGCGGGGCGACCGGCATCGGGTCCCCAGGCGGGGCGGGCGCCGGGCCCCCAGGAGGGGCGACCGGCATCGGGCCCCCAGGCGGGGCGACAGGCATCGGGCCCCCAGGCGGGGCGACAGGCATCGGGCCCTCAGGCGGAGCGGCGGGCGCCGGACCCCCAGGTGGAGCGACAGGTCTTGGGCCCTCAGGCGGAGCGGCGGGCGCCGGACCCCCAGGTGGAGCGACAGGTCTCGGGCCCTCAGGCAGAGCGGCGGGCGCCGGACCCCCAGGTGGAGCGACAGGTCTCGGGCCCCCAGGCGGAGCGACAGGTCTCGGGCCCTCAGGCGGAGCGGCGGGCGCCGGACCCCCAGATGGAGCGACAGGTCTCGGGCCCCCAGGCGGGGCGACAGGCATCGGGCCCCCAGATGGAGCGACAGGTCTCGGGCCCTCAGGCGGAGCGGCGGGCGCCGGACCCCCAGGTGGAGCGACAGGTCTTGGGCCCTCAGGCGGAGCGGCGGGCGCCGGACCCCCAGGTGGAGCGACAGGTCTCGGGCCCTCAGGCGGAGCGGCGGGCGCCGGACCCCCAGGTGGAGCGACAGGTCTCGGGCCCCCAGGCGGAGCGACAGGTCTCGGGCCCTCAGGCGGAGCGGCGGGCGCCGGACCCCCAGATGGAGCGACAGGTCTCGGGCCCTCAGGCGGAGCGGCGGGCGCCGGACCCCCAGATGGAGCGACAGGTCTCGGGCCCTCAGGCGGAGCGGCGGGCGCCGGACCCCCAGATGGAGCGACAGGTCTCGGGCCCTCAGGCGGAGCGGCGGGTGCCGGACCCCCAGATGGAGCAACAGGTCTCGGGCCCTCACGCGGAGCAACAGGTCTCGGGCCCCCAGGCGAAGCGGCGGGCACCGAGTCACCAGGCACGACAGTGGGCACCGAGTCGTCTGGCAAGACTGCGGGCACCGAGTCAACTGGCGGAACAGCGGGCATCGAGTCAACTGGCGGAACTGCGGGCATCGAGTCAACTGGCAAGACTGCGGGCACCGAGTCGTCTGGCAAGACTGCGGGCATCGAGTCAACTGGCGGAACAGCGGGCACCGAGTCGTCTGGCAAGACTGCGGGCATCGAGTCAACTGGCGGAACAGCGGGCACCGAGTCGTCTGGCAAGACTGCGGGCACCGAGTCGTCTGGCAAGACTGCGGGCACCGAGTCGTCTGGCAAGACTGCGGGCATCGAGTCAACTGGCGGAACAGCGGGCATCGAGTCAACTGGCGGAACAGCGGGCATCGAGTCAACTGGCAAGACTGCGGGCACCGAGTCGTCTGGCAAGACTGCGGGCACCGAGTCGTCTGGCAAGACTGCGGGCACCGAGTCGACTGGCGGAACAGCGGGCACCGAGTCAACAGGCACGACAGTGGGCACCGGGTCATCAGGTATCGGATTGTCTGGCTCGACAGCGGGCATCGGGTCACCAGGTATGACAGCGGGCACTGGGTCACCAGGCATCAGGTCATTTGGCTTGCCAGCGGGCACCGCGTCATCTGGCAAGGCAGTGGGCACCGGGTCACCAGGTATGACAGCGGGCTCTGAGTCAATTGGCACGACAGCGGGCACTGGATCAGGTACCGGATCATCTGGATCAACAGCGGGCATCGAGTCAACTGGCCTAATAGGATCGTCGGGCTGGATCAGTTCATCATGCTGAGTAGCGGCATCAGGCTGAATGCAGGCATCAGGCTGAGTAGAGGCTTCAGGCTGAGTAGAGGCTTCAGGCTGAGTAGAGGCTTCAGGCTGAAGAGAGGCATCAGGCTGAAGAGAGGCATCAGGCTGAAGAGAGGCATCAGGCTGAAGAGAGGCATCCGGCTGAAGAGAGGCATCCGGCTGAAGAGAGGCATCCGGCTGAAGAGAGGCATCCGGCTGAGTAGAGGCTTCAGGCTGAGTAGAGGCTTCAGGCTGAGTACAGGCATCAGGCTGAGTACAGGCATCAGGCTGAGTACAGGCATCAGGCTGAGTACAGGCTTCAGGCTGAGTCACGGAAGGCAGGTTCACCGGTTTGGATACTGGCAGGATGGTATTGGTTGGAAAGAATTTTCGCTTTTTTCTGGTTTTAACTACTGGGGCACTGCAAGTAAACGCAGGTCTGCAAACGAATGGAGCAGCTGGAGACAGAGAAAAACTGGAGGATGGAACAGGAGAGGGAGCAGTTGCTACAGAGGGCTCTTTTACAGGGTTAAAGGTAGGATAGGTGCAGCGAGTGGGAACAGGGTACTGACATGCGGTAGATAGCCAAGTATACTGGGCTGTAACTGGAGGAGCTGGTGGGAATACAGGAGTAGAGTTAGAAGCAGGACTGGGTTTTTGTAAGCTGACTGAGGCTGGGTGCAACAAGTCTGTCCATGTCTGCAGTAGGGGTTGGACAAAGCTGAGCTTACACAAAGCCTGTCTGGTCAATGACTGCACTGCATTTATACAATCTCTTAGTGTCTGTGGTGAACATGTGGAATAACGCTCCAGAAAGTAACCCACATCATCCTCTAATAACCACACCAGGGACTCTACCTGGTCTGCACTAAATGGTGGCAAAAATTCATCCCTGCATTCGGGGGAACCAGATGAAACCAACTCAGCACAAACCTCAATCAAAGGCTGCACCTCAGAGAACTCTGTGCCCTGATCTACTAGAACATGAGCGAGCCGTATACATTCTAGTAGTTGATCCCTGGGATACTCCTTCAGAGTTTGATAAGCATACTCCCTGTCATCAAACACTAGCAGATATAAATACACAACCTCATCCAGATCCATCCTTCCCAGCAACAAGCCAAGATGGCTTCCCTGTGCAGCCACTTCTGGTCAGGATTGGCCTTGGTGTAATGTCAGGGCTCCCAGGTGTGACCAGAGGTGTGTGGCTGACGCAGGGAAACGCAGACCTCAGATATGTTATAAACAATATAATTTATTAACACTAACAATACAAACATAAACGCAGTGCAATACTAAAACATAATACAGTGCAACCAAACCAAACCAAATCAACCACCCACAGATAACAGTACATACAAGCAAGCGTCGTCAGGCAGGCCGGGTCAATATCAATAGGGCAGGTAGGTACAGGGGGAGCAAGCGGAGATTGGTCGGGGTCACAGGCCAGGTTCAGCAGGTAGCAAGCAGCGTAGTACAGAGGGTAAGGCAGAGGGATGGTCAGGGTCACAAGCCAGGGATCAGAACAGGTAGCAAGCAGCGTAGTACAGAGGGTCAGGCAGAGGGATGGTCAGACAAGCCAGGGATCAGAGCAGGGTCAGCAGAGAATCAGACAGGAACAGAGAGCAGGAACAGGATACAGGGCCCAAGAGAACACAACACCAAGGCAGAGTCTGCAAGTCTGGCCATCCCTTAAATACCCCAGCATAATCAGTTCCAGGTGTTAGCTGGCTGCAAAGTTGAGTCTCTGATTGCTGGGAGCACCCGCTGGCCAGCCCTGGTACTGCAGATCAAAAGGCAGGTGAGTCCCACCATTGCAGGCTAGTCCATTCCTGACACTTCCTGTACTCTAAGTGACCTTTTTCTATGTCAAAATAAGAAAAAAGAAAACTAATGCACCCAATACATCTGTGGATTGGCAATTGCAATATATTACATTTTTGTTTTTGGGTTTAGATAGGATTTATTACTCCCTGAGTTACTGACCTAAATAGACATATAGATATGTAATCCCAACTTTTCTCTGACTTTCAATCTAGTTCCAAGTCCATGGGGTTGATTTACTATAGGCACATAGATTATTCACTTTGCTAGGGAAGTTTAACATTGCAAGAGAAACTTCCCCAAAGCTTAATGAATAGGGCGAAACTCGCACCATGGCAATACATAACTCTGAACCAGGGCAAGCAACATGCAAGACCACCTGAAGCATTCAAGAGAAGACAGAAATCCTCTACCTCCCTCCTTACCTCACTTTGCTGAAGACGAAAGGGTAGGATTTGATGTGTAGAGGGGACTGTGTGATTGTAGGGCTTTGTGATTGTAAGGGAATTCCTGTGAGATGGCTGGCTAATAGAAATGCGCATGCGCACAACAATCTCCGCAGAATAGTGACCTGACGTGCGCATCACGTTGCGATCACGCACAAGCACGGTCACACGCACAGTGAATATTGGCGCAAGACGGACTATTTAAAGGATGCGTCTGCCTGTGCTTAGTGCTGCCTGGTCTTCAGCTGTTTCCCTGTGTCCTGTTGTATTCTTATATGATCCTCTTGTTGCTGACCCGGCTTGTTCCTGACCTGACTTTGGATTCCGCTCCTGCCTTGTTGCCAGTTCCTGATCCCGGCTCTGTTCCTGACTTTGGCTTGCTTATTATTTGGTACCTCGCTGCCCGCCCACTGATGACCTTGGCTATTCCTGTGACCTTGCTCCTGTCTCCATTCCCAGCTTCTTGTCCTGCTCGAGTGCCCGCCTGGCTGTCTATTATACCAGCTCTGCACACCATAAACTGTTCCTGCTTCAAGTCCGCTGGGAGATCTGACACATCACTTATCCTGATCCTGTTGTGCAAGCGGAGTGCCCTATTAACCCAGGTGGGATTCCGAAACATCGCTACCGTTCCTGAACCGGTGGTTCGCCAGTCTCTTCAGGTCTCCAACTGCAAGCTCTTCAGGCAACACCTGTTGGCACTCTTGTTCCCCTGGTCCCTCGGCACTCTCTGTTCCACTTCCAGCGGGGTCAGGGCTAGTGACACAAGTGAGGCCAACCTCGTCATTTCATTCTTCTAGCAGGTACGTGACAGTGATGGGAGATTGTGCGATTAGCTGGCTCTGTGATAAGGGCCTCTGATTTGATGGGGGGACTCTTATGTGATGGGGACTCTTATGTGATGGGGAGGTTCTGATCTGATGGAAGGACTTTGATGTGAAGGGGAAATTCATGAATAGGGGCTCTCTGATGTACATGGGTGCCTCTAATGTGATGGGGGTTTTCATGTATAGGGGAGCCTTTGTTGTACAGAGGGGACTGTGATATGATGGAGGCCTCTGATGTGAAGGAGTGACTGACTTTTTGGAGGGACCTCTGATGTAATAGGGAATCTTTGAAGTAAAAGGTGGACAGACTCTGATGTAAAGGGAGGTGTCAGGAATCTGGGTATGACCAGAAATGTGTGGACTGACACAGGGAAACGCAGGCTTCCGGTATAGTAGTAAACAATACAATTTATTAAAGACTAACAATACATAAACGCAGTGCAAAACATAACACAGTGCAACAAACCAAACCTCCAACAAACAACCATACATACAACCCTAAACGTAGTCGGGCAGGCCGGGTTGGTAGCAAACAGGCAAACAAGGTACCAGGAGCAGGCGGGAGAGTGGTCAGGACTAGCCGAGGTCAGTACAGGCAGAGTTCGTGCAGAATCAGGGTAGAAGCAAGCAGGATCAGGATACCGGGGCCAAGCAAAACAGTACAACAAGGCACTGACTGCAGGTCTGGTCATTCCTTAAATACACCTCCTGCAATAAGCCTCAGGTGATGGCTGATTGCAGGAGTGAGCCTCTGGTTGCTGAGAGCACCCGCTGGCTAGCCCAGGTACTGCAGCCCACAAGGCAGATGAGTCCCACCACCATTGGCGAGTCCATCCTGACAGGAGGGCTCTATTGTGAAGGGGGGACCTCAAATATGAAGGGGGGAGTCTGATGTGTGTACATTGTCCCACTCTCACTCGTGTAACATATACGTGTTTTAGGTTGGGGTGCTTCAAGATATTACATACTTTTAAAGGGTGCCTTGACTGAAAAAGTTTGAGAACCGCAAACTTTGAGAAAGTGTGGTTTTTCTTTAAACTGTTTGGATGAAAACCTTTTGCTAAGGTTCATTCTGCAACGGGAGCAGCGGCTGATTGCTAAAATGTGAGTACAGAAGCAGCTAATGGAAAACCAACAGAGATGATGACGTTATTAAAATCTATGTCTTCAGCAGCAGCTTCTTCATCCTTGGGGTCGTTCAATGCTAAGTCAAAGTTCACGGAGATGTTTTGCGTACGTGGCGCGAGCATTGTTTTATATTAGTCTTAGACTAAGCTCGCATTGATCTCTGAAAATGTATCGCACAAATCATTTTGCACTAAACTGCTGAATCGATGGAGAAATCTTCTGGAAAATTTATATTAAAAGTCGCTGTTTGCTTAAATGAATTTCCTGTGGCCCGTATTGAATATTCCGGCTGATGAATTGAACGGGTTTAAATTTGAACATTGCGGACCTATTAAAGAATGAGTTCTTAAATCAACTGGTGCCATTTATGATTGAAATGAGATTTTCCCTGCAATGGACAGAAAGGGATATCAATCACCGGCGTGATTTTATACTGTACAATAAACAAGATATAACTCTTTTACAGACACAACAGGTGCCTTAAATCTTTTGATGCATCCTGTATTCATCCGATGTGTATTTTAGCGTATTACACCATATAACTAGCTGCAGTCCAAAATTGAATATAGATTTTCAGAGAGGGATATGACTGCGCATTACGGAAGGGTTCACAAACGGGAGTGAAGATGAACTAGTAAGAAAGAGATTTGAAATGGAATACAGAAAATGTTGCCCTCTTTGTTGGCTGTCACAAAGATTAAACATGTACTATGTTCCTGCTGCCCCGCTATACGAAAGTGGAATTGCTACAAAGATCTACCCTGATCACCCTTATTACAATCAGATTGTATATTCTAATAAATGTAGGTTAACTGAAAATGTGTACCATAGAAATATAGAAACAATTAATTGAAAGAAGAAATCTTTGTGGTAGCCACCATGCCCTACACAGGAGTGACTATTTAACCACTTGCCCTCCGGAAGATTTACCCCCCTTCTTGACCAGGCTATTTTTTGCTATTTCAACTAATAATTGCGCGGTCATGCAATGCTGTACCCAAACTAAATTTATGCCCTTTTTTCACACAAATAGAGCTTTCTTTTGGTGGTATTTGATCACCACTGGGTTTTTTATTTTTTGCACTATAAACAAAAAAAGACCGAAAATTTTGAAAAAAAAAACGATATTTTTTACATTCGGTTATATAAAAAATATATAGTAAACTCAAAGTTAGCCATAAATTTAGGCCAAAATGTATTCTGCTACATAGCTTTGGTAAAAAAAAATCCCAATCCCCTTTCTTTTGATGGTACTGGATCACCTCTGGGTTTTTTATTTTTTGTGCTATAAACAAAAAAAGAAAAAAGAAAAGAAAACACAATATTTTCTCATTTCTGTTCAAATTTTGTCATAAATTTAGGCCAAAATGTATTTTGCTACATGTCTTTGGTAAATAAAATCCCAATAGGTGTATATTAATTAGTTTATGTGAAAGTTATGGCGTCTACAAACTATGGTATAAAGTGCCTTGAAAAAGTATTCATACCCCTTGAAATTTTTCACATTATGTCATATCACAACGAAAAATATAAATGTATTTTATTGGAATTTTTTTTTGTGATAGACCAACACAAAGTGGCACATAATTGTGAAGTGGAAGGAAAATGATAAATGGTTTTCAATATTTTTGTACAAATAAATATCTGAAAAGTGTGGCGTGCATTTGTTATCGCCCCCCCCCACCCTCGAATCAATACTTTATAGAACCACCTTTCACTGCAATTCCAGCTGCAAGTCTTTTTGGGGATGTCTCTACCAGCTTTGCACATCTAGAGAATTACATTTTTGCCCATTCTTCTTTGCAAAATAGCTCAAGCTCTGTCAGATTGGATGGAGAGTGTCTGTGAACATCAATTTTGAAGTCTTACCACAGATTCTCAATTGGATTTAGGTCTGGACTTTGACTAGGCCATTCTAACACATGAATATGCTTTGATCTAAACCAGTGGTTCTCAACCTTCCTAATGCCGCGACCCTTTAATACAGTTCCTCATGTTGTGGTGACCCCCAACCATAAAATTATTTACCCAGAAATTATAATTCATGAGTGTCGTTTTACCTCCAATACTGCTGCTTTCAGCACAGTAGCTGCTTTCAGCACAGTAGCTGCTTTCAGCATAGTAGCTGCTTTCAGCACAGTAGCTGCTTTTAACAGAGTAGCTGCTTTCTACACAGTAGCTGCTCTTTACACATCGGAAATATGTGTTTTCTGATGGTCTTAGGGGACCCCTGTGAAAGGGTCGTTCGACCCCCAAAGGGGTCGCGACCCACAGGTTGAGAACCACTGATCTAAACCATTCCATTGTAGCTCTGGCTGAATGTTTAGGGTCGTTCTCCTGCTGGAAGGTGAATCTCCGCCCCAGTCTCAAGTTGCAGACTCTAACAGGTTCTTTTAAGATTGCCCTGTATTTTGCTCCATCCATCTTCCCATCAACTCTGACCAGCTTCCCTGTCCCTGCTGAAGAAAAGCATCCCTACAACATGATACTGCCACCACCATGTTTCACGGTGGGGGTGGTGTGTTCAGGGTGTTGTGCAGTGTTAGTTTTCCACCACACATAGCATTTTGCTTTTAGGCCAAAAAGTTCAATTTTGGTCTCATCTAACCAGAGCACCTTCTTCCACATGTTTGCTGTGTCCCCCACATGGCTTCTCGCAAACTGCAAATGGGACTTCTTATGGCTTTCTTTCAACAATGGCTTTCTTCTTGCCACTCTTCCATAAAGGCCAGATTTGTGGAGTGCACGACTAATAGTTGTCCTGTGGACAGATTCTTCCACCTGAGCTGTGGATCTCTACAGCTCCACCAGAGTTGTAGAGAACAAAAAACAAAGCGCACCAACCTTGCGCATTACCTCAGTAGGCATTTAATACATTTATTGATTAGAAATATACTCACAAGAGTAGCAATATAAAAGGCATGTAACATCAAAAAGTGAAACACTGGGTTAGGAGACACGTGCACATCCCATCAGGAAGGGAGATGCTCTCTTGGTCAATCCCAATAAGTATATATTAATTGCTTTGTGTGAAAGTTGTGGAGTCTACAAACTATGGTATAGATGCTGGAAGTTACACAGCTTTTACTTTCTGACTGCCTATCACATTAAGTCAGGTACTTAATGGCAGTACAAACACCCCCAAATGACCCCTTTTCGGAAAGTAGACACCCTAAGCTATCTGCTGAGAGACATGCTGAGTCCATGGGAAAAAAAAAAATTTCCACAAGATTTTGGAAAATGTTTTTTTTTTTTTTACACAAAGTTGTCATTTAAACTATATAGTGCTCACACAAGCCATGGGTATATTTGGAATTACACCCCAAAATACATTCTGCTACTTCTCCTGAGTATGGGGATGCCACATGTGTGAAACTTTTTGGCAGCCTAGCCACATACAGCAGCCCGAAATCCAATGACCCCTTTGAAAGCGTTGTGATGCGTACATTCCTCATTTCACTTCCTCACTGCCTATCACAGTTTCAGAGGCTTTGAAATTTCAGGATACCACCAACGCCCCCCCCCAAATGACCCCTTTTTGGAAAGTAGATACCCAAGGAATTTAATAAGAAGCATGGTGAGTATTTTGCAGATCTCTTTTTTTCTCACAAGGTTTTCAAAAAGAAGAAATCTGCAAAGTACTCACCATGCCTCTTATCAAATTCCTTGGGCTGTCTACTTTCCAAAATTGGGTCATTTTGGGGGGGGTTTGTTGCTATCCTGGCATTTCAGGGCCTCCAAAACCGTGATAGGTAGTCAGGAAGTGTAATGAGATAATAAAGCCCTTTAAAAACCTGAAGGAGCTTATTGGACTTTGGGGTCCTGTACGCAGCTAGACTGCCAAAAAGTCTCTCACATGTGGTATCCCCATACTTGGGAGAAGTAGCAGAATGTATTTAGTGATGTAATTCCACATATACCCATGGCATGTGTGAGTAATATATATATATATAAGTGATAACTTTGTGTAAAAAGCAAAAACATTTTTTTTGTCATTTTCGAAAAACTTGTGGTAAAAAAAAGGGGTCATTTGGGGGGGGGGGGGGTTGTTATCTTGACATCACTTACTCTTTTAACCACTTGAAGACCAAGCCTTTTATGACACGAAAAAATGTTTTGTTGACATGAAAAAAATAATTATTTGCTAGAAAATTACTTCGAACCCCCAAACATATATATTTTTTTAAAGAAGATGCCCTAGTGAATAAAATGGTGGGCGTTGCAATTTGTTATGTTACATAATATTTGGCAGCAATGTTTCGAATCCAAATTGTTTGAAAAAAATGCACGTTTTTAATGCGCAAAGACACAATATATTGGCCAATTGTTTAGTACATTATGAAAGATGATGGTATGCTGAGTAAATAGATACCAAACATGACATGCTTTAAAACTGTGCATGCCCTGTAAAAAATATTATAAAATATTTATGCCAAAGCTTAGCAGTGATCCACCCACTGGCCACCCCAGGCCCCCATGCTTGGGCATATATGTTCTTTTTTAACTGTGGCTGAAAAATCTCATCCTACAGTGCTGCACACACCTAAGTATATTCTTAGAGCAAGACCCTGTTGATGTCAGAATAAACAGATCGGTGCTGCAGCTGAATGGCATTTCTGCAAAGAAAACAGCAATGGTTAAAAATAAAACAGTAACAATAAAACAGCAACTGAAGAAATGACACTTTGCTACAATGTAAAGAAGTGAGTGTACAGCTTATATAAGAGTGTAAATTTGCTGCCCCCTCAAAATAACTCAACACACACCCATTAATGTCTAAACTGCTGGCAACAAAAGTGAGTACACCCCTAAGTGAAAATGTCCGAATTGGGCCCAAAGTGTCAATATTTTGTGTGGCCACCATTATTTTCCAGCACTGTCTTAACCCTCTTGGGCATGGAGTTCACCAGAACTTCACAGGTTGCCACTGGAGTCCTCTTCCACTCCTCCATGATGACATCACGCAGCTGGTGGATGTTAGAGACCTTGCGCTCCTCCACCTTCCGCTTGAGGATGCCCCACAGATGCTCAATACGGTTTAGGTCTGGAGACATGCTTGGCCAGTCCATCACCTTTACCTTCAGCTTCTATAGCAAGGCAGTGGTTGTCTTGGAGGTGTGTTTGGGGTTGTTATCATGTTGGAACACTGCTCTGTGGCCCAGTCTCCGGGAGGGGATCATGCTCTCCTTCAGTATGTCACAGTACATGTTGGTATTCATGGTTCCCTCAATGAACTGTAGCTCCCCAGTGCTGGCAGCACTCATGCAGCCCCAGACCATGACACTCCCACCACCATGTTTGACTGTAAGCAAGACACACTTGTGTTTGTACTCCTCACCTGGTTGCCACCACACACACTTCACACCATCTAAACCGAATCAGTTTATCTTGGTCTCATCAGACCACAGGACATGGTGCCAGTAATCCATGTCCTTAGTCTGCTTGTCTTCAGCAAACTGTTTGAACGCTTTCTTGTGCATCATCATTAGAAGAGGCTTCCTTCTGGGACGACAGCCATGCAGACCAGTTTGATGCAGTGTGCGGTGTATGGTCTGAGCACTGACAGGCTGACACCCAACCCCTTCAACATCTGCAGCAATGCTGGCAGAACTCATACATCTATTTCTCAAAGACAACCTCTGGATATGACGTTGAGCACGTGCACTCAACTACTTTGGTCGACCATGGCGAGGCGTGTTCTGAGTGGAACCTGTCCTGTTAAACTGCTGTATGGTCTTGGCCGCCATGCTGCAGCTCAGTTTCAGAGTCTTGGCAATCTTCTTATAGCCTAGGCCATCTTTATGTAGAGCAACAATTCTTTTTTTAAGATCCTCAGAGAGTTCTTTGCCATGAAGTGCCATGTTGAACTTCCAGTGACCAGTATGAGAGAGTGAGAGCGGTAAAAATTTAACACACCTGCTCCATTCACACCTGAGACCTTGTAACACTAATGAGTCACATGATAACGATGAGGGAAAATGGCTAATTGGGCCCAATTTGGACATTTTCACTTAGGGGTGTACTCACTTTTGTTGCCAGTGGTTTAGACATTAATGGCTATGTGTTGAGTTATTTTGAGGGGACAGCAAATTTACACTGTTATACAAGCTGTACACTCACTACGTTACATTGTAGCAAAGTGTCATTTCTTCAGTGTTGTCACATGAAAAGATAGAATAAAATATTTACAAAAATGTGAGGGGTAAACATACTTCCTTGAGATACTGTATGTGCCCTAGACTATGCCGTGCTGTACCCTATACTAATACTCCACTAGTGTGTGGTAATGATGACGGAAGCAGTCCTTGAGGCAGAGACCAGGTTGGCCAGGACAAGGGGGACAGAAAAAGCAGGTGTCATGCCTAATTTCGTGTCTGCTACAGACTCAACATCTTTTTTGGGGTGAATTTTGGGTTGGGGTACCAGGAATGGCATCAGGAAAATATCTCTCATGCAGCCTGCTCTCTGCATCTGGGTTGGAGGTTTGGGCCACAGCACCTTCTAAATACAAAAAGGCCATGTTGATCTCTTCCTGGAATATTAAGAAAGATCTGCTTCTTCCAGTTGCTTTGTAAAGCACAAAAGCGTTGTACAGAGCCAATTGAAATAAATATACAGACACTTTTTTTGTACCAGCGTCTGGCTTTATGGAAAACTAAGTATGGCTACATCATCTGGTCGTTGAAGTCCACCCCTTCCATATTAAGTTTATAGTTTTGGACACATAGTTCCATAGTTAGTCTGCCTGAAAAAAGACAAAAGTCCATCCAGTTCAACCATTAAAAAAAAAAGTTATAATCTTATACCCACAGAGGAAGGCAAAAAACCCAGCAAAACATGGTCTAATTTGCTCCTGCAGGGAAAAAAATTCCTTCCTGATCCCCCCAGAGGCAATCGGATATTCCCTAGATCAACTTTATCTATAAATGTTAGTATCCAGTTATATTCTGTGTATCTAGGAAAGAATCCAGGCCTTTTTTAAAGCAGTTTATGGAGCTGGCCAGAACCAACTCTTAAGAAGTCTATTCCACGTATTCACTGCTCTCACTGTGAAGAAACCTTTCCCTGTTTGGAGATTAAATTTCTTTTCCTCCAGACGTAAAGAGTGCCCCCTTGTCTGTGATGACCTCAGGGTTAATAACTCTACACCAAGTTCAATATATGAACCACTGATGTATTATACATGTTGATCATATCCCCCCTTAATCTCCTCTTCTCAAGAGAGAATAAATTCAGTTCCTCTAATCTTTCCTCATAGCTGAGCTCTGCCATGCCTCTTATCACTTTGGTTTCCCTTCTCTGTACTTTCTCCAGTTCCCTAATGTTCTTTTTTTGTGAATTGGTGCCCAAAACTGAACTGCATCTTCCAGATGAGGTCTTACTAACGATTTGTACCAGGGTAAAATAATATTTCTCTCTCTGGAGTCTATACCTCTTTTAATACAAGAGAGGATTTTGCTCGCTTTAGAAACCGCAGCTTGGCATTGCATGCCATTATTAAGCTTGTGATCTACCAGAACTCCCAGATTTTTCCAAGCCTGTAGACTTTACCTTACACACTAGTCATGTGTGGGGAACTGTGTCAAATGCTTTTGCAAAATCCAAGTATACCACATCCACCACCACCCCTCTGTCCAAGTATACCATGTCCATCGCCACCCCTCTGTCCAAGGTTCTGCTCACCTCCTCATAAAAAGAAATCATATTTGTTTGACAACTTCTGTCTTTCATGAATCCATGCTGTCTGTTGCTTAAAATATTTTTTCCCAGCAAGAACTCATCTATGTGGTCTTTTATTAAACTCTCCAGTATCTTCCCAACTATAGAAGTTAAACCAACAGGTCTATAATTACTTGGTAAAGATTTTGACCCATTTTAAAATATTGGCACCACATTGGCCTTACGCCAGTCCAGTGTTACTATGCCAGTCATTAAAGAGTCCCTAAAAATTAGAAACAATGGTTTTGAAATAACAGAGCTCAGTTCTTTAAGGACCCGTGGATGTATGCCATCTGGTCCAGGTGCTTTAGTCACCTTTATTCTGTGTAAATATTTTTGGATCATATCAATTGTGAGCCAATGTGGATCATCTGGAGCTATGTCAATATTATGCTCATTATGGAGAAGAGCTCCCCCATATTCCTTTGTATACACAGAGCTGAAGAAGGTATTTAATAAATTTGTCTTCTCTTTGTCCCCAGTCACCCACTCTAGATTATTTTGTAAAGGGCCTACATGATCGGACCGGACCTTTTTACTATTAATTTATTTGAAGAATTTGTTGGGGTTGGTCCTGCTATCTTTTGCAATCTTTCGTTAGTTTTCATTTTTTGCAGCTTTTTATTTCCTTTTTGCATATTCTGTTATATTCTTTGTAATGCTTAAATCCTTCATTTTTATAATTAATAAAAGCTCTTTTGTTATTATCTATAGCTTTTTTAACTTTGGCCATAGGCCACATAGGTTTCATTTTTAGCCTTTTAAACTTGTTGCCCAAGGGAATATATTTTGCTGTGTGTTCACATAGTCTTTTTGAAGAACTCCCATTTCTGTGTTGTGTTCATTGATGCCAATATACCCTCCCATATTTTACAGCATGTTCACATATAGGCATTTTGAAGAGTTCTCATTTCTGTTTTGTGTTCTCAATGCCAATATTCTCTCTCAATCTAAGTCTTGGAGAGCAGCTCTCAGCCTTGGAAGATTAGCTCTCTTAAAATTGAGTGTTTTTATTTTTCCCGTATGTGCTTGCTGTTTACAGCTAACAATAAATTAAGTCATGTCAAAGATTAACTCTGAGGAAGATGGGATCTCCCCTTGAAATGCATCAGCCATTTCAGAGGGTCCTCTTGTGGTTGGGACTTGTTCAGTGGCCCAAGTCATCTAGGACACTTAGATATTGATGTGTATGAGTTTTTATGCTGTTTGTGAGTATACATCTGTTTTATCATTCTGATAAAAAACTATCACTAAGGTAATGTGTAGGGCTGGTTGGTGCAGGCTCTGTTCTAGTTATCTAGTGTGTCTTCTGGGCTTCCCTAACCTTTAGGGTGCTGCAAAGTTTTGCCAACAGTAGAGCAGTTGAAGATCTGTGGTCCATCATTGCCAGAGCAATTCTTTTGAGCGCAGGAGATTGTTCTTTTGGTTTGCCCTTAGAAATGAAGGACTGGGAATAGTTCAGGGCTCCAGCCCATCTGAGGACAGGTGTGTAGCCCATCTGGAGACAAAGGTGACAGCACTCCATGCTGAAGAGATTCCATGCCCATTGGACTAAAAGTGTTGAAATGGCTGAAAGAGTCTGGGTGACTGTGAGAGCTGAGGCAACTAGGAGAAAGTCCAAGGTACTGAGGGAATCTGTAGATCTCAGAGGATTGACAGAACCTGGGGTGTCAGGAGAACCCCTACCTAGAGGCCAGGATTGGGCCTGTGCAGCAAGGTGCTGTAACCAAGGCTGAGTGAGCCAAAAGAAGGACCAGTGTAAAGAGCAGTGGTACTACTGAAGTGAGAGCCAGGTGGTATTTTTCTGTTTCCTATTCTGCTGTGTGAAACTGAAACCCCTGTGTGGGCAAGTTTGTGGACTTTTTCTACATTCATTTTAATAAAAATTGGCTGACAAGCCTTTAAAGCAAAGTTCAGACTTCACAAAAAATGCATCTACCAACTTGAGAATAGGTGCGGCGTGGTACGGCGGCAGTGATTACACAGAAAACAGTTGCAGATAACAGTGCAGAAAGTGCAAAGAGGCAATAGATAAGATGCACCGACAGCGTCTGTCTTAGAGGAAAGAATGCGGCCTGTCCGGTCCCTTCCATGAATGATTGTGTACCCTAGCCTCTCTACTAAACAGAAACCTTTCCTTGCCTCTACCATTTTTCCTGACAGGCAGTGATCTTTCCCCACTTTGACCACTTTACAAAAGCAAGCCAAAACCCAGGGGCAGGGATTTAAAACTTAAACTGGGTTTCTCCAGACTTCCTCTTCAGGCTGAGGCACCGCTCAAAGGCACCCTGCAGTGGAAAAATCAAACTGCACCTGCATAGAAACCCCCTTTTCACATATTATATGTTTAATTCTGATTGGGTGTTCCGATTTATGGCACATTGCTCTTTGAACTATTAAAGTGGGATTGAAGATGTACAGTTTTCTTAATTTTGGATAAAATGGGGAACCTTTATAAGGTTTTTGTTGAAGAGTCTCTTCCCATCCTGTGTGGTCACAGAACAGGAATATAAACAAAAATAAAAAAAAATTGAAAGACGTTCTAACCCTTCATATCTTAATTAAAAAAAAAAAAGGTTTTGGCTGGAGTTCTGCATTTAGTAATGATTATAACAACAATAATTAGTAGTAGTATAAGTATTAGTGGTGAAATGTTTAGGCTGTCATTTTCTTGAGCTCTTTTATCTGAAATTACAGTACTGCTATTGATTTTATATCTCCTCCAGCCTAATAAATTCAAGGACAAAGGAAGTTTTTTTTTTGCAACTATCGGATTATCATTTGAGCTAAGTTAGTCAGATGGGGGGCAGTGCAGAAACGAGATAACAAAGTGTAATCTTTATTCAGGCAGGTTATATATGTTTAGAAGATAACATCTTAATGACCATTCTATTTTAGGAGCCAAATTGTGCAGATGTTTCAGCGATTAAATTCAATAGGAATTCATTAGCTGATAATTTTTAGCATTTTTTTTGGGCTGTTTGGTCCTCCTGTCTAATTTTCTATCTCAGTTTTTTATTGTGCAGTGAAATTCAATTCTCAAAAGCCCCTGATAAAAGATAAAACATAGCATAGCACTGCCCGGAGCAGCAAAGCAGAGCCTACAGGTGTGCTGCACACAGCCTATGTAAAACGTCATCCATGTGGAGCTCATATCTAGCCCTTTAGGGCCGCCAGCAGTGCATGTTTTCCTTACTGCTAGGTAGAGGCATAGCTGCAATAACCGTTCTGTTCCCAGAGGGCATGTACGCCAAGACGCAGGTTTACCAGTGACAACGTGAGTCAGTTAAATCGGAACTAAAGGTAAAAAAGTCAAAATTGAGCACACACAGGGTCTTTATTGCAGAAGTGACATTGCATGCAATCAAATACACTTACCTGCCTGTTTACAATCAACGGTAGAATGGACACTGACCTGCCATGCATTTGTTAGGATATACCGTACTGTGCAAAAGTTTTATGCGGGTGTGAAGAAATGCTGTAAAGTAAGAATGTTTTAAAAAATATATATTTTAATTGTTTATTTTAATCAATTTGCAAAATGCAAAGTTACTAAACAGAAGATAAATCCAAATCAAAAAAATATTTGGTGTGGCTACCTTTTGGCTTCATTCCAGCTTCATTCTTACACTTGCACAAATCAGGGACTTTTGTAGGATTAGTGTCAGGTGTATGTTTGACCAATTATCCCAAGCAGGTGCTAATGAACAGGTTAAAACATAGCCATTAACTGAAACAAATACAGCTGTGTAGGCAGCTTAAAACTGGGTGAGGAAAAGCCACTCTAATGCAGGCCATAGACGGGGAGAAAAACGGCCGATTTTTCTTTTAAAAAACGAAAAATCGGTTGTTCAAGCGGCCGACGTTACCAGCAATGGTAAAAAAAAATCGGCCGATTTTCATCCCGTCTACAGCCGGCAAAAAGTGTCCCTGCAGAGAGCTCCGCTATTTGTTTGACAGTTCTTTGACAGTTCCTTGACATTTACAGCGGTTGCAACATTGTATCTATTTGTATCCATTTAGGATACAGATGTTTTTATTCGGAAACAAATAGATACATTGTTGCAACCGCTGTAAATGTCAAGGAACTGTCAAAGAAATAGCAGAGCTCTCTGCAGGGACACTTTTTTGCCGGACTGGAATTCCTCTTATTTTTCATCCTTCTTCTTCTTCTTCATCATCATCCTCATCTTCTTCTTCATCATCCTCCTCATCTTCTTCTTCTTCTTCTTCATCATCATCATCCTCTTCTTCTTCCTCTTCTTCTTCTTCATCATCATCATCCTCTTCTTCATCATCATCCTCTTCTTCTTCATCATCATCATCCTCTTCTTCTTCTTCATCATCATCATCCTCTTCTTCTTCTTTTTCTTCTTCTTCATCATCATCCTCTTCTTCTTCTTCTTTATCATCATCCTCTTCTTCTTCTTCTTCTTCATCATCATCCTCTTCTTCTTCTTGTCTTCCTCTTGCAGGTCACTGCTCATGCGCAGATTTTTTATCGGTAAAAAATCAGCTGATTTGCCCATCATTGCCGCGAAAATCAGCCGATCGGCAAAATCGGCCGATTTTTTTCCAACATTAGCGATAAAAAAAATCAGCCAAAATACCGAAAAACGGCCGAACAAATAGCCCACTAACGATCCGAAAATCGGCCAATTTTATTTTCGGCCGAAAAATCGGCCGATTTTCGACCCATCTATGGCCTGCATAAGGTGAGGTTGTGGAAGACAGTTTCATGTCACAGGCCATATACCATGGCAAGACTGAGCACAGGAACAAGGCACAATGTAGTTACACTCCATTAGGAAGGTGTTTCCCAGGCAAATTTAAAGCAAAGTGGGGTTTCAAGATGTGCTGTTCAAGCTCTTTTGAAGAAGCACACAAAAATGGGTCTGTAAACGCAGTGGTTGGCCAAGGAAACTTAATGCAGCAGATGAAATACACATGCTTACTTCCTCTTGCAATTGGAAGATGTCCAGCAGTGTCATCGGGACAGAACTGGTGGAAAGCAGTGGAACTAGGTACACCCATTTTCTGTCCAGACAAGTCTGGCCAGATGTGGTCTTCATAGGAGAACTGCAGCCAAAAAGCCATACCCCTGACCGGGAAACAAGGCTAAGTGACTTAACTATGCACAAAGATATAGGAATTGGGGTGCAGTAAATGGCAGCAGGTGCTCTAAACTGATGAGTCAAAATTTTAGATATTTGGCTGTAGCAGGAGGCAGTTTGTTTGCTGCAGGGCTGGAGAACAGTACAATAATGAGTGTCTGCAGGCAACAGTGAAGCATGGTGGAGGTTCCTTGAAAGTATGGGGTGGCATTTCTGCAAATGGAGTTGGAGATTTGTTCAGGATCAATGGTGTCCTCAGTGCTGAGAAATGCAGGCAGATACTTATTCATAATGCCAAACCATCAGGAGGTGTGTGGTTGGCCGCAACATATTTCTGCAGCAGGACAACAACCCAAAACATACAGCCAATGTCATTAGGAACTATCGTAATCAGCAGAACAAGGAGTCCTGGAAGTGATGGTTTGGCCCCTACAGGGCCTGATCTCAACATCATTGAGTCAGTTTAGGAAGACATGAAGAGACAGAAGGATTTGAGGCAGCCTACAACCACAGAAGATCTGTGGTTAGTTCTCTAAGATGTTTGGAACAACCTACCTACTGAGTTCCTTCAAAACCTGTGTGCAAGTGTACCTAGAAGGTTTTAAAATATATAAATACAGTGTACAGCGAGCGCTCGGAGACCAGAAAGCTGCTAGCACAAAAGGTGGTCCCATCCAATAACAGAATAAATAACAAATGGTGCAGCGCTAAACATACACAAATGAAACGTGATCCTTATATGTACAAACCCCAAACCTAAACCATCCAGTGAAGAAAGGGACCCTTTGAGAATGTGTGTGTGCATGAAACGTGTTGGGGAGGAGCCTACGTGCTGACATCACACCGCCGTGTCCATGCATGGTTCAGCGGCTATCTTTGTATGCCATTTTATTTACTCCACGTGGATTTAACATTGTTTTTATTAATTTGATAAAATAAAATACTACACTATGCACCTCAATTTGGGCTCCATGTGGTGAACTGTCTCTATTAGAATACATTTTGGTGGCCCTTGATCGGACCCATGCCGAGGAACGAGTGAAGGGTGTTGTTACTGCTTGGAATGATACTACAGGCTTTCTTTACAAGAGTTCTGGTGAGTGCATATGGGTGAAGGAATCTCATGGAGGATTTGTCACAGTTGGATGCATGTCACTGTATTGCATGCCCACTGAAGACTGTGGATGTTTTTGAACTTCCCACAAACTGTTTTTTTACACTAAGCATTTTTTTCACTTTATTTGGTGTTTAATTATACATATGTCACTATATGCAATATATATACAGTATATATTGCATAGCTTTTTTGAATGATAGTGGTCTATGAAATTTTGATGCTGATTATATTATTGAGCATATATTTTTTCACTGTATGATTTAAGCTTGGGGTTGGTACATATAAAGATCACGTTTCATTTGTGAACTTGTAGTTCTGTACCATTTGTTATTTATTCTGTACCTAGAAGGTTTGATGCTGTTATGAAGGTAAAAGGAGGGGGGGAGTGGTCACACCAAATATTGATTTGATTTGGATTTCTCTTCTGTTCATTTGCTTTCCATTTTTTTCACAACTACCTAAAACTTATATATATATATATATATATATATATATATATGGGATCATGCACACGGCTGCAATCATGCATCATTTTTATCAGCAAGCATTTTTATTTCTATGAATATGGACAAAGCTGTATCATTTTCTATAAGCCCATGCATACAACCACATAAGTAAACTTTTGCTGTATACAGATTGGTTAAAAAAATAGAAATATCCACATCCATGGTTTCATCTACTTATTTATGCACATAAACATGTGAACATTTGCAATAATGTTTACATGTGTACAGTGTAAATAAAACTCTCTTGCAGCTGTGCGCATCCTAGCAATGGAAGGATGCTAAGTGGCTTCCCTAAGAAGCTGTCTGCATGCTTGCAAACAATTGATGATTTTGTCCTAGCAACAGAAGCCTTGCATCCTAGCAACCAAAGCCCTCTGAATCCTAGCGACTGAAAGATGCCAGGCAGCTTCCTTGAGTAGTTTCCTGTGTCCTAGCATTTTAAGAACTCTAAGCAGTAATTGTGAGGCCACCTGCATTCTAGAAACAGAAGGACACCATGCTGTTTCTTTGAGAAGGTAACCTGTGTGCTAGCAGTAAAGTTTATATACAGATGGTAGTTAGGGAGGGGTTATTAAAAAATCCCCACATGGCCAGGCCTATACTGCAATTCGTAAAGGAGAACTGCAGCCAGGCTATGAACAGTTACATCTTTAAATATTATTATCAAGCAATAAATAAGCCTTAAAACAAGACCTCACTGTCCCCTGTAGCTGAAGAAACTTTGGAGCAATTTATTCACCAAATTTGCATCAGGAGCTTTTTAGTTTTACTTTTACAGGTTCCATTATCTGGGTTACTTTTTCTAGGTTCTCTGCTCCCCCTCCCAGCAGTGAGTCCTTTTGTGCACAGGAACTGGAAAAAGTAAAAAGTGTATAGTATATAGAAGTACAGTACACACAATGGGGTTGATTTATCAAAAGCAAACAGGCCATTCACCTTTAAAGGGATTTTCACTTTACACAAGAAGTTTCCCTTAGTTTAATGTACAGTGAGGAACAGAAGTATTTGAACACCGTGAGATTTTGCAAGTTCTCCCACTTAGAAATCATGGAGGGGTCTGAAATTCACATTGTAGGTGCATTCCCACTCTGAGAGACAGAATTAAAAAAAAAATTCAGGGAATCACATTGTATGATTTTTAAAGAATTTATTTGTCTTGCACTGCTGAACATAAGTATTTGAACACCTGAGAAAATCAGTGTTAATATTTGGTACAGAAGCCTTTCTTTGCAATTACAGAGGTCAAACATTTCCTGTAGTTCTTGACCAGGTTTGCACACACTGCAGCAGGGATTTTGGCTCACTCCTCCACACAGATCTCCTTTAGATCTGTCAGGTCTCGGGGGTGTCGCTGAGCAACACAGAGATTCAGCTCCCTCCAAAGATGTTCTATTGGATTTAGGTCTGGAGACTGGCTAGGCCACTCCAGAACCTTGATATGCTTCTTATGGAGCCACTCCTTGGTTATCCTGGCTGTGTGCTTCGGGTCGTTGTCATGTTGGAAGACCCAGCCACGACCCATCTTCAATGCTCTGACTGAGGGAAGGAGGTTGTTGCTCAAAATCTCACAATAAATGTCCCCATTCATCCTCTCCTTAATACAGTGCAGTTGTCCTATCCCCTTCGCAGAAAAGCACCCCCAAAGCATGATGTTACCACCCCCATGCTTTACAGTTGGGATGGTGTTCTTAGGATGCAACTCATCCTTCTTTTTCCTCCAAACACGACGAGTGAAGTTTAGACCAAAAAGTTCTACTTTCGTCTCATCTGACCACATGACTTTCTCCCATGCCTCCTCTGGATCATCCAGATGGTCATTGGCAAACTTCAGACGGGCCTGGACATGTGATGACTTGAGCAGGGGAACCTTCCATGCAATGCATGATTTGAAACCATAATGGCGTAGTGTTCTACTGACAGTGACGTTTGAAACTGTGGTCCCAGCTCTCTTCATGTCATTGACCAGCTCCTCCCTTGTAGTTCTGGGCTGATTCCTCACCTTTCTTATCATCAGTGATACCCCATGAGGTGAGATCTTGCATGGAGCCCCAGTCCAAGGGAGACTGACAGTCGTCTTTAGCCTCTTCCATTTTCTAACAATTGCTCCAACAGTTGATCTGTTTTCACCAAGCTGCTTGGCAATTGCCCTGTAGCCCTTTCCAGCCTTGTGGAGGTCTACAATTTTGTCTCTGGTGTCTTTTGACAGCTCTTTAGTCTTGCCCATGGCAGTAGTTGGCGTCTGACTGACTGTGGGGTGGACAGGTGTCTTTAAAGAGCTCAGACAGGTGCTACTAAGTTAGATTAATGAGTGGAGTAGAGGTGGACTTTTTAAAGGCACAGTAACAGGTCTTTGAGAGCCAGAATTCTTTCTGTTTCTTAGGTGTTCAAATACTTATGTTCAGCAGTGCCAGACAAATAAATTCTTTAAAAATCATACAATGTGATTTCCTGAATTTTTTTTTTAATTCTGTCTCTCAGAGTGGGAATGCACCTACAATGTGAATTTCAGACCCCTCCATGATTTCTAAGTGGGAGAACTTGCAAAATCTCAGGCTGTTCAAATACTTCTGTTCCTCACTGTATGAGATGCACTTTGCAAAGAATATCTAAACAAGTGAAAGAAAAACAATAAAACATTTTTTAGTAATTTTGTCTAGTTTATGATTGGATGCAATCAGAGTTTTGCTTCATTCACTAAGCATTGGGGAAAATTCCCCTACAATGTGCAACCTCCTTTGCAAAGTGAACAGCCTATATGCCTTTAGTAAATCAACCCCTGTGGGTCATTTTGCCCATGCTGCCTATTATGTTCTAGGGTATAAGACAACAGTTTTGGGGAAAAAGGCATTTGGAACACATTAAACATGCATCTGGTACAAACATTTAGGCCTCGCTCACACCGTACGTGCAGAAAAACTGATGGAAACTGACACTCAGATTTCACTTGGAGAGACATCAGTTTACTTCAGTTTTCACTGCATGACTAGTGCACCCTAGATAGGTTCATCCAGACCCCACTACACCACCATTATCCTTCCATACCAATCCCCTTTACTTACTATACTTACAGAAAACATAACACCAATTTTGGAGTAAAATGGCCAACACAGCCTTTTATTAACAAATCTTGTTTAAAAACATCAACCATTCCTTATAACAGAAAACATAAAGAGTTGTCATTGGTCTTTGAAGGCACCCCCAAAACGATCCAAAATGCACCCGCGGACAACCATATTCCACTAGACCTCCAGCCGCAATCAACCAGCTCGGAGACAACCATACCGTCCGCAGTGCAGCACCACCACCTTCCAGTTAAACCTTGGTTAACTGGAATGTTCCCGGGCACACCATACCAACGATGGGTCCCACACCATTTTGTACCTCCAAGATAAGAACCGCCTCCAAAGACCAACCACCGCCACAGCACGCTGGGTGAGCCCTTACCCATGCGTGCCACACCACAAACAAACCCCTCCGAACTCCATCCTGTAGACCCAGAGACCATAAATCTGTTCCAACCACATTCAGATGCACCCCAGCACTCCAAAGATACCTCCAAGTATCCACCTCCAGCTCCAAATGCCAGACCACCAGCCCCCCATTACGGATAAAGAAGCGCCCCACCTCCTTGTTGACCTTCAGATCGTTGCCACCCGCATGAAGCACCAGGACATCCAGTGGGCCATCCCGTCGAGCCAAACGCTGCCCCTCATGTAGCACACGACCCCACAACATACCCGGCACACCCATCCAGCGGACAGAAGCCTCCTGCCTAGCCAACCCCAGCTGCCTACCAGTAGGCCTCACATCAGCCCACCGGGCCCCCCAAGAACACATAGGAGTGACCCAGGATCCACACCAGGCCACACCGCTACCTCTGAAAGAAAAAGGACAAGCAATACCCCCAGGACAATACATCACCCAGACAGGACAGACACTCCCCCCAGGCCATGGACAACAGAACACAAGACCCCACCCCACTAGTCCCCCAACAGATGCGGACGAACGTACAGGCGAAATCTCCGTGAATCCCACATACCAATACGTGTGACTCATATCCGACAAACCCCACCCGGCAGCTTCCGAAGCAGCCCCTATCCAAAGCGAATGCGAAGCACACAAGGACGCATCCAACCAGCCGCCGTTAAACACCGTCAGAAAACTGACACAAAGTGAAATAAAGAGGACCCCTCAGCGTGCTGGAAAAAGGACCCCTGCCCCAACGGAAGATGGGATAGAAAATCTGGCACCGCACCCACTGGGCACACAGGAGATGCTGGAAGAGCAAAGAACCGCACAAAGGCACCACGTCCCAATTGGTCCGTCCTAGACCGACGGACGAGCACCTCCACCCCAGTAAACCCAGCACACGACCTCATCTCCCAATAACTGATTTAGATGGACTACCGATCTCACCAAAACACAATGCCCCAGAAAGGCCACCGCAAAGACTGCCCGAAACAAACACCTTGAAGCCCGAAAGACACACAGACCGCAGATGCACAAACAAAGACCCTAAAAACTCGAAGGACACCGGACGCCGTGAATCCCTTCAGCGATGAGCCCTACGGGAACCCCGAAGGGCCTGTCGAACCCAAAAGGCTTTCGTGAAAACCCCGACACCCCCGCAACTTAAAGAAGAAGGCGAAACCAGCCAACCGGCAATCCAACGCAGCAGCCGACACCCCCCACTCTAATTTCCGTGCCAAAATTACAACACAGCGAAACCCACCTCAGGCCCCCACGGATCAATATTGACCCGCTGCAGCAGGTCCACCACTCCCACCAGAAGCCGAGTATGCAGACCATGTCGCCTCACTCACCGACTACCGGATCCAGCCTGCAATGACCCCAAAGCAATATCCCACAGCCAGTCGGGACAAGGAACCCCGCGGTGCTCCTCCCCCAGCGCCAACCCTCGGAATGTGTCCCACTGAAAATGAGACAACGCGACAGCCAGAGTGTGATCAACCCCAGGGAGATGCACAGCATGGAGAAAATTGGTCAGCTGCAGGCAACGCAACACTAAATGGCGAAGCAGGCCAACCACCAGCCGCAAAGAAGCTGAGACCCGATTGACGACCCCCAAAATGTTACACCGAAAATGAACCCTTACTTACGAAAATGCTCCCCCCACACTGCAACCGCCAGCACCACCGGAAAAAATACCAACAGCACCAAGATACGAAGAAAAAACCCCCCCACCTCCCGCCAGGAAGCAGGCCACGGAGCCGCACTCCACCGACCCCAGCAAAAGGCCCCATATCGCACGGAAGCCGCCACATCCGGGAACAAATCCAGGTCAAAATGGCTCCCAGGGCCAGACATCCACAGAGCCCGCCTGTTGAAGGAATCCAAAAAGGTGAGCCAAATCTGCAAGTCCGCCCGATGCTCCCGAGTCAAGCGAATAAAATGTAAAGGGGAGGTACCCCCGCCGTCGCCAATCGGCGGCAGAACACCCAACCCATCGGCAGTATACGGCAAGCGAGGGTAAGCTTTGCCCAACAACGACTGCCAGGCCCCAGCTGAATCTTACGCTTGCCCAGCACCCCACGAAGCTCAACTTGTAAGGCCAACAGCTTGTCCTCAGGCAGCCGGCACTCCACAGCTCCTGAATCCAAACAATGCCCAGGAAAGTAATCACCGAAGCCGGGCCCTCCGTCTTGTCCAACGCCAGCGGAATAACGAAACTTTGTGCAATGTGTTGCAAATTGGCCAGCAAAAACTGCACATACCCCGGAAGCTGGCGGACCCACACAAAGAAAATCATCTAAATAACGGATGACCGCATTCACCCCAGAGACATCCCGCACCACCCACTCCATGCACGAACTGAACTTCTCTAACAAAGTGCAGGATATAAAACACCCCATGGGAAGGCACTTCACAACGTAAAACGAGCCCTCCCAACGACAACCCAAGACACGAAAACTGTCCGGATGTACCCGCAACAGCCGAAACGCTGACTCAATATCCCCTTACGCCAGGAGCGCACCGCGCCCATACCGACGAACCCAGAAAACTGCCGCATCGAACGACGTATAATACACCGCACCTTACTCTATATCGATGGCGTCGGTCACCGACCCCCCTGTCAGGAAGGACAGGTGAGGAATTAACCGAAACGCATGAGACTCCTTTTCGGGCACAACCCCCCAAGGGAGAAAAAGAAAACGGGCCTCCCATGCGGTCTAACCCCACTTCCTTACGCAACTTAGCCGAAACCACCTCTGCATACTGCAAGGCCGACCGTGAGTTCCGAGCTAAGGGAGGAATCGAAGTCAAAGTACACGGGATGCGGAAACCCTCCGAAAAAACCTTGCCGCCAGCAGCACGGCAGGTGCCTGATCAGGGTATCTATTTAGGAAAGGCCGCATCCTTTCCACCCTCACTGGCGTCGTCCCTTATACCCGCAAGCTCTCCGGAAAGGCCTCTACCCCGCTTGAAACAGCGCAACAAAGAATGGGTGCCACCGCACCCGGAACATTCGTGCTTAAAAACGGCAGGACTCTCGAAACGACAAGCACCCTAATGGAACCGCCAGCAGAACCCCTACGCTTTAAGGCCGATTGTCCCGGGGAGAACGAACCACCGCCCCCACCCCGAAAAACAGACCAGAGGGCCTCGCCGGAGTCATAAGCCACATCCAAAGGCCCCGGACCTTACGGTCCCAGCGCAACGACGGGTGAACCGCCCTACGCTGCCGAAACTGTTCATCGCACCGTAGCCCTGCGATCCCCCCGTAAACCCAGTGAGCCTCGCTAATAGCGTCAAGGAAACAGAAAAGCACCGAGCAATGCTCAGGGGCCATTCCCCCAATGACACTGGCCATAATCGCGAAAGCCTGCAACCAATTAGCAAAAGCATGCGGGATAAACCGAAAAAGAACGCCGCTTCTCTGCGTCCTCCCGCCTGCCCTCGTCAACCCTCGACAGGCAGCCGCTCCAATATCAAGAGTGTGAAGATCTCGACATACACACCTCACCCAATCTACTCTCGTACATCCGAATGTAAGTGCGCACCAACGGGCCCTCGAACCACACGTACACTGCGAAGTCGCCCGGCCCTGGTACCCCCACCCAAAACCGTGGATGGGGCCGCCGAGCCCAGAGCACCGGTCACCGCCGTAACCACCCTGACCCTGAACCCAGAGAAGAAGAAAACACCAGGCCCCGCACGTCCCCACTATCCTGCCCTAGGCCCCCGCAAACATCCCCACCTGCAGGCGGGAACCACACAGAAGCAGGCCCAGCGCCCCCACTACCGCCCAGCGCAAAGCACCGCAACAAGTCCCCAGCCGGACCGCAAATCGCAGACACCCGCACCAATACCCAACGAGATGACGCCGCCCTCCGACACCACAGAAGCCCGCCCCCCAACAGGTCACGGAGAGCAGATAAAAAAGAAGAGAGCAGACCCAAAACCGGTAACTCACCAGGCTGCCCAGGAGATGTCCCAGCAGCCGCACGTCCAAAATCCACCGGCGCCGAGCGGCCAGCTGTCGCCCCCGTATTGGGTTCCGACAGCTCGCCCTCCGATCGGTCCTCCTCCTCTCGATGACTGGATGGCCTCCCAGTCCCAGGAGCCACGGGTCCCGCAGGTCTGTGCCGCTCCTGCCTCCCAGCACCAGGCACGCTCCCTGACGACCCTGGGCACTTGCCAGCCCTCCGCCTAGCGCTGCACCTGTGGAAATATATATATATTTTTTGGAATGGAGCCGCAGCTCCATGCTGCCAGGGGGCCCGTCGGCCGCAGCACCAGACAGCCCGGCAGCCGCAGCAGTACATCTCCCCCCGCCGGGCACCCTCCCTGACAGGTGCCTTGTCAGCGGAGGAGCCGCTGCCATCCCGTCCTCACTGCCGTGCGGGCGGGGGGCGGGACTTCGTTCATGAGTGACCCCGCCCCCCGAACTCCGCCGAAAACTAGGATTCCTGCCGGCCTCCCCTCGAGCAGAGGCAGGAGAGCGCCCTGCCAGCGGGGGCCGGAGGGTCCCGAGTGGGGCTCCCATCGTGGAGCTGAGCCCTGGGGTGTGTGGGGAGACCGGGGGAAAGCCCAGGGGAAAGCACTTGGGAAAGCTCTCCGGAGGCGTAGACCTCCCAGCACATGGGTGGTTCCGCCCCCCTTCCTCTGATGACGAGCCCGGGTCCTGCAGAAAATCAGAGACCCGGCTCCACAGCCAGGCCCTCCCTTTGGAGGCAGCAGACTCACCCAGCTGGGCCCAACTGTCCTTCGAATGGCTCTGCTATGCAAAGCCATGCATAGCAGTGTGCAGGAGGCAGGGGCGGACTGACAACCCACGGGGCCCCCGGGCAATAAGGGATCATGGGGCCCCTGTGTCCCTGCCCAAACTCAAAAAAGCCTATGAAAAAGGTACCAGGGGCATCTCATGGGGCCCCCTACTGACCCCAGGCCCTCGGGCAGTGCCTGACTTTCCAAAGCTCTCTCTCCCACGTCCAGCTCCCAACTGACGCCCCTCCCCAGGACACCCCACCCTAAAGTGCAGAAGACCCCACCTACACTCTCCTCTACCAACCAGATCCCCCAGCTATCCTTTACCAACCCTAATACTATCATTAACCCTTACACGTCTTCCTTCCCACTCTGGGCCTAGTCATGCCTGCCCTGCGCTAATTCTTTTCTTCTTTTATCGCTGCGGGCATTTCTTTTCAATGAGTTATATACACATTGCAGATTCCGGCACAGAAAAAATCTGCACCTGCTACCAGTGTTGTGGTGTGAACAGGGCACATAGAGAACAATTGATTTAGTTTTGCCCTTGCAGAAAAACCGACATCTCTGCACCTTGGTGTAGCCCTTAAAGTGTTACTAAACCCACAACAGTAAAATCAGTCTGTATATGCAGTAAAGCATGCTTGTTATACTGTAGAACCTAAGGGGTTAATTCTCTGCTTTGTGTAAAAACCCAGTTTGATCCTGACTTCTCTGATCCTCTCCTTCTTCCAGTGCCCCCCTCTTATCACCTGATAAGACATATTGTATGGAGACATTCTGCACATGCTCAGTTTGGTGTGTATTGCTAGAAAGGGTTTTTTTTTTCTTGGGAGAGTGCATGTGATCAACACAGGGCCAGTCAGCACTGTCCAGACAGAGGTCAGGAGTTCTACATCCTCCTAGAGCAGAATGAAAGCTCCTCCTACAAGCTTTAACATGTGCCCGGCTGGACACTGAGAGAAGTCACAAAACTGCTCTAACTGCTGATGAGAAAAGGTATTTAACAGTTTATATTTACTGAAATGTACTGTGGGAGACCAGATCTAGTGAAGGCAGGGTCCTGGGTTTAGTAACACTTTAAAGTCCATTGGCAGATTTCTTTAAAACCTATTACATCAATGCAGTGTACATAAAAACATTCAGGGGAATTCATTAAGAGTGTCTGAGACATTCTTTAGAATATCAACGTAGCTGCACATGACAAACGTTGATGCGGATGACAGGTTCTTAAATCTGCCACCCATGTTGGTAAAGTTACTGAAACAGGCAGTAGCGATTTTTTTAATCTGACACAGGCTATTTTAAAAAGGTCTTAATGCCAGAAAACTGTGCATAGAGTTTTATTGAATTCCCCTGATTGTTTCCCAAATGTTTCCTAAATGTCTTATATTTGATATTGCCTGCGATAGCCCACTATTAGCTGATATGGCAGAGCTGCTCAAGCTCTGGAAGGATCCTTAAAGTATTGTCAAGATCCGCCTGGCTGCCTGATGGACAGCTGGCTCCACCTCTTTACACACAACTGAGTGCCAGAGCTAGCTGCGCCCATCGCCTCTTCAACCCGAAGCTCCAGTAAGCACTGCAGGAGCGGAGAGTGGTAACTGATAGTCACTGCTCTATGCTCTGAGAAGACTGAGAACTGGGCGATCAGCAGTCATGCGATTTCTCAGTTCTGAGCCGACGTGGGACAGCTGCAGCATAAAGGTGATTATAGATGTTAATTTTTTATATACCTCAAACTTCTAGTTTAAATACTTGTAGGCTGGTGTCTACAGAAGGGTTAAGGCTGCTGCCTTTCCTGTAAAACTGTTACAATGTTGACATGAGGTAGATCTGAGGAATTGATTGGCTAGTTTTCCCCACCAATTCTCTACAGATCCACATAAAAAGGGGCTCTTCATTGCCCCAAGAGAGAGTCGATGGAAACATTGTCAAAGTATAGGCTGGACTGCGTCCCCAGCTGGGGGGGGCAGTTGGAGTTCCCTGAGGGACTAGGAACCTGAGGACGTAATAACCAATCATGGACATACTGCCTTCAAGGACCTTTGCCAAACATGGACTATATGGACTCTGCGTAACCTCTTGTGGATTATTTGCCAATCATAGACACTTGCCTCTAGAGGACTATGGTCTCTGCTTTTTTTCAGGTATGATGACCCTATGGGTACTAAAGCATCATTGTACAGGAATTCATGAGAGGATTTACCTTCCGAGACCTACTCCTGTATGTTGCCTTTCTTTAGAAAAGATACCACAAACCGTTTAATGCCCGGTCTGAAGTTCCTCTCTCAAGTGGTGCATTGCATGGCATATCTAAAAACAAAGTTTGTAACAAGAGGACTGTAGGTTAGAGCAGATACAGTACATTTTAGTCCAGCATGCAGTTTGCTGTCCAGTGTAGGCTATATTGCTGTACCTAGGGATAGCCGTACATGTGTCATTGCTTAATGCAGCCAACCAGCCAGGGAATGGGTGACTGGCGTAGGGTGACAACTACTCAGTTAATGAAGGGGTGTTGTGTTGGTCTACTTCACTAGCAGCCGGTTTCCCACATTTTGGAATCACACCTGCAGCACAGAGTACCTAGAGACCTAGCCTGGGAGTCATGGCTGAGGTGTAGAGGGCGGCTCCTGAGAGAGTGAGAGAGAGAGCAAGCACATAGCTACAGAGTGAGGTTCATTAGCTGTGTCCATTAGTAACTGTGGACATGTCACTGAGAGGAGGTGACAGGTATTGCTAGGCTGGTTGAGACCATTTAAGCGCAAAAGAACAGAACAAGGGAGTCAGTGGTATGGAGTCAAAATTCACCTCCCCTGGCAGTGGCGGACTGACAACTCATGGAGCCCCCGGGCAATAGGGGATCATGGGGCCCCTGTGTCCTTGCCCACACTCAAAAAAGCCTATAAAAAAGGTGCCAGGGGCATTTCATGGGGCCCCCTACTGACCCCGGGCCCTCGGGCAGTGCCCAAGTGCTCGAATGGTCAGTCCACCCCTGTCCCCTGGAGGTATATCTTTATTGATCAAATAGTTAAAATTGTGTAAGTTGTAGAAAATAACATGCCTCAACCTGCAGAACAATGATGACCCAGGATTTGTGAGGTGGAGTGTACGCTCACCTGCGTCTTCGGACCAGGAAGAGACGCTGGTCCTCTGTGTGTTCCTGGACCGGCTGGAAATCACGTTGCTCTGGACATGACGTCACTGCAACCAGGACAGGGGCAGAATTAGAGCCCTGGGAGTGAGGCGCAAGCTTGGCTGGTAACCACAACAACGCATTTCGCATGCATGCGCTTTGCCAACTTCCACAACTTGACTTGGCAAAGCGTATGTGCGTGAAATGCATTGTCATGGTTACCAGTCAAGCTTGCGCCTCACTCCCAAGGCTCTACTTCCGCCCCTCTCCCAGGGCTCTACTTCCGCCCCTGTCCTGGTTGCAGTGACATCACTTCCAGCTGGTCCAGGAACATACAGAGGACCAGCATCTCTTCCCGGTCTGAGGACACAGGTGGTCGGACACTCCACTTTACAAGTCCTGGGTCAACATTGCTCTGCACGTTGAGGCATGTTATTTTCTACAACTTCCACAATTTTAACTATTTGATCAATAAAGATATACCTCCAGGGGAGGTGAATTTTGACTCCATACCACTGACTCCCTAGCGCTGTTCTTTTGGGCTTACATTCTACACTTTTACTAGTGATAAACAGCAGCAGTGGACAAGTGGGCCCCACAATTGAGCCCATGCGCTTTCATCCTTTGTTTCTGGTTGAGACCATTGCAGGCTCTTCGGTACCGTTTTCTAAATGCTGCACCCCGGTAAGTGGTGTTCTCTAACTGTAGTAGTGTGTGCAGCATTTAGTGTTAACAATACAGTCAATTAGCCATGGAGGGTTAACTGTGCTTATGGTGGCTCACTTCTAAGTCTGGAGTTGTGCCTTAATGCTGATTTTCCCATGAAAGCAAATTCCTGCCTAGAACCTAGGCAATTAGCGAGAGTAGTTCTAGTGTCCCACACTAGGGCGCCTAAGCCCCACCCACATACTACTGTAAGGCCTCATGTTCACTGCTACTCCTAAATTGTGAGTTTAGGAGCTTTTGGTGTTTTTTCGCCAAAGCCCCTGAAGTCAACTCAATAAAAGTCTATGTGTCAGAGTTTAGGAGCAGCAGAGTTTAGGGGCAGTTAGGTTTCATGTACACGAGCAGCTCCTAAACTCATGTTTAGGAGCTTTTTGCCATTTTTTTGCCAAAGCTCCTAACCACAACTCCATAAAAGCCTATGTGTCCATATACACATAGGCTTTTAGAAGATTTTTTGGAGCTGCCACGTTTAGGTGAGGTTAAACCTCCCTCTCCTGAAAGCGGAAGAACCTCGTTCAGGATAGGAATGTTTTGACCACCAACCATGGTAAAAAGCAAAACGCGGAAACTGCAGCTCCACGTTTTTGCCACGATTTGCATTTAATCACGGCCAGCGGTCAGAACAGGCTTGTGTACATGTAGCCTTAGATGTCCCTCTTCTGATTGAAGAATCATATTCAGGAGAGGAACATTTTGGCTAAAAAAATCCCAAACGTGGCAAAAACGCATGTAGACGCACCTAAGCGCTAGTCATGTGTAGGGCTTGGGTGTTTATTCATGTCAATGGCAAGTACTCTTGCCAATGGAATGAATAAACGTCCAAGCCCTAAACACATGTAATCAAGACTAAACATGGCACAACGTTTACACACTTTTAGCTTTTTTCTGCTGCCAGTAGAGTTAATGTCTAGGGGCAGGGGTGGACTGACCATTTGGAAACTCGGGCACTACCCGAGGGCCCGGGGTCAGTAGGGGGCCCCATGAGATGCCCCTGGTACCTTTTTCATAGGCTTTTTTGATTTTGGGCAAGGACACAGGGGCCCCATGATCCCCTATTGCCCGGGGGCCCCATGAGTTGTCAGTCCGCCCCTGTCTAGGGGAGTTCCAGTGTACAAGTAGCCTTAGAGATTTTTGGGTGATTGTTGAAGATTGGTCTCCTATCAGTCCACCTGACACTGATTGGTCAGTTTTTTGGTGAACGTACCAGAATCAAACAGCATAATGGTTTGTAATACCTCTTAGGGGGCTCTGTTAGCAAGATCACCATGTTTGAGTTCCTGAGTCTGCATACCTTCTTTGGCTGGTTCAAGGACTTGTGTTATATGAAAGGCAAAGAGAATGCCTAGGCCCCATGAGCAAATCTGACATGCTAGAAGGGATTGGCCAACGGACACACAAAAAGTAAAGTAACGGCAGACTTGGAAAATGGGAGTCTCGCTTTTTTAAGCTCTATATTCCAAGAAAATACAGGTAAACACAATCATTGGGACTGCTTGAAGAATACTGTTCGGTGGATTTTCTTTGTAAACTTTTGAACTAATATCATCTCATGCCAACAGAATCAATGCTGTAACCAGAACTTTCTATAACTAGACAATATATTTTAATTCATGTTAAGAAATACTGCTAATCTGATACTACTTCATTGATTTTAATAAAGCCTTCGAAGATCTTAGAACAAAAGGGCCTATTGGTTCTTTAATTAGTAAAGGATATATTCAATAACTTATTGGACAAGTTAATTACAGGACTTAATTTTGCTATTGAAAGCTTTGCCCTGCGCAACTCCAAAACTGAACAGCTGGACCGCTACGCTGCGTGGAGGTGATGACCTTGCGATAACCTATATGTTCATCAGTCACATTACTGTCCCGAGTAATGATAATGCCAATGCACTGGAAGAGATGGGGCAGACTCATCTGTATTCAAATTACACTCAGCCAAAGAGCCGGTACGTTTCCAGCAATAACTCAGCAGAACACTGGTGAAAAGGCGAGGTCCTTTCATGCAGATTGGGCATTATCATTCCTTAGCGCTGGACAGGTCCTCCGGAGTGGGACTGTTATTAGAATGATCAATCAAAACACCGCAGACTTAATGGTCAATTTAAATTAATTAATTGGAAAGGAAAAAAGTTCTGGGGAGTACATTGCCTGTTTATCGGAAGAAACTGTCAGTAAATAAAACGGAACGGCGAGTGCAAGAAAAGCATTTCAATGTCTGCGTGGATGCCAGGGGAAGGATGGGAATATTTACAGTTGTGGCCAAAATTATTCAACCCCCACTGAAATTGAGTGTTTTGGCCAGTTTGACATTGCTTTTGATCATTCAGTCATCTTGCTTACATTTACATTAAAGAGGCACTTGTAGGTCAGACAAATATAACATAACAGTTATAATGAAATAACCACAAATGTCTTTTCTGTGCTCACAGCATTATCAGTTTTATTCAACCCCCAAGTGACATTCAATCTTAGTACTTAGTACAGCATCCTTTTACAGTTATAACAGCTTTTAAACGTGAAGCATAGCTTGACACAAGTGTCTTGCAGCGATCTACGGGTATCTTCGCCCATTCTTCATGGGCAAAGGCCTCCAGTTCAGTCACATTCTTAGGCTTGCGCACTGCAACTGCTTTCTTTAAGTCCCACCAGAGGTTCTCAATCGGATTTAAGTCTGGTGACTGCGATGGCCACTCCAAAATGTTCCAGCCTTTCCTCTGCAACCATGCTCTAGTGGACTTGGAGGTATGCTTGGGATCATTGTCCTGTTGAAAGGTCCAACGTCTCCCAAGCCTCAGGTGTGTGACGGACTGCATCACGTTTCCATCCAATATCTCCTGGTACTGAAGAGAATTCATGGTACCTTGCACACGCTGAAGCTTCCCTGTACCTGCAGAAGCAAAACAGCCCCAAAGCATGATTGACCCTCCACCATGCTTCACAGTAGGCAAGGTGTTCTTTTCATCATAGGCCTTGTTCTTCCTCCTCCAAACATAGCGTTGATCCATGGGCCCAAACAGTTCTAATTTTGTTTCATCAGTCCACAGAACACTATCCCACAACTTTTGTGGTTTGTCCACATGGCTTTTGGCATACTGCAGTCGACTCTTCTTATTCTTTGGAGACAGCAAGGGGGTACGCCTGGGAGTTCTGGCACGGAGGCCTTCATTACGCAGTGTGCGTCTTATTGTCTGGGCTGAAACTTCTGTACCCACATCTGACAAATCTTTTCTCAGTTCCTCAGCAGTCACACGGGGACTTCTCTCCACTCTACGCTTCAGGTAGCGCACAGCAGTCGAAGTCAGCATCTTCTTTCTGCCACGACCAGGTAGCGTTTCAACAGTGCCCTTTGCCTTGAATTTGCGAATGATGCTTCCTAAGGTGTCTCTTGGTATGTTTAACATCTTTGCAATCTTCTTATAGCCATTGCCCTTCCTGTGAAGAGAAATCACCTCTTCTCTTGTCTTCCTGGACCATTCTCTTGCCTTCACCATGTTTGTAACCACACCAGTAAATGTCTAGAAGGAGCTGAGTATCACAGTCATTTTAAAGCTGCCTAATTGGTGCTTATTATGCTTGATTGCTGCTCGGTGACATCCACAGGTGTTTTCAATACCTGATGGAAAGCACCTGTATGAACCTCTGTTCTTCAGAGTGGTAGTCTTTAAGGGGTTGAATAATTGTGGCAATGAAGAAACCACATAAGAACCATTTACTACTGTATTACATAAACAATTGATGTCATTTTAGTTGCATTTGGGTAGTTACAACGTCCTTGTAGGATTTGATTCTGAATACAATTCCAAATGTACACTATAGTCCCTAAACCCCTTTACAGCATTGGGGGTTGAATAATTTTGGCCACAACTGTATAAGGGGAGGCAAGTGTCACAGATCTGCTGCTGAACCTGAGCAAGTCCTGAGCCAGGAACCTCAATTAGGAAGGGCTTAGCTAGACATAAATATAGGAGCCACTAAAATTTGGAGGGTTGGCAGCTCAGGGAGGGGTTTAAATATGTCTTCAGTTTATGTTGTTGGGATGTATGCCATTGACATCATTGTAAGCAATGGATGAGTGGATATTTCCCCTATCCCAAAGCATATAATATGTATTACTTCTAAGTACCTAAAAAATCTTCTAAAGCTACGCCATTATGGAGATATAGATCTCTGCTCCGGCCGATGACGTCACTTGCAGTCTTCTAAAGCTACGCCATTATGGAGATATAGATCTCTGCTCCGGCCAATGACGTCACTTGCAGTCTTCTAAAGCTACGCCATTATGGAGATATAGATCTCTGCTCCGGCCGATGACGTCACTTGCAGTCTTCTAAAGCTACGCCATTATGGAGATATAGATCTCTGCTCCGGCCGATGACGTCACTTGCAGTCTTCTAAAGCTACGCCATTATGGAGATATAGATCTCTGCTCCAGCCGATGACGTCACTTGCAATCTTCTAAAGCTACGCCATTATGGAGATAAAGATCTCTGCTCCAGCCGATGACGTCACTTGCAATCTTCTAAAGCTACGCCATTATGGAGATATAGATCTCTGCTCCAGCCGATGACGTCACTTGCAGTCTCCATAAAGCTACGCCATTATGGAGATATAGATCTCTGCTCCAGCCGATGACGTCACTTGCAGTCTTCTAAAGCTACGCCATTATGCAGATATAGATCTCTGCTCCAGCCGATGACGTCACTTGCAATCTTCTAAAGCTACGCCATTATGAAGATATAGATCTCTGCTCCAGCCGATGACGTCACTTGCAATCTTCTAAAGCTACGCCATTATGGAGATATAGATCTCTGCTCCAGACGATGACGTCACTTGCAATCTTCTAAAGCTACGCCATTATGGAGATATAGATCTCTGCTCCAGCCAATGACGTCACTTGCAATCTTCTAAAGCTACGCCATTATGGAGATATAGATCTCTGCTCCAGCCGATGACGTCACTTGCAGTTCACTGTGTATTCATGGAACACTGCCTGTGCTGTGATTGCAGAAAGCAAAATGTCGAGATGATGTGACTCCCATGTACATGATCAGGAGTGACATCATCGCTGCCCAGCCATTCAAGCAACTGGAATGAACAAACCCGGAAGGAAATCTGGGCAAAGATGTCAATGGAGTGGTGACTGCTCAGTGATGGAGGGCTTTGTTTGACAGTTAAGTATATCGTAATGTGCTAACACGCAGTGCATGCTAACACATTATGGCATAAACCACCTCAAGGACAGATTAATAATAATTCATTTTCAAAAAGTGAAGTTTAACCACTTGCCCTCCTGAGGATTTACCCCCTCTTCCTAACCAGGCCATTTTTTGCGTTACGGCTCTGTGTTACTTTAACTGACAATTGCGCGGTCATGCAACGCTGCACCCAAATGAAATTTACATCCTTTTTTGCCCCAAAATTGAGCTTTCTTTCGGTGGCATTTGATCGCCTGTGCATTTTTTATTTTCTGTACTATAAAAAAAAAGCGACAATTTTGAGAAAAAAACAATATTTTGGACTTTTTGCTATTAAACATGTCCAGTAAAAAATAAAAAAAATCTAATTTGGTCATAAATTTACACCAAAATGTATTCTGCTACATGTCTTTGCTAAAAAAAAATCCCAATACGTGTCAATTAATTGGTTTACGTGAAAGTTATAGTGTTTACAAATGGCGGTATAAATACTGGAATTTTTTTTTTCACTACTAATGGCAGCGATCAGCGACTTATAGCGGGACTGCAGGACTGACACTGGAGGGTACTGACTCGGTGTCACTGACATCCCCAGTGACACCAATACAGTGATCAGTGCTAAAAAAAAAAGTATTGACACTGTAATAATGGCACTGGGCAGGAAGGGGTTAACATGAGGGGCAATCAAAGGGTTAATTGTGTGCAGGGAGTGTTTTACATAGGGGGCCATGTGTGTGGGCTTTACTGCAATCACACTGCTCTGGATGGCTGTGCTGTACACAGCCATCCAAAGCAGTGTACCTGAGCTGACAGGAAGGAGGACAGTTAATAAACAAAGCAGCCCTCCTCCCCGTCAGAGATATATATATATATATATATATATGTGATTGTGTGCACCCCTGCCGCCCTGTAGCAGTATATCTGCTATAGGGCAGACGGGAAGAGTTTAAAGTGGTTGTAAAGGCTGAAGTTTTATTTTATATTCATGCATAGAAAAAAACTTTTTTGTGCAGCTCCCCCCTCTCCCCAATACTTACTTGAGCCCTGTCGTGATCCAGCGATGTGTACGAGAACCTCGGCTCTCTGGGGACTCTCCCTTCTCATTGGGTGAGACAGCAGCAGGAGCCATTGACTCCCACTGCTGGCAATCACAGCCAGTGAGCCAATGGGGAGAGAGAGGGGGCAGGGCTTAGCTGCAGATCTGTATGTGAATGGACACGCAGAGCAGTGGCTGAGGAGTGAGCCTGGTTGCCACATAGGAAGCTGCTTGCTCTGGAGGCAGTCGGCAGGAGGGAGGGGCCAGGAATGCTGTCCGGGGACCTGAGAAGAGGAGGATCACGGCTGCTCAGAGCAGGTAAGTACTAAATGTTTGTTATTTTTTTTTACATTTTTACCTTTAATGTCACATTAATTTCACTTTAAAGGTACCCATGGACAAGAATGTGAAACACAGAATTATACTCAGCCAGACTGTTGTTGTATTTCAACATCTAAATAATATGTCCAAATGTATTAGAATTACAATTAAATATATCACAATTAAATAGCTTCACTTCCATAGCTAACAACATCCCAGACACCCCCCCCCCCAAAACAAAAACAAAACAACTCACTCCGCTGGGTCCCCCTTTCAGCTATACAATTTTTCTATGCTCTAATTGCTAGCTCCCTAATAAAAGCCCCTAGGCCAGGAAAAATACCCAATAATCTTGTATGTTTGTTCCTACTTATTATGTACAGTATATTTCTTATTCATGTTCTTCTGTACTTGGTAGTTTGGTAAATTTTCCAGAACCATTAGGAGTATGGTACTTCTGGAGCCAAGATGCCAAGTTCAGATTTGGGTAAGTTCCTGAACTTGGGGAAAAAACTGTAATGGCCATTTTGTAGGCTATTATGCAAGGCATTGTCAAATAAATGGCATGGGGGCGGCTGGGCACTGCTCTTGGGAACATGTACCAAAGCAAAAATAAAAAATTCTTGTTTGGTGGCTAGCAGCAATTTTAAGGGAATCATTAAAAGTGCAAAATTTATGTAAATAACTTGCCTGGGGGATTACTTAATTTGCCTGTGAAATGGTGCATCTGTACAATGTATACAACCTACTACAGCAAATCTGCCATTTACAAAAAATGGCATTTAAATTACTGGTAAATAACAGCTCCTGGTTGTGTCCTTCTGTTTGTAAACAAACAAGGTGGGAATTCCAATCTCCTATACCAGACCCTTATCATAGATGAGTCTCATGTGTGATGTTAATAAGAGACACACACACAAATAATACAAAAAATACATTCCGGACCCCTATCCCATGACATCAGTGACCAATTATGGTCAAATCTGTATTTGGTCGTTAATGTCATCCAGAATACCCCTTTGTCTACAATGCGTGGCAGGGACCGGGAGCTGTTATTCACAGCGAGCAGTCATTAGGAGCCGATCCTGTCAGTGGTTCTTTCTGGTCAGTTTTCTGCAGAACAGGTACACTATAACGATGTAGTCCCTCTTTCTGCAGTATGCCAGTAGCTTCAGAGTGGGACCGTTGCTCTCAGTGGGGAAGCAGTGATCTCTTTGCAGAGGTCTAACATACCCCCTGCTGATCTATAAGTCGGACTTAGCAAGGATTTGTTGAACCTCAATAGATAGACCACAAGAGTAAGGGTCCCACTCTGCAGATACTGGCAGGAAACAGGCTTTTCTACTCAGGCTGTGGCTGCTTTTAGAAATAAAAAAACCTCAAAAACACCTTTTGATTAAATGTGCATGAAATGCATTTAGTTAATTTAAACTGATAGGTAAGTGGGGCTTTAGAGTTTGTTTTAAGGATCAGGTTAAGTGTTAGGATCAATTTTGGAATGGTCAAAATGATAGGGAATGGTTAAAAACCTTTGTCAGGCATTTTTCTTTGTTTTTAGGGCAGGTTACATCAAGTAAGGAACCCCTTGTTTAGTTACCAGAGGGATACACTGCCTGGACAATTCTATGATTCCATGTGATGTGTAAAGAAAGAAACAACCTCATCCAACACTTTTTGAGTTTTGGAAAGAGTGGGAAAAGGGGAGGGGAAATCTTCCCAATGTGGAAGTGTTGGCAAAGGTTCTAAACCTTCTACTAGAAAATATGTCTTTTTGCTATAACCCCATTGGGAACATTTCCCTTCCCTTCTTGTTTTGTCATCTGGATGTCAGATGAAAAGGAAACAAGAAGAAATCTACAAATACAAACACTTACAGTATTATTATTTTATACAGAATTTATATAACACCAACAGTTTGCACAGCACTTTACAATATAAAGATGGACAGTACAAATACAATACAGTTCACTACAGAATCAATAGGAGGGCCCTGCTCATGGAGCTTACAATCGAAAGGAAGGGGGAGGTGGTACCAAAGGTAATAGAATCAGGGGATGATCTGATGGAGGTGACTCAAGTATGGCTTTTTAGGTGGAGGTGAGGTAGGCCTTCCTGAACAATTGAGTTTTCAAGGATCGCCTAAAGGCAGACAGGGTAGGAGCTGACTGGACATACTGGGGTAGGGAGTTCCAGCAGATGGGAGAGGTTCTGGAAATGTCCTGGAGTCAAGCGTGGGAGGAGGTAACAAGGGAGCTAGAGAGCAAGACGTCTTGGGAGGAGTGGAGAGGATGATTTGGTTGATATCTGCAATGAGGTTGGTGATGTAGCTGGCGGCAATGCTGTGGATGGCTTTGTACGATGTGCTTAGTATTTTGAATTTCATACGTTGGGCTAGAGAAAGCCAGTAAAGGGATTGGCTAGTAAGGTGTGTAAGTCTGGCAGAAGCATTGATAATAGACAGAAAAAGGGGTAGCCTGTGTAATGGTAGGCCAGTGAGGAGAGAGTTGCAGTAGTCACGGTGGGATATAACCAAGGTGTGAATACTTTGTTTTGTGATGTATAGCAGCAGAGAGTTCTAACTCTGCAGCACCCAGTTCAAAATTTTGGCTGAAGTTTTTGCACAGACATGGCAGCCTGTGGCCCAGAAAAGGTAATCATTTTTTTTCGAACAAACTTTTCATACATCCGAAGGGAAAAGTAAATAGGGAAAGCAGAGTTGCATGAGGGCCTGTGAAAAAGAGAAAGCCAGCTCTATAAAATAACAAGTGAACTGCAGCACCAATGAGAAAATTAGTCTGTTTTGCCCATGGCAACCAATCAAGATTTTTATTCTTGTGCAATCTTTCCAAAAAAATAAACTGTAAAACCTGTGTAGCACTCCTCCTCAAAGGGTGGTTGCAAATGACCCCCAAAGCTGTGTGGTAGGCTAGCATGTACCTTCAAGAGTTGTATCCTTGGCTTATGGTGGAGTGAAAAACAGTTGGGTGGCACTTATTCATTTATAAAATCCCCAATCAGGGTTTTGACACTTTGATAACAGCTACAGTTACCTTGATTTGTGAGCAGTGAACTTGCAGTATCCAGCAGTAACAGCTTATACCCAACTCTCTCTGGACACTTTCCAGCATAGAAGATTCTTGAAAGATGTTCCCTTCAGGCAGAAATCTTCCTGCTCAGGTCCCTCCAGCAGCATACATTATGCAGAGCCTTAAAGTAGTAATAAACATTCAGCTTTTTTGTCCTAACACACTGAGCACACTAAAACAAACATTCCCTGGTAAACTATTTGTTAAAATTCTTACCCCAGCACTTGTGTAAGCCGTATACTGGGGTGGGCTCCCCAGGATACAGTGAAGTCACGAACGAGAAAAGCAACCCCAACACCAGCTTTTGCCACAACAGAATTTTACTTAGATGTGGCAAATAAACACAACCACAGATGCTAAGAACATACAATAAATTTACATACACCCAGCCCAAAGGCTGAGACCCTTGTGCTGCACAGCATGGCACCTCCTGATGGATGAAGGTAGAAAGTGAAGTAATTTACCTACTGGCGGGCACAACTAAGCGGCCACACCTTACCTGTTCTTACCCTAAAAGAGCAGGAATCAGTGTATGGGTATATGGTATGGGCTAGCCTGCGGTGCAGCACAACAGCTTACAATCTTACACAAATCTACAGTATTCCCCCTCCCATAACTGGTCCTGTAGCACGTGCCTGAGTATTCCTTCTGAGCAAAACGCCAGTCTGGCTTGAGTTTGTAGGATTTTATCAGCTCTCCAATGTGAAATGTCACTTTAAGTTGTGGAGTCCTTCCAATAATCAGTACTTGTGGCCTGACACAAACAGAGACCCTAACTAACTAACTATAGGCCTGGATTCAGTCTCAAGGTGCCAACACTGAAATTACCGACCCGGGTCTGCTTTGCATCCGCTGCTGACTCTGAACAGAACAAATGTCTCTCCAACAGGCCTGCGATATTGTAGTGTATGCTGTGTTGTTCCTCGGCTCTCATCAGCTTCCTGGCAGCAATCTCATCAGCTTCACCCAGCTGTATCTCACACGGCCCCTTCATTCAGCATTCTCCAGAACATGGCTCCTGCATTTAGCATCGTCCAAAACATGGCTGCAGTCTCCTCTTCTCATTCTCTAAAAACCCCCCTTCATGAATATACAAATATTTATGCAGTCTGAGCCTGTGTTAGAAAAACAGTGACATCTTGTGGCTAAACCACAGAATGTCAGTCAAAACATCAATTTACTCCACACCATAATTTACTGCACACAAACAGTGTTCAAACAATGAGAGCTGTTTCCCCATCTCACACTTGTAGTTTACAACTTTCATTGCTTTTCACTTCTGCTTTCTTAGGGCTTCCCTGAATTTCCAGTCTTCACAGGAAAGGGAAAGCAGAGGGGAAGGGAAGGGAGAAGATTGGGGGTGCCTTGTCATCCTGTGTGTGGGAGACACAGCTCTAGTCTCTGCTTGCAAGGGTGTCTCCTTAAAACATTGCAAGAGAAAGGAGTCACTGTGAAATAGGGAACCTGGGGCAGTGGTCATGGCACCAGATTAAACTATAACACAGGTAACGGTTAGAAGATAGACTCTGCATACTTACAAAGTGATTAAATCAGCTGCTGAAAGTGCTTAAAAGCTAGGGGTTTAATATAATTTTAAGCACAGAATCCCAGCTGGGGCTACACTCAGGAGAGGAAGCATAATCTAGAAAGGTGCTCCAAACACTTATTATCTCCCCAGCCCATACCACTGAGCAATCCTCTCAGTAGATTGGCTGGCACTGACACATATTCATCACTCTGACTACTGGGAAATCCCCAACAGTAGCAGGCCAAAGTAATCAACACACTTAGGCTTAGGAGAAACCGGCAGTGACCAGAAAATGTGAACAAAGCTCATAGGGTCAGAAATGGCATAAGGTTCCTCCTCCAAAATCAGGTTTGATATGGATTTTAAGGTGGACCTCCATGAAAAAATCTAGGAAAAAAAGTTTGAGGTTCCAGTGGAATAGTAGACCCATATCTGACAATGCAGCCTGGCAAGAAAGGGTTAATCATGTGGTACCCCCCCCCCCCCGAACCAAACCAGGCCACATGTCTTCAACATACTGTAAATAAATAATGCAGCGCTTAAAATTATAAAAGTGACAATATGTAAAAGTGAAGCGCAAAATGGTTTAGCGCTTGAGTGACCACAGAATATAAAGTGTTTTGCCAGATGTTGACGAGATGAATAGTGACTGGAATATTTAATAGTTACAATAGTGAATAGTCTCAAACAAATTATTATGGTGATACACTTGTAAATATTGATGAGCAAAAGTCCAAAGTATTCCGTAAAACATCCGTGCACGTGACTCCGTGATAGGTGATTGCTGTATGAAAGCACTCACCAGAAGTGCAATAAAATTGCACATAGAATCATATCCAAGAACTCCATGGTGAACATCTGGGCACAGGAAAGGAACTCCGCTGGCTTAATGACAGCACACAGGAAAAGACCCCAGGCATCAATCACTGGGCCCTCACAGCATACAGGGATAGCTCCACTTGTAACTCTCCACCATGGATAAATGTTGTCAAAAGGGATGTATTCCACCTTAAATGAAATGGCTCACATATGCAAAACCACAACGGGAATATTGATAGTGTTATATTTTATTGTAAAAAAGGAACATCCATGTGGATACAGAGTATTGGCAGCACACTTACAAAGATAGCCGCCGGCCTTCCGTGCAGCCTTGGCGGTGTGACGTTAGTATGGCAAGGCTCCTCCCTGACGGGTTTCGTGTGCATGCATGTTGTCAAAGGGATCCCGCTTGTATATGCGAGCCATTTCATTTAAGGTGGAATACATCCCTTTTGACAACATTTATCCATGGTGGAGAGGTACAAGTGGAGCTATCCCTGTATGCTGTGACGGTCCAGTGATTGATGCCTGGGGTCTTTTCCTGTGTGCTGTCATTAAGCCAGTGGAGTTCCTTTCCTGTGCCCAGATGCTCACTGTGGAGTTCTTGGATATGATTCTATGCGCAATTTTAATGCGCTTCTTTTGAGTGCATTCATACAACAATCCCCTATCACGGTGTCACATGCACGGATGTTTTACGGAATACTTTGGACTTTGCTCATCAATATTTACAAGTGTATCACCATAATAATGTGTTTGGGACTATTCACTATTGCCACTATTAAATGTTCCAGTCACTATTCATCTCATCAACATCTGACGAAACACTTTATATTCTGTGGTCACTCCAGCGCTAAACCATTTTTCGCTTCACTTTTACATATTGTCACTTTTTTATAATTTTAAGGGCTGCATTATTTATTTATTTTAGTCATCTTTGAGGATATAGGGGTTCATCCTTTGATGCTAGCTGCTTGATAAAAATTGTGCGCTCGCTTGCTCCTTATCTTTTACACATCTTCAACATGGTGATGGTACTTTGCCTGGCAAGGTATCAGGGACAAGGGCCTCTTCCCCACAATCCCACTAGCCCAGTAACCCATTATTAGTAAGGGGGTGACCAGATAGCTCCCCATGTGAATGAGTAGGAAGGCACATAGTACCCTCTAATCATTTACAAATAAAAATGTAAAGTGTAAATAAATACACAGACTGTTTTTGACATATCATTTAATAAGAAAGGAAACAAAAAAAAATGTCCCATGATGTACATCCACCTTAATCACATTGTCCAGTGATGTAGATCTAGATCAATCAAGACACCTGATGCCCACTGACACTGCAAAAAAAAAAACCTGCTTCTGATGGCAAATGATTGGTCCCGTCTTTTCACTCCTGCCAAACAACATACAGTATATGGATGCGGTCATGACCATAAATAGTCAATGAAATAATTAGCATCATTTTTGGGAGGGACCTTGTGCCATTTTTTTTGTTTTGTTTTTTGGGATCCAACCTCAAAATGTATACCAGATCTAAAGGTCCTGGTATGAATTGTGGGGGAACCCCTACACCATTTATACTGTGTATAAGAGTATCAGGCCAGTGACCTCAATGGTTGTTAAGGAATTGGCAATGCTTGCAGCTGCTGGCGTCCTTAATAACTATTGACAGTGGAAAGCTGTCATGTATAATACTAGTAGTAATATCACTATAATACATGCCATTGGACTCCCTTCAAACATATGTTGAAGCATTCGCACCTTGGGCTCACCTCTAATTATGATATCTGCATCAGGAAGGACAATTGAAAATTTAGACATATAAGGTTCGTCTCCAAAAAGCTGATGTTGAATGTTAAGGATGTTGGTTCCTTGTATTGTATGGAATGCAATTATAAATGCATAGATATGTACAGGTAATGGGTTTTACATGAGTGTCACCATTTTATTCCAGGTAGTACACGCTGACCCCGGATGAAGCCTGAACAAAGATGGCTCTGTTATTCAAGAGAGAAAAGCAGATGAAGGCAATGTCAGGGGGTGTACTGTGAGAATACATGTTCCACATGCATTACTTAGCATGTACACACTCCAAAAAACATATATGACGCTAAGTTCACTTTAACCATAATAATGTAACATTTACAGATCATGTGACCTATAGCTGTTTTCATTTAAAGAGGCAGATCATAAATAGAATATGTCAGTATAGGTCAGAAAACTCTCACTTTCCCTGATCCCCCTAATATATACTTTTTGGGACTCTTCAAAAGTTCTTCACCTAAGTACTGTCACTCAACTTTTCAACAATTTGATTTTTTCTCCAGCTTTGACCTTGCAAGTTGAGAAATTAATCTCACTCCATATGGTTATCTCATCTCAGCAAACTAGCATGCCTGCAAGGCTGTTTCCCAGCTCATCCCCACTAATGTCATGCATGGCCAGTTAACTACCATTTGTTCTGTCTATCCGAGATTTATTTATCAATAAAGGCTTCATCACTCCTTTGATGATAGTTAATATCATCTATATGAATTGTCTATTGGCGTACACATTTAAAAAAAAGGGTGATGATCTGCTGAACAATCACCTATTTTATTTCTCCAATAACTTGTAATCACAGGATCAATTAAAAATGATTCAGGGACTCCGGGGGAGATCGTTGTACGCTGTAGGACCTCACTTAATTTAATGAAATGGGTTTTTACTTTATTAATAGTGAAACAAATATAGTTCAGCCGTGTATTTTTGCACATGGGGAACAGATGTGAGCTTACCAGTGTATTCTTCATAATAGTTAGCTATTAGAAATAATAAAGGCTGTGTATTGGAGAACACTCGCATCTCAACACAAATGTGTTCACATTATATTGAATTAAACGGTACTTTACCAAATTAGTGCTCATTAAGCTTCATTCAATATTCTGTAATCATGATTATCTACATCAATCAAATCCAACTAGATTTGTTTGCAGACTTCAACTGGTTTTTTAAAAAATATTTTTGTCAATAATTTTTCATAATTTTGTTGTTAAAGATGAACTCCAGTTACAAAGTTTTTCTAATGCCAAAGGCAGAGCTGCTTTTAGAACTATGTTTTACAATATCAGCTGCTCAATCACTGAACATTCCCTTATTACATCTGTCCTATTCATGTTATGTGCACAGAAAACTGAAAAACAACTTTTTAATCCAGCCTGTGGCTTTGCCAGCCAGAGCTCCCCATGGTGTTGAAACTTGATTTATTTTAAAGTGGAACTACACCCTAAAGGGGAATTTCTGCTTTATCCCCTTCTTTCTTCTATTGGAACTTTGTTGTTTTTTTGTTTTTTTTTGTAGGGGGGGGGGGGTTGGGAGGTAACTGGTTTTGACAGGTTCTGGCTCTCACTTCGGTTCGGATCCCCTAGAAGATTCCACCGGAGGTTCAATCCCCCACTCCCCCGCCGACACACGTCATAATTCCCAGAAGGTTGTGGGACCATTCACAAAGCACACGGTGCAGTGGGAAAACGGATGGAGAACTGGCCCAGATGAGGGTGGAAATGGATCCCTGGACAGGTAAATGTCCTTTTGTTAAAAGTCAGCAGCTGCAACATATGTAGCTACTGGCTTTTAATTTTTTTTCAAAGTGCAGAACCTGTTTATTGTGCCTTCATTTTTTTAATGGAATGTAGAGTAGGAGCTAATAGGATTTGATGTCTCATTCCTAATGTTAGGTCGATGTTAGGATTGGGGAGGGGAAAATAGGGAGAGTTGTTGGGGTCAGTAGGTGGGCGTTTCATTAATGAACTAAAAAAAAATACAAATACATGATTTGCCTCTTCAGCCAACCAGTACCATCCTAACACATCTCCCCATAGCAAGAGGACAGTAATCATCAGCCCCCTGCCCTGTTGATACCAGCCTTCATATCTTTCAGCATTGGGAGAGTGCTTTGATTCACTGCAAAGTATGGACACATTTGTGTCATGTTGATGGACACCTGGTTCTTTACCACCCCAGTGCCTAGGAGAGGGTAGCTTTCCTGGCGCCTACCTTCCCTCAGAGAGGCGCAAGTAGACAGGCACACCTTTTCCCTTTGGAACCTGGTGCACTTTGTTTTTTGTGGTTGCAAACAAATGTCATAAAAAGCCAGGATGGAGCATTATGCCAATATCTCCTTTGCTGTGTCTTGACAGTTTTGGGGATCCTAAAAGAGGGATTTGGTAAGTGAGGGGAATTTCAGTATTGCTACAGTTTCATGGTTGCAAGGAACTGACATCATTGACTGTAAGTCAAGTATTACTCCAATTACTTCAGGTAATTACGGTATATCACTCTCTTGGTATATCCAGTAAAAGTAATTTTAACTATAACAGGGCAAAGCATTTAGAAGTGGAACCCATTTTTCATGTGGCGTAACGCACTACTAGACTTATTAGAGTCTGTCAGAGGATATGCTCACCCTAATGACACTTGCCATGCTGTTAAGGTGGCATGACATCTGTTTTCTTTCAGATACTATGGGTTCTGCAGGACTGTATTACGCACATCCTTTGGGATTTTTCTTGAGAGCTTCCTCCCTTATTTAGAAATGACAAAACTCCAGTTTAGTGCCGTACCACAAACTTTGGGCCCCCAAGGCTGGCTATCGATAGCTGTATACCACTGTCCAGAGGGTGAGGCTTAAGGAGGAGCTGTGTCTTTATGGCCCCTGTGCATTTCCTGGCAGTTAGGAGCAAATTAAACAAAATATATACATCATGCGCTGATCCCCATGCACCATCTATGCTGGTATTAAGAGTGCATCAGTGCCTCAAGGGTTAATTGCACTTGGTCACCACAGCTCTCAGATAGTTCCCTCTGGCGGGGGGGAGCATATCTCGATCAGTACAAAAGGAAAAGAGATAGAGCGCAAGATTGCCCTACTGTAAAACCATTTATTGGAGGAAAATAAAAGATTCAATGCACTCATATGCAATGATCGAAATGCAGGCACATCAAAATAGTCTAGCTATTTCTTCTGGTCCATGGTCCCACAGTCCATAGAGGAGGATCATGCAAGCTGTCAAGTTCAAAGCTGTATGAACCCGGAACACCGCCGCTACACAACCTGGCAAGCAAGGCCCAGTGCATACGTGTTCGGCAGAGCTGGCGTCAGTCACAGAGTCTCTAGCAGGAGGGGAAAAGACACACAGAATGAGGCTGCTAGGAGAGCATGTTCGAAATGTTTAGATCTGCTTAGGGTGGATTGGACTTGAGAAAAGAGAACACGCCTCCGAAACAAGTTGTCCACAAGTACATTTTAGATAATTTCTTGCTTCCACCCTTCGAAACAGATTAACTATTAACCTTTGTGATGAATTTGAACCCTGATTGTGAGCCAGGTCATCTCATTCAACATCAGTACCTGATCTCAGAATTTTTTTTGGCTGATGTTTTATAACGGTTATGTGATAGTTTGCATTTCTTGGGTTGCATTCAAGATGAGAAATGAGAGATCACACAAATACTTCTAAGTATAACATTTAATTAAGTAATGACAGATACAGATAAGAAACACAATAATATTAGAAAATATAACAAGAACATTTGACTAAGGAAGCCTTTTCACCACTGTCCTGCCTGCTTTGATGGCGTGACACAGATGATTAGAAGAAAACGAGTGCATGGTAGCTCTGATACGTGACTGAATATTCCAAGTTATAGCTGTAGCATATAGGACTTCTATGTGTAAGGAAATGTACAGTATCTCTCATAAATTCACACAATTTACACAACTCAAATATCCCACTCCTGATGTCAAATGTTTTATCATGGTTACATGATAGTTTACTTTTCTCAGGTTATATTCGAGATGTGAAAAGAGAGATCACACAAATGATCAGAAGCATGATAGTAGCACTGATATGACACTGAATATTCCAAGTTACAGGTGTAGTATATAGGACGTGTGTGTAAGGAAATGGCTAACCCCCACTGCAAGCAACATGACTTTTTAAGGACTTGGTCAGTTTGTAATGACATTCCTTTGGTATGAAGTGAGTTAAGGTAACTAGATTTTGGAGGCTTTATTAGATATTGTGAGACAACTTTAAAGCGGAGCTCCACCCAAAAGGGGAAGTTCTGCTTTAATGCTTTGTCCCCAGCTCCCCATTAACCTCCCTAGCGCTATTCCCGAGTGTAGCTCGGGGTAAAATGTCAGTGCCAAAAGCGGTAACCCCGAGCTACACTCGGGCTTACCATGCGGTGCTGCATAGGGAGTCCCTGCAGAACTTACCTTGTCCTTCGCTCCCGTGATGTGTCCCCTGCAGCTTCCCCGGCCATCTCCTCCGCATCCGGCTTCAGTGTTCCAGTCCCTGTGACGTCGGGACGTACGGGCTCCGGTGGCAGCGGGAAATTTGAAAATTTTAAAAAATTTAATTTTTTTTAAAACAAATTTTACATAGTAAAACATTGCTGTTTCAACCCATTTCACATACATTTTGTCCCTAGTGCTTTGTCCTGTGCCCTACCTGCATTTTGTCTGTTCTTTCTGCCTGGAAACTGAGAAAAGTCCATGGCGTCCAAAAAGTGTCCCTTTAGGTCAAAAGCGGGTTTAGACCAGCTAGAGAACAGCGATAGTAAATCAGAACCACTTGCAGAATTGAGTGATAATGATTCGTGGGGAAATTCGTCATCAGACACTGAAAACGATTTTGCGACTTTGCTCAGTGATGTGCGAACTTGGCGCTATATTTCAAATTTCAGTGTTTTTGGGTTGATTATATTATTGAATTAAATGTATTATTATTATATTATTATTTTTTATGATTATTTATTAAATTATAATTTATGATTTTGTGTTTCAAATTTTATCATACCCGGGATGTTTAATAGACTCTTGTTCGGACAGATTTCAGTGAGTTATTCCTAAAAATTACAGCCTACAATAAAAAAAACTACATATTTCCATGCAAAATAATGGTACCGCTTTCAGCACAAAAAATCGGAAATAATCATACCGCCAGGGAGGTTAAGGAGTGGCACCTTTGGGGAGCTGGTACCCGAATTTGACAGGTACCCGCTCCCACTTCCGCTGTGATTGCTTAGGCAATCAGAAGCGGAAGTTGTCCTCCCCCCTCCCTCCCCATAGTCTTCTGGGACACGTGACTTCTCACCCATGCACAGTAGGCACCCAGCTGTGAAGCTGCAAGCTGTCACAGCACGGTGCCCACATTGAAGATGCCGGAGCCGGGGAGAGAAGACGGCCGGTGAAACCAGCGGTGATGAGGACACCGCTGGACCGAGGCACAGGTAAGTGTCTGTATTTTAAAAGTCAGCAGCTACAGTTTTTGTAGCTGCTGACTTTTATTTTTTTTTTCAGCTGGAACTCCGCATTAACAAGGAAATATGAAATTTCCCCATCAGCCGAATATGTGGAAAGCCTTCTCAGAAAAGTAGAGGCTATTAGAGACTAAAAGTAGGGTGTCACCTTCCTGTTAATGCCCAAGCTCATATAGATGTTTTGGCCGGGTTTCCACAAATACTTGACAGTATAGTATAAATACAGGAACAAATACAATTAATTTATACTTATAAAAAAGGATTGGTTATTCAAATTCTTAACTAAGCTTTCCCATTACTGGTTCTCATTAAAATTAAGGATTGTATATTCGATTGGTTTTCAGGACAAGAAATAATATGTGAGTTAAAAAATCTTGTGTTAATACATCTACATTTATATATTCTGAGCTTGGATCAGCAACTGAAACTTTTACACTTTACCTTTGAAAGCTATTGAAAAACTTTTTTTTAAAAAAAAAGGATAAATCAGCTTGAAATTTATGTTTAGCTGCGGTTGATAATAACTTTTTATGAAGGCGCACTTAGCACTTATCAAAATGCTTTTTTTCACTTAGTGTGGATTTTCCTCTTGAATATTTAAAACACGTCACCGTTGAGTGAAAATGATGAATGGTTCCTTGAAGTCCTTCGCATTCCCTTTAAACATTGCAATTACTTTATTAGTGGAGAAAGTCTTTTTTATGCCAATGAAGGTAAAACAGCCTTAATGTATGTTTGCATGAGAGCTCCCATTTAACCAGTTATTCACCCATAAATGTACTCACCTCACCGCTTCGCATAATAACTAGGAGACTTTACTACTGATTTGCACACAAGATTGATCAATTAAATTCTAATGAAAAGTATTGATTGGATATTCATGATTTTATTTAAATAAATGACTTTTCTCCTTAACCTTTGAACACAAGATGGATGGGTGCATCTGTGAGGTTGGTGGAGATATGTAGGGTCCTGAAATTATTTCTTAAAGTGAACCTGTACCTTGCTCATACTGGGAATGTAACAGGTTAATTTTCCCGTAGGTACCTTAAAGGGTATGTTTTTACCTTTCCCACCCTCAACCACCATTTAGATGTGCCACCTGCTACCCAAGAGTCCTGTGTAAATGTGTACTTACTAAACAAGGCCAAATACAGTTCTGTGTATTATACCCCATCTCCATCATGGAAACACTTGAGCAGAGGCACCAAATGCTGCATTGTGGGAAGGCAGTGTCATGCGTTCCTTTATACCTAGAAGTACTAGATTTCTCCCAGCTCTGGTGGCAGATCAAAGCTAGGGATGAATGAGTTTGAGAAAATCAGTGAAGTGCGTTGGAGTCAACAGGAAAGATAAAATAAGTAGATAAAATAAAGGTGATCTTTTATTGTTTTTTTAAGGGTGTGATGGGCTTTTATGCTCAACTATGGACCTGCTCTTGTGCCAAAAAAAGGAAATTTCACCTAAGTAGCTCAGTGAGCAATATTAGTGGTCCATTCACACTAACACATCATGATAACACATGCATTTTCATGTGCTTTACCGCAACACATTGTAATGCACATGACAAATATTACTGAGAGCTATTCATTTACAATGGCACCCAAACTTATCAAGACAATGCACCTGTGCAGCAGAACACTGCAATCCACTTTTTTTTTTAACAAAAAAAGGGTCATGTCCAATTTTCAGCACTTTAGGGTATGTTGGCACCCTAACGCAGCTTAACACACAGCAAGGAGGTAAATAGACCCCAAAAGTTTCCACTTCTACAAGTGGGCAGGCTTGTGGAAGGAGATATGCAAATATCAAAATGCTTTAATGGGTAGATGTCAGTCTGGGACAACGGAACTCCTATGCAGGCTGCATTTGCTTGTACTGTAGACCACCCTAGGTAACACCCAACCAGGGGCGGACTGACCATTTGGAAACTCGGGCACTGCCCGAGGGCCCGGAGTCAGTAGGGGGCCCCATGAGATGCCCCTGGTACCTTTTTCATAGGCTTTTTTGAGTTTGGGCAAGGACACAGGGGCCCCATGATCCCCTCTTGCCCGGGGGCCCCATGAGTTGTCAGTCCTCCCCTGCACCCAACCATATTGCTGAGCCTCCATGAAAGAACCCAAATTCAATCAATGTGAGGGGCTGACATTTTCCAGCCAGGAAATAAGACAGACTCTGTTTGACTTGGTGCAGCTTCTAATGCACACTCTTAGATTCTCACAAAAGTTTCAATATGAGACATAAAACTGTACAACTGTGCAAGACCAAAGGGAAGGCTGAAGAACAAAAATGTAATATATTGCAGCCTACCAGTCCTTAGACATACTGCTTGCATTGCTTTTCATTTTCAGGTTTTTTTTTTGTGCCTTTATCCTGGTGATCCTGCTAGTCTTCCTATCCTGGGATCAGGGGCGGACTGACCATTTGGAAACTTGGGCACTGCCCGAGGGCCCAGGGCCAGTAGGGGGCCCCATGAGATGCCCCTGGTACCTTTTTCATAGGTTTTTTTGAGTTTGGGCAAGGACACATGGGCCCCATGATCCCCTATTGCCTGGGGGCCCCATGAGTTGTCAGTCCACCCCTGCCTGGGATGGAAACACGCACATACAACAGTGTATCAATAACACTATGTGTCTCTACTAACACAATTATGGTAACAGCGGATGTGGCATCCTGAGAGCTGAGCTGAGTTTGGGATAATTTGGTAATCAGTTGTCAGCAGAGGGACAGACCAGGAAAGGCTCGTTTGATTGTGAGCCCCCCTTCAAGGTGGACTTTGCTGCTGTTTGTACCTGCCTTGGAGAGAGGTCCCCCTGGTGGCTATATATGATACCATGGTACAAGGAGTGTGATCCCCGTGGTGGATGGCTGAGTGATTCCTGATCCCTGGAGGCAGATGACCCTGCAACTACTTGTCCTGCTGCGGTTGGCCAGTTGAGCTGTGGATGTTCATCCTTCTGTTACCAGAGGACCAGGAGTGGTTTAAATACTCAAATGCGCATTTGTTTGTGCTATTTGGTTAGTGCAATCTACATCTATATACACATCACCAGAGTCACGAATTGCACCTTTTTACAGATTTGGAGACCTATATGCTGATTTATCACATTCTATTACTGGAGTTCACCATCTGCACAATTGTAACGTCCTTAGACGCCTATTACACATGATTTCAATTGTAGCACTCTACAGCGCTGTTATACCAATTTCCATTATCTGTGTGTTTAACTTCTAGCGCTGCATATCTATGATTGTATTTAGGAAGGTATAGAGGATTTTGCCTTTATGTCAGCTGCTTATTCCCTTACTACTTAGCGCTCGTATACCTTTGCTAATGTATACAATATAGGTAGAGGCTATAAGAAACATCATTTATTTACATCATTTATCTAACCATTTTAGGTTGGTCCATCAAAGGGATTATAGTCAATTACAGTTTTGGGGGGTAGACACATATTAAAAACATTGAAGAGGGGACCATAAGATCAGGGAATTGAGCAAAAAAGAATCATGATGGATATATGAATTAGGGTCAATCATTCCCAATGGTGTAAATGCTGAATTTGAACTCACCAGATTTTTGAGCAATTATTAATAAGATCGTACACTTGACCCCAGTTGGTTCATTGTTGAACTTACGTCATGAGATTACCAACGGTTGGCTACATGGGTAGAGTATATGTATATTGATTTTTTTAATATAACTCATGTTCATCATTGTAGATTCTTTATGGGATGTATCAATAATTCCCAATGATGGTGGTTGTTATATAATTAGTATTTATAATTTTGATATGTATATTGTTGGTTGTGTATATCAAGTCAGTACCGTGTGTTACACACATGTACTAGCTTACTGATGACCTACTGATTTACAGTATATGGGGCTATGTTTTTTATTATATTTGTTTTTAATATAGTTGCATGTTATTTACTTGTAATTACCAGTGCGATATTGTAAATGAATTGGATATACAGGGTAATAGTGAGGTTTAAGCTTCATACATCTGCAGATTGATTTGTCCGGGAAGGGAGTATATATCAATTTTAGGTTTAACTTGCGGATGTAGATTACACTTGGGCTACAAGAAAATGGCTGCAGGTTTGGCTATATATACTCTTAGAGCATGGTGGTGCCCAATCATATCCCGTGAGGAAGCCATGTGACCCTGTGGCGAAGGCATAGGGGAGGGGCTTGATGAAGTCACGATGCTCGCAGCTTGCCGATACACTGATACCATACATCAGGGAATTGGAGGCTGTTTGTATATCCTTACGAATGATAATTTTGGATTTATATGTGAATAATATCAGGTGCGATCAAGCACCCACACAATGTGAGTGGCCATTTTTATGTTTTTATAAAGACGTGGGCACTTATACCCCTTCTTGCCCAGTCCAATTTTCAGCTTTCAGCACTGTCGCACTTTGAATGACAATTGCACGGTCATGCAACACTGTACCCATATGAAATTTTTATCATTTTTTTTACACAAATAAAGCTTTCTTTAGGTGGTATTTAATCGCCGCTGGGTGTTTAATTTTTTGCGCTATAAACAAAAAAAGAGCAAACATTTTGAAAAAAAAAAGTTTTTCTTTGTTTCTATTATAACATTTTGCAAACAGGTAACTTTTCTCCTTCACTGATGTGCCTTGATGAGGCAGCACTGATGGGCACTGATAGGCAGCACTGATAGGCAGCACTGATGATGCTGCACTGATATGCAACAATGATGGTCACTGTTAAACAGCACTGATGGGCACTGATAGGCAGCACTGATGGGTGGCACTGACTGACGGCACTACTGGTCACTGATGGGGGGCACTGCTGGGCACCAATGGGGGGCACTGCTGGGCAATGGTGGGTGGCACAACTGGGCACAGGAGGGCGGCACTCCTAGGCATTGATGGGCACAGTTGGGTGGCACTGCTGGGCACTTGTGGGTGGCACTGCTGGGCACAGGTGGGTGGCACTGCTGGGCACTGATCATCAGAGAACTGCGCATCAGTGCCCTAATGATCAGTGCCAATCCGTGATTGGCATTTTATCACATCACGTGATCAGCTGCGTACGTAGGACACTGCAATCATGGAGATTACCAGGTGCACACCCCCGGGGGCGCGCGGGAGGGCGTATTCTGGGAGGGCGTCATATGACGCCCTCCCAGAACTGGACAACTGCCCTGTAGCTGTCATTCGGCCATAGTCCGGTTGTCAAGTGGTTAACCACTAGCCTACAGGGCATTTTTGCCCCCTTCCTGCCCAGGCCAATTTCCAGCTTTCAACGCTGTTGCACTTTGAATGACAATTGCGCGGTCATGCAACACTGTACCCATATGACATTTTTATCATTTTTTTGTGACAAATAGAGCTTTATTTTGGTGGTATTTAATCACCTCTGGGATTTTTATTTTTTCTTAAACAAACCAAAAACCACTGAAAATTTTGAAAAAAAAAGTTTTTTTCTTATAAAATTTTGTAAATAAGTGATTTTTCTTCTTCACTGATGTGCGCTAATGAGGCTGCACTGATAGGCTGCACTGATGGACACTGATAGGTGGCACTGATGGGCACTGATGAGGAGGCACTGGTAGGTGGCACTGATGGGCATTGACAGGCATCACTGATGGGCACTGAAAGGCAGCACTGATACATGACACTGATATATAGCGTTGATAGGCAGCACTGATAGGTGGCACTGACTGGCACTAATAGGCAGTACTGACTGGCACTGATAGGCGGCACTGACTGGCACTGTTAGGTGGCACTGACAGGCACTGATGCGCACTGATAGGCAGCACTGACTGGCACTGATAGGTGGCACTGATTGGCATTGATAGGTGGCACTGACTGGCACTGATGGGTGACACTGAAAGGCAGCTCAGATGGGCACTGATATGTGGCATTGATGTGCACTGGTAGGCACTGATATGTGGCACTGATGGGAACTGGCACGAGGCACTAATGAGCACTGACATAAGGCACTGATGGACACTGACAGGTGGCACTGCTGGGCTACACTGATCATCAGGGCACACTGATCATCAGTGCCCTGATGATCAGTGTAGATGTCCCCTCCGCGGAAAGCCGATTACCGGCTCTCCTCTCCTCTCGAGCTGTCAGCGTGATAGCTCTACAGGAGAGAAATGCCGATAACCGGCATTTCCCTGTTTACATAGATCAGCTGTGATTGGACACAGCTGATCACATGACTGAGCCGACATCTTCGGCTCTTTCTGTGATCGGTGATCCGCTGTGTCCGAGGGACACAGCGCACCGTCGATCGCCGCGCTGCGCGCTCCCTGAGCCGCGCATGCGCAGTGAGAATGGGAGGACGTCATATGACATCCTCCCAGAACAAGAGAACCACCTTTTGTCCGTCATATTACTATATGGCGGGCGGGAGGTGGTTAAAGGATAAGCACTATTGTGTTTTACTAATTTTTTCTGACATATGTATGCTGAGTGGAGGAGGAAGGATTAAAGGGACCGGTCCCTAATGGAGGAAGATTCTATATACACCCGCCATTGTATGTCCACTTCAAGGGACACATGTGTTTTTGACCTAACTTTATGTGTTAGGTCCACATGCGTTTTTTGACCTAACTCTGATGTTTTTGGTGGTGGATTAAGTTTTAAGAAGATATAGAACTATGAGGTTTTTTTGAAATCGAAGAAGCAACACTATTTAAGAGACTTGGCAATCAGAACTGTTCATTATATTTTTATAGTTGTTTGCATTCACATGTGTTTTGGGGCATTTAAAGGAAAAGCGGCACTGTACGTTTATTTATTTCGATTCTGCACACGGTATGAGTATGTGTAAGTGTGAGCTGCTTTCTGGATTGTGGCTATTCAGTTACACTCACTAAATAAGTCAACATAGTATGTCTTAATAATTTTTGGCTGCTTGTGAGAATCAATTGGTTATATTTGTTCACCCCAGAATCAGAAGTGTGTTAGAAAAATGAAAATATATGTACAGTATTGTCTGGCGTATTAGACTACTTTTTATACTTAAAAATATACCCCAAAAATTGGGGGTTGTCTTATACGCGGGGTATAAAATGTGAACCTTCAGTTTGTTTGGGTCAAGCTGGCTGGATGTGCAGTAATGTACATACAATATACCGTGCTGAGCCAAGCTGGCTCAAAACAAATGTCCCTATGAGAGATTAATCTGTCAGCCCGCTGGATGTGCGGTATATACAGTATACTGAGCCAAGCGGTTTCAAAACGTACCGGTACGTCCCTACGGTAGTCAGCCCGCTGTATGGGTGTATGTACAGTAGCTGCGGCTACATTCAGTATACACTGGGCCAATCATGGCGAGCGATGTATTCTACTAATGAATACAAAGCCTGCTCGGATTGGCTGAGTCAGAGAGGTGGGCTGATGATGTCACAACCTCAGCCAATCCGAGCAGGCTTTGTATTCATTAGTAGAATACATTGCTTGCCGTGATTGGCCCAGCGTATACTGTATGTAGCCTCAGCTACTGTACATACACACATCTGATTACCGTAGGGACGTACCGGTACGTTTTGAAAAAGCTTGGCTCAGTATACTGTATATACCGCACATCCAGCGGGCTGACAGATTAATCTGTCATAGGGACATTTGTTTTGAGCCAGCTTGGCTCAGCGCCGTATACTGTATGTACATTACCGCACATCCAGCGGGCTGTATATATACTGTATACTGTATGTAGCCGAAGCTACCGGATTACCGCACATCCAACGGTAACCATCTGGTTTGGAATTTGATCCAAATGATGACTGTCTTACAAATGTATCACAAGATGTCATTCATGAACTTATGATGTCAGAGGATGAACATGAGGATTTTAAGTCATAACCATTTCAATTAAAAAATCAGATGTTTTTAAATGGTGTTGCCTGGGAAGGGGGGTAGTCTTATATGGCGAGTATAGCCCAAAACCTATGTTTTAACTGGAAAATTAGGGGGTCGTCTTATACACCCAGTCGCCTTATACGCCGGAAAATACGGTAAACTCTAACAATACATTTCTCTGATTTGCTCAATTTTGGTCTATTCAGTGTACCATTGAAAGAGTTTTATTATATCTGTTCTATAGGTGCCAGAAAAGTAGGTGTTCATCCAGTCACAAATTTTATGAGCAGTTGGCTTTCTAGACTCTCTGCTTCTGCACTGTTATTGGCTGACATTGTTCTTTGCTATCTTTGTGTACTATAAAAACACCTTCCCTTGTTTGGGAAAAAGAGAGGAAGGTGTTATGTAGTCCTAACACAGTGTTGTGTAGTCTAAGTATGAAAAAAGAAAACAAAGGCAGCCACCACATCTAAGGACCAGTAAGTTGCACTACTATTAATTTTAGATATGTGTTAAGCTGACATTTCTAATGAATAAACCACTACCTTACAAGGCTTTTCAAACCCCTCTACACATTATTGGGTAAGACCCAGGTTTGGCCAAGTGAAAATAACCTTCACTGTCATTGGACTCCGGTATCAGGTTGACAGAGGATCTAACATTTTCCCCCTGTGTTCCAAATGTTCAGAATGTTGTCTGTGATCCAGCACCCCTAAGTCATATACTCCCCTGCCCTCACACTGCATCATGTCTTGAAAAACCTAACTGTTGTTTCTGCTCACCTTGCACAAGCAAGTCCTGATTTCCATTAATTCCAAAGAAAAATCTGTACTGCTCAAGGTCGAGTAAAAGTAGCTGAACCAAACAGTGTGAATTTATAAAAATAGGTTCTGTGGTGTCACGCTGGCTACACGGTGAAGACCTTAGTGAAGCAGAGACAGGTAACTTGTCAGGGATGCTGCGGGAGGGCACCATAACCCATTAAAGGTAAGGGCACATTAAGATTGCATTCACACCCGAGTATTGCATTTTTGGACATTTTTTCAACCATTTTTATGCACATTTTTGCACAGCATTTTTAAACAGTTTTCGAGCTTTGTTTTTTTTTTATTAGCCAGTAGAGAAAAATATCAAGTTTCATCATTTGTTGCTATTTTTTTAACCTTTTGTATCTGATTCCTCTTCTTTCTGGTGTTCGCTGTCTTGAGTGGTGCTTTGTGCTCTGCAAACATGAATGATAAGGAGATAGCATTCTGTGGTAGCAACCGCTGTTACGTCATATTTCCTTCTGGAAAAGGAGTACGGAACAGAGATACTGGATCCATCTGATAAAGAAAAGAGAGGCCAGTTCTGGGTCATGTGCAGTGACCTACATGCTCATAAAGAAAATGTTTTTGATTACACCAAGATGTCTAAAAAAAGGATAGTCCGATTTCTTTTTTATATAATAATTTTTTTTTTATTGTTGTTGCCATCATTTTCTTATCATCTCCACTCCCCCCCCCCCCCTCTTTTTTTTTCTTTCTTTGTTTCTTTATATATTATTTTATGAATATTTATTTGTATATATTATTTTATTATAAATAATAATTAATTTATGATTTATATATTTATTATTTATCTGGTATTATTTAATTACTTATTACTATTTAGTTTGATTTTTTTTATTGCATCTGAGCAAAAAACACACCTAAACTTGTGGGTTGCACGTTTCAATGCATTTCTGTGGGGAAAAAAAACGTATTACAAAATGCAGTAATCTGCCCAAATGAAACTGCAAAAGTAGCTCCAAATTTTTTTTGAGCTTCAGGCATTTGGCTTCAGACAACTTGGAGTAGAGATGTGAACCAATCTATAGAAATGCATCGAATTCTCTCATCATTTTGGAACTTCAAGTTTCGAGCTACAACACACTCATTTGAGGACAGGCCTAAAAAATGCTGCTGGACATTAGCAGTTGTGAGCTATCATAGCATGCTTGCTAAGCACATAAAACATTGCAAGGTGGTTCATTAATGTGCTATTTCTGCTAAGCCTCGCTCTTCCCACTAAGTTTTTGTACCAGCACACATGGAGGGTTGAGGATGAACTGCAGGAGGGAGGAACTACATTTCAGTCATGGATAAGTACATTCCTGAAGTCCAAGAGAAGGTGGAGGTGAGCAACTTAACTTGGATCATAACCTGTCGAAGAAGTCATTGGTAAGCTTTGGCAGGAATTCAGCTGCTCTTTACAACAGCAGGGTAATTCCCCAAGACAAAGGGGTCACCTGAATTGAGAAACTGTGCATAAGGGAACCCAAAAAGAGTACCAAATGATCATCTCAAGATTTCAGCTGCTCTTTACAACAGCAGGCTATCCCCCAAGACAAAGGGGTCACCTGAATTGAAAAACTGTGCATAAGGGAACCAAAAAAGAGTACCAAATGATCATCTCAAGATTTCAGCTGCTCTTTACATTAGCAGGGTATCCCCCAAGACAAAGGGGTCACCTGAATTGAAAAACTGTGCATAAGGGAACCGAAAAAGAGTACCAAATGATCATCTCAAGATTTCAGCTGCTCTTTACATTAGCAGGGTATCCCCCAAGACAAATGGGTCACCTGAATTGAGAAACTGTGCATAAGGGAACCCAAAAAGAGTACCAAATGATCATCTCAAGATTTCCTCTGCTCTTCACAACAGCAGGGTATCCCCCAAGACAAAGGAGTCACCTGAATTGAGAAACTGTGCATAAGGGAACCGAAAAAGAGTGCCAGATGATCATCTCAGGATTTCAGCTGCTCTTGACAACAGCAGGGTATCCCCCAAGACAAAGGGGTCACCTGAATTGAGAAACTGCATAAGGGAACCAAAAAAAAAGTACCAAATGATCATCTCAAGATTTCAAGAACAAGAGAAACACAAAAGGCAGCCAACACATATTGGGGACAAAATATCCCCCTTCATCAGGGCTTGCACAATGTAGTATCTATTGGACTCAAAGCATAAACTTCTGCAGGAGTTAAGGTTAATATAGTGATTATGACCTATCATTTAGCTGAAAATGCAAGCAAATTATCAAGCTCAATGCTTTGTACTGGCCAGAGGACCCATTCAGACAGGATGCTTCCGTTTGTACAGAAAGAGTGAAAGACAAATATTCTGCAGAGCAGTTCTGAGCTTAACCACACACACAGGTTCCCAATAGTGACATGAATGCTTTCCAATAATAAGCATGCTCTCCCTATCTTATAGACTTCATGTATTGTACTGTAGAAATCTATTACCAAATATAATCACATTTTAGTTTAACTTGCTTTATTGATCAATAACTAAATGCAATGCATTTGGCAGCCACAGGGTATTTCATGATACATTATGTAAGCCAAGAGCCAGCGTTAAAATGCTAATGATTCACCTGATACTAATGGCTTCTATTTGAGTCAATTAGTTTTGCAATTAATTTTTTTTTCTCCCCACACGCTATAATTGTTATGCTTAATACAGAATTACAATCCAGGCGGTGTTTTTCACAGGGTAGAAAATTGAAAATTGGTTTTAAATATATTATGTTTTATACAGTTTCTGTCAAATTAAATGCTGGTCCCATTACTTGATTGATTTCCTGGTGGGTTACTTCATCGGTTAATTGATCAGTCAATTGGAATCCCGATATTCTGCATATAATACATTGAAATTTCTATATTACACTAATTAAGGCATGTATATTCACATGTAAAGGGGCATGCTAGAGCTTTTTACTACGTTGAACATTTCTGTGTTCCCACTAAGAGACTTTAAAAAACATGTCTAGGCAATGAATAAAGTTAACTTACTGAACTTACTGTCGGTGCCATCCAAGAGATGTTTCATCCTTATTATTATAATATGGGATTTATATAACACCAACAGTTTGCGCAGCACTTTACAACATAAGGGTACAATTACAATACAATACGATACAGTAGAAATCAGAGGGCCTTGCTTTAGAGCTTACAATCTAAGAGGGAGTATCAAGAGATACAAAAGGTAATAACTATGGGGAATGAGCTGACCGAGAAAGTCAAAATACAGTTGTTAAGTGGAGGCCTCCCTGAAGAGAAGGGTCTTCAGGGATTGTCTAAAGTTAGAACCATTAGGGCACCTTTAGTCAGTAGGGGGCCCCATGAGATGCCCCTGGTACCTTTCATATGCTTTTTTGGGTGTGGTTTGAGTGTAGATGAGGACACAGGGGCCCCATGATCCCCTATTGCCCGGGGGCCCCATGAGTTGTCACTCCGCCCCTAGAACGTCCACTCAATATACCTTTGATTTGAGCTTTAACGTGACCCTGTTAGATTAACAAAAAATATGTATGAAAAGTCCTTGCAAGATAAGAGCCATTATACTCAGCCCTCCAGTGGCCCGTGTCTCCTACCTTTCCTCCATTCCACTGCTGCAGTCTCCATCATTGTCATTGTGGAACAGCATATGGAACCACGGTGCCTGGCAGGGAACATACATCCAACACTTCTGGAAGAGCTAAATGCCAGAGACACTGATGGAGGCTGCATTACTGTAATAAAGAAAATGTAGGAGGCATGGACCACTGGAGAAGTGAGTATAATACATCTTCTCTTACAAGACCTTTCACCTGTAAAGCAACAGGGTCGCTTTAATGAAAACAGGATTTTTGCAAGAATCTGAATGTTTGGTATTGCTTATTAAAAAATGTAATTCATCTCTTATTTAGCTTTTTTATATTTGTCAAAGTTGGATTCCTTACCAAAGTCACTACCTCCATGCTCTTGGGGGTGCATAATATGGACTTTTAGTTGTTTTTAGGGGCAGCTCCAAGGCAGCAACTATCAGACGTCAGACAACATCTGACCCTTTAAAGTAGAACTATAAGTAAAACTTTTTGTTTTCATTTTTGATGGAATAAGAGAGGGTTATAACCCCTGTAAGAAGTGTAAGGGGTATTCAGGGGTGGACTGACCATTTGGAAACTCGGGCACTGCCCAAGGGCCCGGAGTCAGTAGGGGGCCCCATGAGATGCCTGTCACAGAGGCATCTAGTTGTCCTGCCCAGGTACCGAATTTTGCACTGAATACATGTTATAACGTATACTACATATTTAGTCTGGCGGTTAACTAGCTGTCTAATATCAAAACTACTGTTAGAACATGATGTAACCACATGAGAATCTCCTATTTATTTACAACTTCAACACCTGGCAATACACCTAACATTGTCGGTCGTATGTAGCCATGTTTGGCTGTATTTCTCAGATGAAAATAAACTGGGAACAATTATGTTATCTACTGTATATTACGTGCCTTTTTAGCTACAAACTTGACCCCTCTTGTTAGCACTTCACTATAGGTATCTCAAAATAATCCATTTCATTTACATTTCATAACATTTTTAGCTACAGCATGTAGAAAACACCACAGATGTTGGGTTAGTATTATGTTTTTTGTTGCCTGACCGTACTTTCAGAAGAGTCTCTCTCTCTCAGGATACCTTTAACATGCAGTTGTGCGTGGTTTACCCCAGGTTTTTTTATATCCCTGTTCATGGAATCTTTGTTCTATGAATTTTGCATCTGCCTCAAAATCAATTAATTTAATTGTGATAAAATGTCCACTGGGAATAGTTCTAATAACATGAAAAGGATGGCAACTGGATGTATGTAGTAGGGAGCTTCTGGAGGTGGGTTTTCTATAGGAGCATACTGTGACCGTATGATTCTGGACAGACCCACCAGGGTTAAGTCTAAGTAATGGATTTCTGAGGGTTGTTTTTCTCCTGTGAACCTTAGGTATACAGAGATATGGTTCAGGTATGCCAAAAACTCTATTAGTGGTAGATCCTGATTCACTATAAAAATGAGGTAATGGATGTAGCAAAAAATGCCCCTTTTTTATGTCTATCTGGGTTGTGGGTGCTGAAAATTAACTGTTCCTCCCATCATCCTATGTACAAATTAGCATACATGGGCACAAAGTTTGCTTCCTGTTTTCGCACATACCACTTTATATCAAAAGGAAAGGAGTTGTATATCCATGAGAGTCCATAGAACTCATATTGTGTATCAAGCTAAAATCTTGAAAATCAGGTCAGACAAAGTGAATACCTATAATGTGAGTGCTATCTTGTAAAAGTCGGTGTTCAAATAATTCCTTTTAGTGTTAAAGTTCTGTGTGGGTGCAAAATTAAGACCCTTGGAAAGTGTTCTGGTGACAAAACATGGGCAGATGAGTTCATAACGTTCGCGATCGGTGGCGAACAGGGGCGGACTGACCATTTGGAAACTCCGGCACTGTCCGAGGGCCCAGGGTCAGTAGGGGACCCCATGAAATGCCCCTGGTACCTTTTTCATAGGCTTTTTTGAGTTTGGGCAAGGACACAGGGGCCCCATGATCCCCTATTGCCTGGGGGCCCCATGAGTTGTCAGTCCACCCCTGGTGGCGAATATTATTATTATTATACAGTATTTATAAAGCGCCAATAGTTCGCTCAGCGCTGTACATTACAAAGGGGGACAGAACATGTGACAGAACAATAACAATACAATGCAAAACATGAGGGGATCGAGGGCCCTGCTTTTTCGAGCTTACAATCTAGGAATATGATTACCTGGACCCAAAGAATTTCTTTCCTCAACTTCTTCTCTTCTTTGTTGGTATCCGTGTCATTCCCTCCTCCCCAGTAGAGGTTTTAAGGCCCTCTGACACTCAAATGTTTCTCTGGCCACATCTGGGTAGATGATTAACAAACCTCCATCAACGTCTGTGTGCAGTATGCCTCTGATCATCTAGACGATCATTTCTTTTTTTTTATAATAGTTGACACAACGTAATACATCATGTGGCTTTTCAGATGGAATGTGTGCTAGGAGAGGTGGATTGGGGGAAATTGTACTAGGAGGGAGAATTGGGAGAGGTTGTGCTAGGAGGGGGGATTTAGGTGGGGAGGAAGGATTTGTGCTGGGAAGGGTAATTTAGAGGAGGTTGTTCTAGGAGGAGTGATTTAGGGGGATTTGTGCTAGGAGGCAGGATTTGGGGGGATTTATGCAAGGTGGGGGGATTTGGAGGAGAGGATTTGTGCTAGGGTGGAAAATGTGAGTGGAAAGAGGATGTGTGCAAGGGGGGATGAAGCAGAACTGCAGGTGAATTTTTTTTGGGGGGGAGGGGAGAAGTATCTGGTCTTGTCTAGGGCGCAAAACAATCTAGCACCGGCCCTGCAAGCAATATGAGAAAACAACACTAATCTGGTTTAGTTTGGTTTATCCCACACTAAAATCTGGCATCCACAGCCCCCAACCCTCATGGAAATATTGAGTAGTATATCTCATGTATCCAAAAAGATGGCACAAGGAACAACATTAAATCCAAGCCACTACAGATTCAGCCCCAGTTCATTTAATGAAGACTGTATCATGTCCACATTCCCAACGCGTATCGAGACTCGCTCTCCCTCAGGGGAAAACCTTCATAATGAAAATGGAAAATGTGATAAAATGGTTCAACACTGTTTAAATATATCCACATCACAGTAACACAAACAAAGATACTTACAGAATGAGGTAGTGGATAAATGATGCAAAGCATATAAGACAAATGCCCTGCGATCAAATTTTAAAAAACATCACAGTTCATTCATGCTCAACCCCAGCATGAGCCAAGTGGAGAAAAGGTGAAGCCAGCATATAACCACAAAGATCCCAAGGGCAGCGAAACAACATAAAATGAAGAAACGCTAACCACCATTACAAAAATGAGTAAGTAAATAAATAAATAATGTATTAAGATATCCTAACAAACAATCCTTTCATTTCTAAACCTAAAAATCACAGGGATATAAACCTAAAAAGTAATAATAATAAAAAAAAATAAACAAAACAACAGAAAAAAATGATTACACCAACCCTTAAAATGTAACTTCACCCAAAAGGGGAAGTTCCACGTGTTTACATTCCCCCCCTCTGCTACATTTGACACCAGGGGCGGACTGACCATTTGGAAACTCGGGCACTGCCCAAGGGCCCGGGGTCAGTAGGGGGCCCCATGAGATGCCCCTGGTACCTTTTTCATAGGCTTTTTTGAGTTTGGGCAAAGACACAGGGGCCCCATGATCCCCTATTGAGGGCCCGGGTCAGTAGGGGGCCCCATGAGATGCCCCTGGTACCTTTTTCATAGGCTTTTTTGAGTTTGGGCAAGTACACAGGGGTCCCATGATCCCCTATTGAGGGCCCGGGTCAGTAGGGGGCCCCATGAGATGCCCCTGGTACCTTTTTCATAGGCTTTTTTGAGTTTGGGCAAGGACACAGGGGCCCCATGATCCCCTATTGAAAGCCCGGGTCAGTAGGGGGCCCCATGAGATGCCCCTGGTACCTTTTTCATAGGCTTTTTTGAGTTTGGGCAAGGGCACAGGGGCCCCATGATGCCCTATTGAGGGCCCGGGTCAGTAGGGGGCCCCATGAGATGCCCCTGGTACCTTTTTCATAGGCTTTTTTGAGTTTGGGCAAGGACACAGGGGCCCCATGATCCCCTATTGAGGGCCCGGGTCAGTAGGGGGCCCCATGAGATGCCCCTGGTACCTTTTTCATAGGCTTTTTTGAGTTTGGGCAAGGACACAGGGGCCCCATGATCCCCTATTGAGGGCCCGGGTCAGTAGGGGGCCCCATGAGATGCCCCTGGTACCTTTTTCATAGGCTTTTTTGAGTTTGGGCAAGGGCACAGGGGCCCCATGATCCCCTATTGAGGGCCCGGGTCAGTAGGGGGCCCCATGAGATGCCCCTGGTACCTTTTTCATAGGCTTTTTTGAGTTTGGGCAAGGACACAGGGGCCCCATGATCCCCAATTGAGGGCCCGGGTCAGTAGGGGGCCCCATGAGATGCCCCTGGTACCTTTTTCATAGGCTTTTTTGAGTTTGGGCAAGGACACAGGGGCCCCATGATCCCCTATTGAGGGCCCGGGTCAGTAGGGGGCCCCATGAGATGCCCCTGGTACCTTTTTCATAGGCTTTTTTGAGTTTGGGCAAGGACACAGGGGCCCCATGATCCCCTATTGAGGGCCCAGGGTCAGTAGGGGGCCCCATGAGATGCCCCTGGTACCTTTTTCATAGGCTATTTTGAGTTTGGGCAAGGACACACGGGCCCCATGATCCCTTATTGCCCGGGGGCCCCATGAGTTGTCAGTCCGCCCCTGTTTGGCACATCTGATTTTGACAGGGTCCTGTTCCCACTTCCGGTCAGATGCGCTACGGCAATCTGAGATGAACTTTTGCTGCCCCCTCCCTCACTTCCCCACAGCCTTCTTGGACTCACAGGCCCCAGATGACTTCAGGACCGCTGACAAAGCGCAGCATGCTTCGTGCACGGGCAGTATGAAAGTGGCTGTGAAGCCACAAGGCTTTGCTGCCGGTTTCCCTTACTTAAGATGTCAGCACCTGCACCCAAAGCCAATTGAAGAATCAGATCAGGTGAGGACATTGCTTGATCCATGGTACAGATAATGCAGCCCATAGACGGTTCGTTTATCGGCCGATTTTTCGTCTGAAAAACGAAACATCGTTCATTCTGTTGCCACCAATGATTGCGAAAATCAGCCGTTTTTCACATATTTTCATGCATAAAAAAATGAGGAAGAACCGCAAAAATCGACCGATGCCATTGTCCCACTAACAGTGCGAAAATCGGACGATTATTCTTTCGGTCGATAAATGAGCCATCTATGGCCTGCATAGGAGTCCTTATATTAAATGTCAGTATTTGTAGCTGCTGACTTTTAATTTTGGGGGGAGCCAGGAGCTTCTCTTTAACACAGATCTACAAGGGAGCTATCCAGTGGCATGATCACCCACCACCAACCATATATTTGTTTACTATCACATCTTTATGCCATCTTCTTTGGTTATATAACATGAAACATACTACTCCAATATGGGGTACAACAATCCATGGCCCATGTCAACATACTTGTGTTTTAACAGTGGGTAATAAAGTTTTTATTTAACTTATTATGTGTTGTTTTTGTGATAGTGTCCTGAAAAGTCCTTGGCACCCAATAATTCTCTGAGTGTAGAGTAATCTTTTTGGGATGAGCACTGAAATAGTCTCAGTTCACACCATTACAATTTTTGACAGCAGCCAAGCTTGCCCACAGATGTTTTTGAGTATCCTTTAAAAAAAAAAAAAAGTCAGCAAATATATATATTAAAAAATCATTTGTTGTTGAATATAAAGCAATGCTTAGGTAAATCCCCCAGGTATACTTTTTCAGCATGGATACGCAACTAATTTCTAGGGCTCCAGCAAATTACTAATTCATTGTTTTCTACTGCCCTCCAGTGGTGTCTGCTTGATTCCAAAGTATTTGCTTATCATTTTTAGATTAGCTGCTCAGTGCAAAGTTGGCAAAATTTCTGCAGAGGACATAGACTAGGGCAGGGGTGGGCAACTGTGGCCCTCCAGCTGTTGTAGAACTACAAGTCCCATGAGGCATTGCAAAACTTACAGTTACAAGCATGATTCCCAAAGGCAGAGGCATGATGGGACTTGTAGTTCACCAACAGCTGGAGGGCCACAGTCGCCCACCCCTGGACTAGGGTAACAGGGCCGTCAGGAGGGGGGGGGGGCAATAAAGTCAACTCACATATACTGTATACAGGGGCGGACTGACAACTCATGGGGCCCCCAGGCAATAGGGGATCATGGGGCCCCTGTGTCCTTGCCCAAACTCAAAAAAGCCTATGAAAAAAGTTCCAGGGGCATCTCATGGGGCCCACTACTGACCCCAGGCCCTTGGGCAGTGCCCGAGTTTCCAAATGGTCAGTCCACCCCTGACTGTATATATAGTAACAGCCTGCTATTATGTAACATTTTAGTTTACATACAGTAAATACCATAAAGTGATATTAAACTCCAAACCAAAAATGTAATATATTGCAGTTTACCAATCCTATGTGGTGGCTGCATTAGCTTTCATTTTTAGGATTTGTTTCCCTCTGTCAACACAGGACAGGATAGGACAGGGACCGATCATCCGACATCACTGGCCTAAATCGAATGATTGATCCCTCAGGGATCGAATCTGGACACCCGCGCGTCGGCGCACCCCCCCGGGCCGTGAAAACCGCGGAAGAGCGAATCATGTATATATACGTGATTTGGTGCAGCAGGTCCGCCCTGCCGCAGTAAAAGTACTGTGGGCAGGTGGTAAGCGGTTAATCCCCTCAAGAAAACAACAAAATGAACGCTCAAGGTCTGATTCCTGTCTATGGATGAAAGCTGTGTGGAAAGTGCTGAATGGCTGTGCAGGACAATAGGGGGACCCAAATTCATTAACAATCCCTAAGGGGGTAGTGCTACATATTCATTTCCACATTGTATTTCAATTATTTTTAGAATAGTTTATAAGCTTACTCTGTGAAGGTCCCACACATTTCATTCCTTGAATTCTTTGACACGTACTCACTATGCCCTGTAGTAGGCACTGCTGTGCTACACATTTCACAGAGCCTGCCTTCTGAACTACAGAGGTGATGAAAGGAGGAGTTTCAGGAGGCGGAGTCAGTACAGGAGTCACAGCTTGTAGGCAGCACAGTACCATGGGATATGTAGTCCATAGAAATTGACCAGAAGCTGCAAAGCTTGCAGAGAATCCAGGAAGTTGATGAAAAAGATGGCCAACAGACAAGCAGAACTCACATGAAAGTAAGCCTTTATTGGATTATCATACTGTATATAACTATTGTTTGTATAGCTATTACAATGCTGATGTTATAAAATGAGACTAAGGATCCCAAACGCAGAGGGAGGTACAATTTATATATGTGCTGCATTCATTAAAGCAGAGCTCCACCCAAAAGGGCAAGTTCCGCTTTAAGGACTTCTTTTGGGCTAAAGCTAACTGCTATTCAAGATGTGAAAAGAGAGATCACACAAATGATCAGAAGCATGATAGCAGCATTGATATGAGACTGAATATTCCAAGTTACAGCTGTAGTATATAGGACGTGTGTGAGGAAATGGCCAACCCCCACTGCAAGCAACATGACTTTTTAAGGACTTGGTCAGTTTGTAATGGCATTCCTTTGGTATGAAGTCAGCTAAGGTAACTAGATTTTGGAGGCTTTATTAGATATTGTGAGACAATTTTAAAGCGGAGCTCCACCCAAAAGGGGAAGTTCTGCTTTAATGCTTTGTCCCCAGCTTCCCATTAAGGATTGGCACCTTTGGGGGGTGGGTACCCGAATTTGACAGGTACCCGCTCCCACTTCCGGTCCGATCGCCTAGGTGATCGGAAGCGGAAGGTGTCCTCACTCCCTCCCTGAAGTCTTTTAGGACATGTGACAGGTCCCAGAAGACTACAGGACCATTCATGAAGTGCAGCGCTACTCGTGCATGCACAGTGGGTTCCCGGCTGTGAAGCCGCAAGCTGCACAGCTGGGTGCCCACAATGAAGATGTCGGCCTCCTGGAATACAGGACGGCCGGTGAAACAAGCTGCAGGGGACACACTGCAGGACCGAGGGACAGGTAAGTGGCTGTTTTTTAAAAGTCAGCAGCTACAGTTTTTGTAGCTGCTGACTTTTATTCTTTTGACAGGATGAGTGGAACTCCGCTTTAACCAGTTGACCTCTAAAAGCTCTTGCCCTCTTCATAACCAGTTATTTTTTGCTATTTAGCACTGTGCTACTTTAGCTGGCAATTACGTGGTCATGCAACACTGTACCCAAATGACATTTTTATCATTTTTTTCAGACAAATAGAGCTTCCTTTTGGTAGTATTCGATCACTACTGTGTTTTTTTAATTTTTGCTATATTAACAAAAAAAAATCAAAAATAGTGGAAAAAACAGGGTTTTCTGTTTCAAAATTTTGCTAATAAATATTTTTTTTGTCAAACATTTTGGACAAAATGTATTTTACTGCATAAAAAAAACCTAAATCAGTGTATATTATTTAGTCTGTGTGAAAGCTATAGAGTCTACAGGCTATGGTATATATAGTATATTTGAAAATGAATCAGTCCTGAGGCCCTAAAATGCCAGGAGAGTACAAATAACCCCTTTTTAGACAGTCCAAGGAGGCATGGTGAGTTTTTTGAAGTTGTAATTTTTTGGCACACGTTTTTGAAAAATGAAGAAATTAAATAAAATTTGCATTTTTTCACATACAGGTGACATATCATCACCAGTGCAGTACAATGTCATTATATGACTGGTATGGTGCTGATCAAGATACTGACTGATGACAGTAAACAAACAAACAAAATAAAATTTTTACAAATGTTCTACTTTTTTTATTGAAGATTTTTATGTATTGTCATTAGATTAGTTCAGTGTCACCATAGTGACACTGTACTACTCTGGGGGGTGAGCATGGATTTTTTTTACTCTGTTATTGCTTATAACAGTGATGATCACTGTTATACGCAATAGTTAACTGTCATGAATGGCTTTCCAATCATGACAACATGCTTTCTGTTGACATACTGTGCAGTGTCATGGTGTCAGGTACCATGTGATAGCTGTGGGCCAATCACAGCTTCACAACAGTAAGCAAGCAGTCATGGAAAGACACCATTCATGACTGTTTAGTTTATATTGTAATCATGTGGCCGCTATGATTGGTCATAGTGATCATATGATACCCCAGCCATTCACAGCAGCCAGGTACTGAGTACCGTGGACACAGCGGTCACAGGATCACATCGCTGTGCACCCCAGGGGATGTACTAGTGTGCATGTGCCAGTACATCGTGGTGCCTGGCTGTGCCACCTGCTGGCAGTAAAAGTACTGTGAGTGGGCGGCAAGTAGTTCATAAAATATATTCAAATGACAAAACAACAAATAATCAAAGGCAGCACTCATAATTGCAATGTATAAAAAAAATCAAGCAAAATAAAACATGATACAACAGTCCATATATCTATATGCAAACCTAAACAGTCAATAAATCCACCACCGTACATAATGATCTGCAACGTTTTTACATGTTGGGTGTCTATCAATGCATCTCCAAGCCCTGACTGACGCGTTTCATTACCTGGATTTTATCAGCTGAGATGTTCAACTCCTCTTTTCTTTTTGCAGATCATTGCTCACTTATATGCTCACTTATATGCTGGCACATGAACATGCTGCTATGTATCATCTATACGTAGTTTAAGACCAAACAGGTAACTGAGTTTGATTCTATGGAGAGGATATTGTAAAGTGTAGCAGAAATGCTGGAGATGCAAAGGGTTACGGAAGTGCACAGGGATCACAGGGGATGCTTGTAAGCAGGCATCGGAGGGGGGCACAGCACCCCCATGGCCAGCCGAATGCTCCAGAGGGCTAGTAGACAGGGTGCGAGAGCGAGTGGTAAGGGCCACATTCCCTCTCAGGTCCCACCGAGGACGGAGACTCCTCCCAGCCCCCCCCCCCCCCCCAGAAGAAGCAGAAGGCTGCCGCTTTGCTGACGGAGTTGGTGGGTCCCTGATGGGGCTCCCATGGCGGCGGCAAACCCGAGGGTTCAAATCCGGGCTGAGGCGCACAGGGAGCCGTGACCTCCTAACGCATGAAGAACTATGAGCAGGCATGACAGGCACCTGCCCTGACCCCTGTAGCAGGCTAGGCAGCTGGGCCCGTAGCCATTGAGGCCCATTAGCCTCCCCTGCTGCCCTGATTTGTGCTAAAAGCTGCTCAAGGTCTCCCATTTCTTCAAACAGGTGGAAAACAACTCCAGGAAACCTGAGAAGTTCCTCCAACGCTGCCCATGCTAGGAATGGTGATACAAGAAAGACCACTTCCCACAAAACCCCTCTCCAGCCTGGTTTGATCCCTCCCCGCCACACCCCATGATCCTCCAATAAGGTAAGGCTGTCAATACTTAAACACCACCCTACTTAACCCTTTCTCTCCCACAGCCCTGCATCAGCAGACCCAGTCATGCAGGCCATTCACTAATGCTGCTCATTTGTTACTGGTCTGATGCTGGAATGTTGAGACTACAGGAGTACTGGGGAACACAGGAGCACTACGAATCACTGAGGACACCAAGGTTGCAAAGGTGCATAGGGGCACTGGATGTGATGAGACAGAAGGCACAGAGGGATGGGCTCCAGGAATGGGCTGAAGCTGGAAGCCACGGGTTGTGCTCCGAGGAAAGAACCCAGCGCTGAAACGTGGAGCATGTGAGTGTGATACATGCATACAAGTCTATAGATAGTAACAACTATCTAAGAGAGGATTTCCCTTCACGTTGGAAAGATTTCTAAACTAGTTAATACACTATCCAAAACCGTTATTTAGAATTGGATAGCTGAATGATGTTTTTTATGAACAGTCTGGGTGTGACCATGGTGTACTTTGTAACATTATATCATCTTCCAGTCTCATGCACACTGGCTTAAAACAATGGCAGAGCTCTTGGCAGAAAAAAGTGCTAATTTTCAGCGTTTTTTGGTATTGGCGTTTAGGAGCATTTAGCATTTTTTTCTGTCTTAAAAATGCATAGCAGAATGGGTTTATTTTCTGCCTCTGAACGCTGAGCTTAAAAACTGCCTCTAGACTACCTAATGTGCATGGACATATAGGATAACATTAGTTGCTTCTACAGGCAACCACTAAATTCCTTAACCACTTCCCGTCCAGCCAATGTATAGAAACGGCCGGATGGTGGCAGTGCAGGGGCACCTGCCATTTTGGACTGTGTGCGCTCCCTGGGAGCGCGGCACCGCGATCCAGTGCCCACTGTGTCCCGATTGCTGTACGGGACCTCTGTGTGAGCCTTTATGGGTGTAAAAGCATTCAGTGTAAAAAAAATAAATAAATCTTCATCACCCCCCACAAGTAGTATGGTGACACTGTACTGCTAGGGTGACAGTATGTGAAAAAAAACCCATAAATAATAATATAAAAAATAAAATAAAAATGTAAAAATAAATTTAAATAAATTATAATTTTTGGTTATAAACTAATTTGGCTTATTTTTTTTTCTACTAAAAGGAACTGAATAAATTGTGGCCAAGATTTATGCAGAAAGATTATTTATTTTCAAAATTGTATAAGAAAAACACTTTTTTTTTAAATTTTTGGACTTTTTCATTTATATAGCAAAACAAATTAAAATCCCAGTGGTGAATAAATACCACTAAAATAAAGTTTTATGTCTCAAAAAAAATGCTAAAAAATTCATATGGGTACAGTGTTGCATGACCGCGCAATTGTCATTCAAAGTGTGATAGCACTGAAAGCTGAAAATTGGCCGGGACAGGGAGGGGGTGAAAGTGTCCAGACATGAAGTGGTGTTTTTTTTAAGCTAGTGTGCATGGAGCCAAATGAGTGTCTTGTTTATGTATCTCTAGGCTCCAAGTGCTGAGTACAGGCACTTCATTCATATATTGGGATGCAGTGGCTGCACAGACACAGCTTCTCGCCCCAATTTGAAAGCCATACTGGGGCATGGGGCCAACGCAGACAGTGTGAGTTTGCGGCCACTCACCTACGATGAGTCAAATTGGGGCTGTGTCTGTGCAGACCCCGATTCCCAATAGATATGAATGGGCTGCCTGTATGTAGCACCTTTTTTATTCACATATATGGAAAAAGTGTCCTCATGGCATGTTTCACCCGAATTGGGCTTAGTCATAAAAAACTCCTGTTATTTTTAGAGATGTGATCTGTAATAAGATAAAGTAATTCGAAGAGCAAAAGATGTTATATACAGAGATGTGACCTGTAACAATGTGGATTTGTTGCGGCGGAACTTGGAAATGTGGTTGCAATATGAAGTTGTAGCTGTGCAAAAGAAGCCATATTTGTGACATGCAGAGAAGGAGCTATAACAGTCTATGGGAAAATTTGACCTGCAGCAATGTATGGGAATATTGTTTCTCTATATAGGGATGTGACCTGTAATAATATAGATTTTTTGGCATGGAAAAGAGAACTCCGTGCTGTGAACACGTGACCCATAGCAGGTAGGAGGGTTTTTCCGTGAGTGATGGGGAAGCACATTCCAGTTTGTGTCATCTTTTCACCTGTCCAGAACAGAAAGTGAAAGTAGAACAGAAGCTCCCAGTGTTACCTGTTTACTTTCTTTATCCCATTTTAGAAATCTAGACATCATGAAAATCAAGATGCTTCATTGCTGCAAGCTGGAAAAAAAAGAGCAAAATGAAAAGGCTTTGAACAGTACCAAGACCAACTCTACAGAGAGTCAAGGTAAAGAGACAACATGAGCAGCGGAGGAAATGGACACATATCATATGGTGGCTACCACTTGTATTGGATTCTCCTGCTGAACACAGCAAATGGGACACCCCATACAGACATTTTGCTTCCCGTCTAAAGTTAAAGCAATACTCTGTAATGCCATGCCACATGCTAAAGGACTACAGAACAAATTTGAACTGGAAGGAAACAAACATAAATGTGTTTTTCGGATGAAGAATTATCCCAGCTGTAACCTAAGGGGGATGGAGAGACTGACCCTATCATTATATAGGGTATCCTTGACTGTACAAGTCCTGGAAAATATGACTATGGACCCTCTGGTGGAGATAAACCTTGACATATTCACTGTGATCCAGGAAGAGTCGTCCAAATTTGAGGAAACAAAATCCCTAGAGGTTCCTACAGAGTGTCTACAGAACGATAATCTCTTCCATCTGATCTGGACTCTATGTGGGATTTCTCCTTCCTGGGGAACATTATTATTATTATATAGGATTTATATAGCACCAGTCTGCATTGAAGGCACCTGCACGCTTTACAGAGCGTGCACCTGGAGCCCTGAGATTGCTGTCGCCTGGACACACATTACTGCTATATCCACATGGTCTTGTACCATGTGATTGCTGAGTCCAATCACAGCAATCACATCATAAACAATAGAAACCAAAAGTAAACATCTGTTCTCTCTGCTTTCTCACAGATCATCTATGAGAGGAGAGAGAACCGTTGTTGCAGTCTGTGAGTGTACATTGCTTGTCACAGTGTATGTACACGTCTGATCACCACCATATGCCATACCAACCTTGTAATCACCACCATACCGCATAACAGCAATCTGGTTATCGGCATATCCCATGCAAGTGTCCTGATCACCACCATACCTCATACCAGCACCCTGATCACTGCCATACCCCATACCAGCCCCCTGATCACCAATATATGCCATACCAGTGCCCTGATCACTGCCATACACCATACCGATGTCCTAATCACCACCATGTCCCATACCAGAGTCCTGATCACAACCACATACAGCACCTGTGCCCTGTGTTTTGGATGAAGAATTATCCCAGCTGTAACCTAAGGGGGATGGAGAGACAGACCCATACCAGTGCCGTGATCACAACCATAGACCATATCAACCTCATGATCACCGCCATATGCCATACAAACCTCCTGATCACCGCCATACCATATAGCAGCATCTTGACCACCGCCATATGCCGTACCAGTGCCCTAATCACCGCCATACCAACATCCTGATCACTGCCATACCCCATACCAGCCCCCTGATCACCGTCATATGCCATACCAGTGCCCTGATCATTGCCATACACCATACCAGCCCCTGATCACTGCCATACACTATACCAATGTCTTAATCGCCACCATGCCTCATACCAGTGCCCTGATCACCGCCATACGCCATACCAGTGCCGTGATCTCCACCATACACCATACCAGCACCCTGATCACCTTCATACCTCATACCAGTGTCCTGATCATCGGCATACCCCATAGCAGCACCCTGCTCACCACTATACCCCATACCAGCATCTTGATCGCTGCCATACACCAGAACAGTGCACTGATCACTGCCATACAACATACCAGCACCCTGATCACTGCCATAAGCAATACCGATGTCCTGATCACTGCCATACCAGCGCCCTGATCACCACCATCCTGATCAATTTTCAAATATATATACCTTAGTTTGTAGACTCTATAACTTTCACACAGACTAAATAATATACACTGTTTTGGGTTATTTGTACCAATAAATGTAGCAGAATACTTTTGGACTAAATTTATGAAGAAAAGTTATTTGTTTGCAAAATTTTAATAACAAAAACTGAGAAAATTGTGAGGGTTTTTTCAAATCATTTTGTATTTTTTCATTTATATAGGAAAAAATAAAAACCCCAGAGATGATTAAATACCACTAAAATATAACTACTACTATCTATTAGCTGTCTCAAAAAATTATAAAAAATTTCATTTGGGAATAGTGTTGTAGACCCAAGTAATTGCCATTCAATGTGTGACACTGCTGAAAGCTTAAAAGTGTCTGGACTGGAAGGGGGTGAAAGTGTCCAGACTTGAGGTCGTTAATAAATATATACTTACATTTAACCATGGATGCTTTAAGGATGCAACAGGTGAATTTTGCTTCATGTTTTCATACTGTTGAAAAGGAAATAATACAATGCTTAGAAGGAGCAGATAAACCATCTCCAGCACATTTAGGAACAATATAAACAGCATTTTACAATGGTCCATATGAAATGTAATGTGAAATAACCTGCGCCAAAGAAATAAAACACAACACACAATCAAAGAATGCTGCTGCTCAAAAGAAAAACATCAAAATACAAACAAAAATAAAGGCAGCGCAAACAAATTTAAAAAATAAAGAAAGTCCAAATAAGTCCCAAATAAAAGTCTTGTATATTCAAAAAACTTGCTACACATTGGGAATCACAATTTTTGTAATACGTCTTTTGAATACACAAGACTTTTATTTGGGACTTTCTTTCTTTTTAAAATTGGTTTGCACTGCCTTTATTTTTGTTCATATGAATGTTGACAGTAAAAAGAAAACAAAAAACAAATGTAATACAGTAGCATGTTCTATATATATTTACCTTTGATGTTGAAAAGTCTGCTTCAAAGTTGAATGTTTGGAGTTGTAAAAATGTTTTACAAATCTTAAGATTAAATGCAGTTTGTGCTTTTTTAGTTTTCCTCTTTTAAACCATATCAAACAACTGCACAGCAAACATGTTAGGACATGTTTCACAAGTCCAAACAAATGCCTGGCGATCATTGACAAGATCCTCACGTGTAGTTCTGGGATGATTCCTCACTGTTCTCATGATCATTGACACTCCACGAGGTGAGATCTTGTATGGCGCACCAGACCTAGGGAGACTGACAGATGTTTTGTGTTTCTTTCATTTGCGAATGATTGCACCAACTGTTGTCACCTTCTCACCAAGCTGCTTGGCGATAGTTTAGTAGCCCAGTCCAGCCTTGTGTAGGTCTACAATCTTGTCCCTGACATCCTTGGACAGCTCTTTGGTCTTTGCCATGGTGGAGAGTTTGGAATCTGATTGTTTGATTGCTCCTGTGGACAGGTGTCTTTTAAACAGGTGAAAAAATGAGATTAGCAGCACTCCTTTTAAGAGACTGCTTCTAATCTCAGCTTGTTACCTGTATGAAAGACACCTGGTAGCCAGAAATCCTGCTGAATGATAGGGGATCAAATACTTATTTCCCTCATGAACATGCAAATCAGTGCATAATTTGTTAGCCATGCATTTCTTTTGAATTTTGTGTTGCTATTCTGTCTCTCAGTGTTACAATACACCTACCATTCGATTTTCAGACTGATCATTTCTTTGTGAGTGGGCAAACATTCAAAATCAGCAGGGGATCAAATACTTATTTCCTTCACTGTATACAGCTAATAATGGGTATAGACATGCAGAAATGAGCCATAAATGTTTCACAAAAGTTGAAAGACGTGCCACATATAACCAACAAATCACCCGCTCTACTGTGCCAAAAACTTAAACAGTGAAAATATATATGCAATATACAAAATAATGTACAAAATAATGCTGCTCAAGTAATAAACACTAATAATCATACAAACTTATAAACCACAGAGCATGCCACATTAATATACATAAATTATGAGTCCATTTGCCCAGTGTTTCATGCTTGTATCTTCCAATGAAGTGTCTCCGTGCCCAAAATAATTCAAAGCTTGTGCTTGGTGTCCCCTACCCCTACGCACTCCTCACTCACCAGATAAGTTGGACTCTTAGCTTTTTGGGCTCAAGAGTCAAAATCGCTTTTCTCTGGTGAGGTGTGCTCTTGGATATTTCCAGGGTTCCTTCACAATAATTAACCGAATCCACAGCTGTTATATAAAAAGGTCAGCCTACCGGTGCATCCCACTTTTTGCCGGTGCTGATCATTCAGCTGCAAACAACTCTGTCCTCTACACTGTCCTCCCTCCACGCCGACAGCTTCTATTCAAGGACTCCTTGAATAGAACAAAAACATGAAACTGCATAACTGTAAGGCAAATGAGGCTGTTCAAAAGATTAGTGCTTTACCATGTGCTCAACCAGATCCAGGCTATTTGGCTTTTCTTCTACTGAGCTCTCCGCCACCATCGCTCCCTTGTGCCAAGGCCTTGAGATGTGTGCACTGGAAAAGAATTACCACCTGCTGGATAGGATGACATGCGATATGGTTTCATTAGCTAAATGCCGCAATTCTTGAAAAAATACTGTATGCGATATTTTAAAAGAATTGCGGTAGAAGCACTAATCAAAAGATTAGCGCTTTACCATGTGCTCAACCAGATCCAGGCTATTTGGCTTTTCTTCTACTGAGCTCTCCTCCACCATCGCTCCCTTGTGCCAAGGCCCTGAGAAGTGTGCACTGGAAAAGAATCACCACCTGCTGGATAGGATTATTTAATTCAGGTACTTATATAGCACCGTCATTTTACACAGCACTTTACATATATATATATATTGTACATTCACATCAGTCCCTAACCCTCAAGGGGCATACAATCTAAGGTCCCTAACTCACATTCATATACAAGGGCCAATTTTTAGACAGGATCCAATTAACCTACCAACATGTCTTTGGAGTGTGGGAGGAAACTGGAGTACCTGGAGGAAACCCACACAGGCAGAACATACAAACTCCAGGCAGGAGGTGCCGTGGCTGGGATTTGAACCAATGACCCTAGTGCTGCCAGGCAGAAGTGCTAACCATTTAGCCACTGTGCTGCCCACAAGGATGACGTGATAAAATAGTACATGGTTTCATGAGCTAAATACCGCAATTCTTGAAAAAATACCATATGTGGTATTTTAGAAGCACTTTTTAGTGAATGTAAAAAATTTTTTTTTAAAAATGCTAAGCAGTATATTACCGCATTTCTTAAAGCTGTGGATACCACTTTGTGAATGGAGCCCATTGGTTTTATAACTTGTAGAAAACATAATACAGCGAGCACTAAATACAGTATATGATATTAAAATGATATATATTCAAATGAGTTAAAAGCACCTATAAAATATTAGTGCAGTGCTAAAAAATGCATATCATAAATTCCATAAATGCATGTGACTTATACGCATATGTGAGTAAAGTGCTGAAAGTGCAATATTAATATAACTAGTCCATGATGACATAAAATGCAATAAAATAAGTTCATCAGAGCATTTGTGAATTTAAAACGTCTCTTGTGCAAAGATATCAGCTGAAGAAATGCTTATGATTGGCACGTGAAGTTATCTGTGAAGAGTAACTGTGCAAAAGCTTGTAAAAGGAAATCCACCCTTGGTACGGATGTACATTCACCAGACCATAAATTATAATGCGCATTGATTATAATACATCGCACATCTGGGGGTGCAGCGGTATGCTGACAGCTACGGGGTCATCCGTCCATCCGTCAGGGTGGGTGCCTGGTGGTCCTGGGGGGTGTAAGCCGTGTACCGGGGTGGGCTCCCCAGGATTTTGCTGAGCAAAATGCCAGTCTGGCTTGAGTTGGTAGGATTTTATCAGCTCTCCAATGTGAAATTCCACTTTAAGTTGGTGAGTCCTTCCAATAATCAGTAACAACACTTGTGGTTTGACACAAACAGAGACCCTAACTAACTAACTATAGGCCTGTCTCAGTTTCTGGAGGCGCCAACACTGAAATGAGGAGCGTGCACGATCTTACCGACCCGAGTCTGCCTTGCATCCACTGGTGACTCTGAACAGATGTCTCTCCAACAAGCATGCGATCTCATCAGCCTTCCTGGCAGCGATCTTCTTTTTTCTGAACAGGATCAGCGTCTTGAACACCATCAGCTTCACTCAACTGAATTTCTCATTATGGAGGGCTGTCCTCACATCTGGATGGCATCGGATTCTCAGATCACACAGCCCTCCTCTCTCTCAAGCATGGCTGCTCTCCTCACCTTTTCCTGTTCACTCTCCAAGTGTAAAAACCCCACCCCTTCATGAATATAGAAATCTCTATGCAGTCTGAGGCTGTGTTAGAAAAAAACAGTGACATCTTGTGGCTAACCTGCGAATATCAGTCAGAACGTTTTTAATTTACTTCAATCAGTGTTCAATGAAAGCTGTTTCCCCATCTCACAGGGGAATTAGCTCAGCCTCAGGAGCCAGAAAGGTGCTTATAGTGTAATATTTTATTTAAGGTAATAATAGCAAGTAACATAAAAACTTATCCACTGTTGTGGTGGTTTATGTAAGGATATATATTATTTATAAAGGGCGTGTCCCTTTCCCTTAGATGAAATATTACAGTGCCTCCAGCCGTTAAAATACGGCAAATATTTAGTAAACCAATAATTTGGACACCTTGATAATTCGATCACCACTTATTATTATACCTTGAATTCTTTTAGCCAATATGATTTCGTACCATACACACAAAATTTGCCTTATAATAGATAAATATAAAAATTTATTTATGTACAAAAATTATATATATATTAACACAAACACAAAAGACTGGTGATAAATGAATATTGGTACACACAATCAAAAATATATCCTACCAATGTAAGACACACTAATAATGTCTCTAACTAATTACATCAATCACAAATTTAAATGATACGATATTTATTAAATTTATCAATAATTAATAATTTCGAATATCTCAAAGGTTATATTCTTACATGCCGTGGCCATAGGCTTGCAAGAAGTAAGCCCTTGATATATGATACTCTGGTTATTAATATTCAATAAATTATGAAATATGGAAAAATTTATAATATGGCAATAAACAATTTTTTTAACAGTAACACAGTATCTGACTACATATATCTAACTATCCAATATTGTTGTAATACACTACGGTAATTTTTATGATTCTACACAACAGAGAAAGTAATTAATACAAATCAAATAAACATCTCACCACACCCGGACTTCAGACTAGGCAACTCTCCCGTGGATTTAGCTGGCAGTGGAACGCCTTTAGACTGATATATAGGCAAGTGAGAGATTCAATAGGGGAGAATGTAGGAAGTTATAAGTTTAGAGGTTTAAAGTTTTAGGAAGTTTGAAAAGATGGAAGAGTAGTTATTTCAGCAGAGATCTTCTTCAGATGTCAGGTCTTTCCATGAGGTCTTATGAGGGTTCTTCTTTTTCATGAGGTTTTTTTTTTTGTTACAGCACATGGGCTTTTTATATCCACTAGTCCATTGTTCTAAGATACCTTCCCACCAGGCTTCCTGATTGGCTAGTTGAGAAATGTGTGTACATAAGCTATTTCTCACCTGCCCGCCAGGTGGCGGTCATGTATCACAGAACAATGTGAGTATTTGAGATGACTCATACCTTGGGTGGAATCTTCAGGTAATTTCAGGAATAAAATATACGGCTCTATCCAGATATAGCAGTGATCATACCTATGATATTCTAAATAGGGACCATGGAATATAGGTGTATATTCGGTTATTCCTCCTTGAAGTATCATCCTGTTTGTTTCCTGATAAGACATGTAACTAATGCTAGTTTATAATACATCTTACTTCCCATCATCTCAATACTCAAGTTAGTGATATATAGTTCCCATTGCTGAGTATTTAGTGGTGTTTAAAGTCTATGACATCTTATTCATAATCTGTTTTTGTAGTACATTTTTGTAATGATATACAGTGAACTTTTAGACTTAAATGTCCTGAATTTCACCCCTTGGTTTCAGCATCAACATTTCCTCTGTTGTAGGGAAAAAAATCTCTGTTTGCCTAGCCCTTGTATCGGACTCATAGTAAACAATTGTTAATGCTTTCACCCTTGGTGAACAATAGTAGATAGTAATAGTTTCAGAGGTTTGTTGGTTCATCACACTCTACAGGTTTTGGTTAAGCTTTCAAACAGTTGAGTTCCCGTCTCATTATTGTTGAAATGTTTACAAGTCAGAGTCCTATGTGTTTGACTTTCTGTAGATGCATTCTTCTCACTTCCATATACAAATAGCCCTTGTTGACAGTTTAAACAATCCCATTGTCTTGGAAAAGTCTTAATTCCCTGTTCTCTTCGGTTCTTTAACTAGAATTCTTGAAGGTTTAACCAAGACAAAATTAACTCTTAACATCCGGTTCTGCTGAGCTGTTTGCTATATAACATTATGTCTTGATAAAAGTCATATTTTTGACATGATTCCAAAAGCCCACAACAAAATCCCCCTTTGTTTTTGGGGTACAGGCACGTGTATAGGGTGTCTGTATCGGAAAAACATGAGTGAGGCTTTTGGCTAGGGTGATTGTTCGTCTTCTCCGGTGAAGGGAATGAAATAATAAAAAAAAAAATTTCCGATAATAAAATGGCAGCGGTCATGCTGGTTGTTCCTCAACTTGACTCGGCGTCTTTAGATGGACACTTCCGATGACGATCCTGGTCTTGTGATGAGGCCGGCCTGGCCTGACACATCCACCTTGGGGTCCATGGGTCCTCCGCACGACAGGTCTCTTAGACGGTCTCCTAGGCGGGTCTTTTCCTCTGGACTGGCCCTTGGTGGCCTGGGACATCAGGTTATCGTCTCCGGATCGATCTCTGGCATCTGGTCTTTCCCACAGGACATTATAGCTTCCTTTTAGGGTCCGGTCATTGACACCTCCGATCGCCGGTCTGGTCATAGTCTGGGCCTTCCTTTCTAAATTATTAAAATGAACAGTTTGAGTAATGGATATACATAAAATTATGTTACTGGATCCTGTAAGGCAAAATATGAATTATATGTTTAAAGGAAGTTTAAGAATGATCTCAATATCTCCAGATAGGAATTGGTGGGTTTAGTCTTCCAACAACTGCAATTGAGACTTCGGATGGCAAGCACGTAATTGGTTGATGTGCACCCATCTATCACTGATTTCACCATACCGTGTCACCTGCAATTTATATGCGACCGGAGAGATTTTATCAATGATAGAGAACGGACCTTTCCAAGATGGAAGGAATTTCCGTTCCTTGATCTGGTCTCTTGCAAAGTTGTATAGATAGACCTTGTCACCAATCTCATATTCCTTCTTGGAGGTTTTGAGATCATAGTATGTCTTAGCACTAGTTGCAGCTCTTTCCAAATTTCGCTGGGCAAAGGCAAAAGCATATTGCAGATGTTTACGTAAATCCTCTATGTACTGGTGTGTGGTGGTAGCATTGATCAGATTTTGATCTGTAGTGCGATACAATAAGTGCTGGGGCAATACCATCCGTCTACCTGTCATCAGTTCAAAAGATGACATTTTTGTAACTGTATTCGGAGTAGCCCTCAACGCCATCAGGACCAGCGGGAGTTTGACATCCCAATCTTTACCTGTTTCCTTAACAAATTTCTTAAGGACATTAACGATGGTCTGATTGTATCGTTCTACACCACCACTAGAGGCTGGCCGATAGGCGATATGCAATTTCCTTTTAACCCCCAAAATTTTCCACAATTTGGCCATCACTTCGCTAGTGAAGTGCGATCCTCTATCAGACTCTATCCTCTGAGGTAAACCAAAACGAGAAAATACATGATTTATTAGCAATGCAGCACATGTCTCGGAGCTATTATTTGGTGCTGGTATACATTCGACATACTTGGTGAATAAACATGTAACTGTTAACATATACCGATTTCCTCGTGAAGATTTTGTTACTGGCCCAATAAAATCCATCTGAAGGTCTGACCAAGGCATACATATCCCCCTCTTCTGGAGAGGTGCTCTGTGAGTTGGCTTGGTAGGTTGAAATTGGGGACATATTAGGCAACCTTGGCAGTACTCCTTCACGTCACGCAACATATGAGGCCAGTAGGCATAATCCCGCAGGATCTCATACGTGATCTTCTCTCCACGATGACCGGAAGTGGGAGCATCATGGGCATGCTGTAGCATCAAACCTCTAAATTTAAGTGGGACGACCCATTGTTGTACGCCACCCTTTGAGGTTCGTATCAACAATCCCTGGTATAAAGAGAATTGGGATTTGGATTTCATTAAGATACGTAAATCCTCCTTCCCACTACATACTTCCTTATTTATGGGATTTTGGTTGGGATCTTCTATATGACTATGAAACAAGCCAATTATTGGGTCTTCTTTTTGGGCAGTAATTAAATCCTCACTAGGAGAATCGTGACTCCACTGTAATGCATTCGGATCACCAGCTGTTCTGGCCTGTTGCCTGGTGACAGCTTCAATCTGTACGGTACCTAAAAATTGGTCAATGTCTATCAGTTCACCGGTGATTGCCCCTTCCTTGGCTAGAGAATCGGCCAGATCGTTCCCTTCTTTCTCGGCACCTAGAACCTTGGAGTGGCCTTTGGTCTTCTTGAAGTGCAGGGTGAGATCATTGGACCTTACCAGTTCATCAATGTGACAAAAGAGCTTACCATGTTTCACGGGTTTGTGATTACTCTTGTTCATGTTGTTTCGCTTCCACCTAGGGAAATACTCCACAAAACTATTCCTGACATAATTGGAATCGGTTATGATGGCACACTCTCTGATGTTGAACTCTATAGCCATCTCAACTGCTCTAAGAATTGCAGTAAGTTCAGCAACCTGACTGCTTTTTGGTCCAAGTTTGTATCCCACAGAAATTGGGGTGACACCTTGGGTCCAAACGATTCCAATACCTGCCACTAGTTGGAGCTGTTCCCCATCCTTGTGATGAAAAGCACAACCATCCACATATACACACGGCAGCTGTTTACAGTATTCTTCATCATAAACCTTGTAGGGAGAGAACAGTTGTTCTTCCAGAAAGTTAGTGTCCGGGGCCTCCATAGCAGGCGTAGTTGCGGAACAATCATGGAGCTCGGCTAGGCCCTGGGCTACTGGACTTTCCTTGTTCTGTTTGTACCGAATTTCAAGAGGCCACCCTTGCAAAGACAAAGTCCAAGCAGTGATGCGGCTATTAGCCACATTTCCTCCCTTGATACGTTCACTCTTTAAATACTGTAAAGGCTGGTGTGCCGTTTCAACAATGATTCTCTCTCCCTGAATGTAACTGCGGAAATTCTGTAATGCCCACACGGTGGACAATAGAGCTTTTTCACAGTCACTGAACTTTACTTCAACCGGGGACAAAGTTTTACTGGCATAGGCAATCACCTTACTGACATCATCACGTTTCTGGTAAAGAACAGAACTCATACTTACCTGCGTAAACCCTGTCTCTAGATAGAAATTTTTACCCCCTTCGGGATATCCGAGACACGGCGCTTGTGTGAGACGTTCCTTTAATTCCTTCATGGCGTCCTCCTGTTTCTTACCCCACGACCATTCGACATCCTTCTTCAGTAGGTGAAGCAGTGGCTTGCTTATCTCGGCGTAATTGTCAATAAACTTACGCGAGTAGTTTACCATACCTAGGAATGATCTCAATTCTTTAAGGTTAGTAGGGACTTTACAGTTCAGAACCGCCTCAACTTTCTTCTTTTGTGGGTTCAAACCTTCAGCAGTAACTTCATGGCCTAGGAAGTTTACCTTCGTGCGACACCACTGGGCTTTTTGTAAGGACAGTTTAACTCCTGCTGCTTTTAATTGGCCCAGGACATGCCGAAGTTCTGTAATATGTTTGGTCATATCTGTCCTTTTGATCAGGATATCGTCCACATATGCCAACGTCCCCCTTTCGAAGGCGTCTGGCATGGCCTTGTGCATGAACACAGCAAATTCATGTCCGGAATTTATGAATCCGAAAGGCATTCGTACCCAACAATATTGTCGATTCCCAAAACTGAAGGCCAGTTTGTATTGGTCTTCCTCACTCACCTTTATGGTCCAATACCCCTGTGCACAATCTAAAGCTGTGAAAACTTGGGATCCTTGGAGCTGGGCGAGACACTGGTCTATGTATGGGACAGGCCATCCTGACATGTACACACGTTTGTTTAGCTGACGGAGATCAGCGCACAAACGCCATTGTCCATTGGGTTTTAAGATACCCAGGATCGGGTGGTTGTAGGAGCTGTGGATGGGCCTAATTATACCCCTTTCATGTAACTTCCTGATAATCTCAGCTAGAGATTCATAGGAAGCTAATGGTAACCTATACTGTCTTACGAATACTGGTGGGGCATCTGGATCTGTTTGGATCCTAGCGATGTGTAGGTCAGTAGTCCCACAATCGTAAGAATCCTTGGCAAAGATCTCTTGGAATTCAAGGAGAAGCTCTCGGAGCAATTGTCGGTCGAGATCACTGGCACACGCGTCGGCGAGGGCCACCATCTCTTCCACTAACTCCTTGAATCCAGGAAAGCTTTCCGGCTGACCTATCTCATATGCCTCTTCAAGTTTCGTGGTGAGGTCATTGGGTATGTGATGTGTGTGTGTGTTCTCCTGCCATCCAGGTTCTTTGGGGTACTCTTGTTCTTTGATTGGGTGATCAAAGACAATTGATGTCTCTTCGATTCGACAGGTGCCATCTTTAGAATCGAATGGATAAATGGACTCTATGGTGAAAATACCCTCTGGTAATGAATGGAATGTTTGTTCAATTAATTGTTCCTCCGACAAATATTCATCGGGGATGAGTCCAATCACCTGGTTAGTAACCCCAAAGGTATAATATTCAGTCTCTACCGCTAGACCAATAAGGGTCTCTTTGGGTAAGACGATGTCCTGATTGGACAGATTATGTACGTAAATGTATATCGGGGATTGATGTGTGTTGACTAGGGGCGTGTGTGTAATGTTCAGTCCCTCCCCCTGCATTTTATGGGAGAGGCATACTAATGCATCTGACCCCTTCAGTCTATGTCCCTTTTTAACTTGGATGGGGAGTATGAAATTATTTATGCCCTTAGGAATTGTAATCTTTTGGGCTACCTGGACTTCAACAGCATAAGGCATCTGTTGCTGGGATTTTAAAGCTAAGTCCAGATTTTGGTATTTTTCGGGGTCCCCCTTTAGTCGACTCCATAAACAGTCATTAATTAGGTCGACTTGCATTGCAAAGCGATGTAATATATCGTTGCCAAAATCAATTTTAGTTTGGGAATTATCCAAGACTAGGAACACATGGGTGGCTGTTTTGTTTCCTACAGTGACGTTTAAGAGACACCTAGCCATTGAATTGTGATCATCAGAGTCATCAAGGGAGTCTGAAATCCAATGACGCTGAGGTGTGGAGAAACGGATCATTTCCATTTCGGTCAGGTGTTTTATCAACCCATGGCTTACAAAGCTGTGTTCCTGTCTCAAATCTAGTTTGGCATATTTTGACCTATTAAGACCATTTATCCGGATGGGGATAAACAAGTCGCTGTTAACCCTTTCAATACCTGTCAAGAATTGGGTGTGATCTCCCCCTTTTCTTGGTTTATCCTCCTGATGAAAAGATATCGTAAGGATGTCATCTTGGAGGGAAATATCTTTGATTTTATCTTGGGGAATTCTAAAAATGTGTTCCTCATCTCTTCTGATAGGGTTACAGTCATCAGGTTTGATAACCGTTACATCAGGAAGTTGGCTGTTCCTGAAATGGATTTCTAATGATCCAGGCCTTTCTTCCACCAGGTGGCAGTGTTGTCGGGAATGGGGAGTTTTAAGTTTCCCATATTTAATTGGGGTATTTACCTGTGACCACAGGACTTGGTTCACACAATCAACTATGGTGTTCAGCCTTTTTAGGAAGTCCATCCCAATTATCATGTGGTGCTGTGATATGCTAGCAATGATGATGGGGTGTCTCAGTTCCTTATTACCCAGTTTCAGTTTCAGCCAGGCGGTACCCATGACTTGTAAAGGGTCTCCACCTACACCAATCAATGAGCTGTCAAAACTTTTAAGTCTTGGCTTGGTGGGCATGACATTCGCCACTTTGTCAAAATGCTCCTGTGACATGATGGTTGCTTGGGATCCAGTGTCTATTAAGCCGACAATCGAAAGATCACTGGCATCCTGCACCTGCACCGTGGCATAATATCTCCCATCAGATTCAGTCAGCTCACACATGAAATTAGTGTGGTTGAAGATCTGTGGGCCCTTTAATAACATATGACTGGCTCTTATCTCACCGCATGTGGTGGACACATTACCCTTATCCTCCCTGGTGGGATTCTTGGACTGTCTCAAGACAGAAGCACAACTAGAAGTTGGTGCTCCGTCTGGCTTGTCAATCCCGACGACTTCCGATGCCGCGACTATATTAGGGGCAATAGATGGACACTGAAAAACAGGAGAATCATTAATAACCAACAACTGGTCCCCCTTTGCCTGAGAACTAGCTTCTCCATTAGTAGGCGTGTCAGGGACGGGGCACACATCTCCTGTCATTTGACTCAGTGTCCTCCCCTGTTGGTTTAAGGCTTGGTTGCCTGTTAATTCTGTGACCCTTGGTTGGTCACAGGAGCTGCTCCTAAAAAAGGATTGGATGGAAATTGAGTGACAAGCCTGTCCATTTGTTCAACCATTTTGCTGACCTGTGCCTCTATTTGTCCAATACGCTCAAAGGAGTCATTCTGTTGATTCTCCCTTTTCCTATACTTGCGCTTGTATTTTGGACGAGACTGGTAATGAGACTCAGAGTCAGAACTACTGCTCTGGTCCCGACGCCATTGTTCTCTCTGAGGTTTTGGGGTCTCCCTGTTATTAAAGGGAGCCTGGGGTACTGTATCCCCCCTTTGAGCTTGAGGGTGTTCTTGGCGTGGAGGAAATCTTTGGAAGTCGGAGTTTTTATTAAAATTGGGATTCTTATTGTAATTATGGGGCCTGTTGAAATTGGGGTTCCCATAAAAATTCCCATGTTGGTTTTGGCGAGGATAATAGAACCTCTGAGGATACCATTGCCTCCTTTGATTTTCATCACTGTACTGACCCTTACCATACTTTTTATTCTTCTCACTTCCACTACCGTAGTTCCCTGGCTTTTGTCTATCCTTTCTCACCCACTGGTTTTGGGGTGCAAAGTTATGGACCTCCTTCACTTGCTGGGTTTGAGGTACAAATCTAGGGGAACCATTGGTTTTACCCCCACGGACTACTTCCGCATATGATTTCTTCTCTGCCTGCAAATTTGGATTTGGAGGGGAGACGGTAGTGGCTGCTACTATCTTGGGGCTATTTTTAGGTTCTCTTTTTATCCCGCCCTCACTGGATTGTTGGATCGAGAATAAATAGTCACTCTCTCTCACCAACCAATCAAGAGAGCATCCCTTTCTGTAATCCTTTGCAAGTCCCAATTTTATGTAAGCAGGTAGTGCTTCATAGAATAGTGTCTTGAATTCTGGCTGGTTAGGATTGGGATCCTTTTCAGCCAGGAAATAGGCATTTCTGAGGACAGCCAGAAATTCTGCAGGGCTTTGGTGAGGACCACACTTTAAATTGTAGGCCGCAGCCTTGGCAGAGGTTACAGTTTTATAAGGCCCAAATTCCATGTGGCACTTATGTTTAACCTCTCTCCAGGACTGATTGGAATAGGCCCTCAAGGTCTCAAAGAATTGCCGGTATTTCTCTTCAAACACCCATGGCAGCAATTCTATTTTGGTGTGGTCATCTCTAATGCCCAGAATCTCTAACGTCTGTTCATATGTTCTCATGTGTTCGGTGATCTCAAGGGACCCTTTCTTAGAAAACATAGGAACAGTGTCCTTCAGGAACTTAATGACCTTTGGGGTGTCATATCTCCTGAATGACCCCTGGGATTTCCCTTCCTGCCTATATGAAACCTCATATTTTTCTTCAGAGCGCTCTGGAGTGTATCTTGAAAGCCTAGGAGGTGACCTATATTCTGACCCTGAATCACTATCAGATACTTCGCTGTGATGCGGGTATCTCCGCTCATCAGCCTCTGGCTTGACTGGGTTGGTCCGTCTTTGGACCCCAGAATTTATTTGGGCCGTCAACCTTATAATCTGCTCCTCCAGAGTTTTCTGCTCAGATTTTATCAAGGTAAGTTCTGACTGGTCATGCTTATCCCCTGGGTGAACTTTAATTTTAACAGGAGATAACCTCTCTGATCTGAAGTATTCCACCTCATCTTTTAAGTCCTGATACTTCTCTTGAAGTTGTTTTAACTCCTGAAAGTTTCTTTCATACAGGTCCTGAGCACTTCGAAAGTCTCCGACCAATCTATCATAATGTTTCTCGGATTCGTCTAAACGAACACCGGCATGACCAAGCTTCCCTTTCAAAGACTCAATGTCCTGATTTTTGCTTTCTAACAAGAGGCGGGCCTCTGACAACTCTTCCCTTAGAGTCATGGTCCGCTGGGCAGCTCCAGCGGTCATGAACCATAACATGGGCCAAGCTTCTAGGAGAAGTCTGTCACGGCCTCTATCACTTTCTGCTCCAGCAAATGCCATTAAAAACCCAACAACCTGGCCCTTTTGGTTAAACAGGTCCTCAAAGGTGCTCATAGCCTGTTTTTTTTCTTCATCCACAAACTCATTATGGCTATCCCCCAGACCTAATCTCTTGCGGAGATAGTCTATTACTCCACATTCAACATAATTCTGCCAAGCACCGGCAGCTTTCCGGGCTGGCGTCAGAGTTTCTTCCTCAACACCTATGCCGCCATATTTTCCTCGTTATGCTTGGAAGAGGTGGATCCGTGATTACTGGATGCCATTTTGATACAAAATATATGTTTGATAACGTGTACAAATATACAATCACCAGTGCGTTTTGTGTTATGGTACGATTTCTATGGATCTCAGCAGTGCCTCCAAATTTATGTTGTGGTGGTTTATGTAAGGATATATATTATTTATAAAGGGCGTGTCCCTTTCCCTTAGATGAAATATTACAGTGCCTCCAGCCGTTAAAATACGGCAAATATTTAGTAAACCAATAATTTGGACACCTTGATAATTCGATCACCACTTATTATTATACCTTGAATTCTTTTAGCCAATATGATTTCGTACCATACACACAAAATTTGCCTTATAATAGATAAATATAAAAATTTATTTATGTACAAAAATTATATATATATTAACACAAACACAAAAGACTGGTGATAAATGAATATTGGTACACACAATCAAAAATATATCCTACCAATGTAAGACACACTAATAATGTCTCTAACTAATTACATCAATCACAAATTTAAATGATACGATATTTATTAAATTTATCAATAATTAATAATTTCGAATATCTCAAAGGTTATATTCTTACATGCCGTGGCCATAGGCTTGCAAGAAGTAAGCCCTTGATATATGATACTCTGGTTATTAATATTCAATAAATTATGAAATATGGAAAAATTTATAATATGGCAATAAACAATTTTTTTAACAGTAACACAGTATCTGACTACATATATCTAACTATCCAATATTGTTGTAATACACTACGGTAATTTTTATGATTCTACACAACAGAGAAAGTAATTAATACAAATCAAATAAACATCTCACCACACCCGGACTTCAGACTAGGCAACTCTCCCGTGGATTTAGCTGGCAGTGGAACGCCTTTAGACTGATATATAGGCAAGTGAGAGATTCAATAGGGGAGAATGTAGGAAGTTATAAGTTTAGAGGTTTAAAGTTTTAGGAAGTTTGAAAAGATGGAAGAGTAGTTATTTCAGCAGAGATCTTCTTCAGATGTCAGGTCTTTCCATGAGGTCTTATGAGGGTTCTTCTTTTTCATGAGGTTTTTTTTTTTGTTACAGCACATGGGCTTTTTATATCCACTAGTCCATTGTTCTAAGATACCTTCCCACCAGGCTTCCTGATTGGCTAGTTGAGAAATGTGTGTACATAAGCTATTTCTCACCTGCCCGCCAGGTGGCGGTCATGTATCACAGAACAATGTGAGTATTTGAGATGACTCATACCTTGGGTGGAATCTTCAGGTAATTTCAGGAATAAAATATACGGCTCTATCCAGATATAGCAGTGATCATACCTATGATATTCTAAATAGGGACCATGGAATATAGGTGTATATTCGGTTATTCCTCCTTGAAGTATCATCCTGTTTGTTTCCTGATAAGACATGTAACTAATGCTAGTTTATAATACATCTTACTTCCCATCATCTCAATACTCAAGTTAGTGATATATAGTTCCCATTGCTGAGTATTTAGTGGTGTTTAAAGTCTATGACATCTTATTCATAATCTGTTTTTGTAGTACATTTTTGTAATGATATACAGTGAACTTTTAGACTTAAATGTCCTGAATTTCACCCCTTGGTTTCAGCATCAACATTTCCTCTGTTGTAGGGAAAAAAATCTCTGTTTGCCTAGCCCTTGTATCGGACTCATAGTAAACAATTGTTAATGCTTTCACCCTTGGTGAACAATAGTAGATAGTAATAGTTTCAGAGGTTTGTTGGTTCATCACACTCTACAGGTTTTGGTTAAGCTTTCAAACAGTTGAGTTCCCGTCTCATTATTGTTGAAATGTTTACAAGTCAGAGTCCTATGTGTTTGACTTTCTGTAGATGCATTCTTCTCACTTCCATATACAAATAGCCCTTGTTGACAGTTTAAACAATCCCATTGTCTTGGAAAAGTCTTAATTCCCTGTTCTCTTCGGTTCTTTAACTAGAATTCTTGAAGGTTTAACCAAGACAAAATTAACTCTTAACATCCGGTTCTGCTGAGCTGTTTGCTATATAACATTATGTCTTGATAAAAGTCATATTTTTGACATGATTCCAAAAGCCCACAACACCACGTGGAGTAATAAAATACATACATAAATTAATAAAGTACCAAAATAGCCACTGCTCATTAGTAGCGGCGGCTAGAGATCAGCATAAGGCTCCACCCAACGCGTTTCGTGTAATAACCCATGGGTGCACCCCTGAGGACGGAGCCCTATTGCTGACCTCTAGCTGCCGCTACTAATGAGCGACGGAAAGTCCACAAGAAGGTTTGGAGTATTGAATTGGGTGGGTTTAATGAAAACTATGCACAATGCTGAACCTCTTCCTTGATTCAGGACACATTGGAAGATTTTGGGCATTCATTTATTCATTTGTTTTATCAAGAGTAAATCCAACATTTTAAAGTACACTTGTAGACTGGTGCAGTCTGTTTGCTCCACTGTGGGTGGCGCTCTACAGAGTGGTACCACAGCCTAGGGTTTCCTGGGTCAATGGAACAGCATTCCGGTTGGCTACGCTGCAGCCATATGACCTGTGGTGGCCATCTTGGGTCAGCAGGGTCTATTTAACTCCCTGCCCCCTGGTTTTAGCATGCATTTTTGTGAGTGGCTAGCGTAGGGAGAGAGACCCTGCTTGCAACTTGCAGTAGGGAAAGTTTCCCATGAGCAGGGAAAGGTTAGGGCTATGTTGATCGGGAAAGAAATCTCCCCTCTTGGGACCAGACTGGGCCAGACCGCACTTCACCCCCTAAAGAGATGCAGTCAGCACCTCTCCTCAACCGCACTTGTATTGTGAGTCATTTCCCTAAGTGGCGCTTTCCCGCCAAGGTGTTTGTAACATGGGCATTCTGCTTAATACAAGTTTCACGTTTTGCTGCAATTGGACTCTGTATAAAACAAAAAAAGACAGTCAGCGCTAAAGTGAAAATAAAACATCCAGCTGCTTGCAAAAGGATCAATACACCTCTCCCCTGAAGAATTTCAACATAAATTGTAGTGCTAGTTAACTATAACTTAAATAAAGTGTATCACTAAAAATATTGAAATGATAAAAGTGCCAACAAGGAACTACAAGTAACAGCAGTGTCCAAAGTATGTGAATATCCACTGGAACACCAATCAATCTTCCACAGCCAACACCGTTGTGTGTCCTTGACACCAAAAATGCACCAGATATGTTGTGAATCTCCTCCACCAACTGAATAAAATGTACACTCACCACATGGATTTCTGCTAGGTGATAAGCAGCAAACTAGCACAATTACTCCAACCACTGGGCATCAATCTCGGCTCACATTAGTCCCTTCCATGGGCTCTCCAGCAGTGGTCAGCTTACCACCATCTCAGTCCTCCTCACCACTCCAATTCCTCAGGCAGAGCCAAGATTGATGCCCAGTTGCTGGAATAATTGAACTTGTTTGCAACCCCCGTTCCCTCAATGCAAGCCGGCCTAACAGTACTTGGTTGCCTTCAGGGCTTAGACCACAATGATATTGTTCCTGGGCAGACAAAGGAGTTCTATGGTCACAGATTCCACTTTCATTTTATAAAATCAGCTTTGTTATACAAATACAAACAATAGTTATTTTTGACAATTCAATATACAACCATCTCTAGGGAAATCGAGACCAGTCATGAGATTCTTGTACAAACAGATGCCTCTAAAGTTGGCCTAGGAGCAGTCAGGACAAATAAAGGGGATACACATCCAGTAGCATACATCCGTTGGAACTAACCCCTACAGAAAGAAATTGTTCAGTGGAGTATCTGGATAAAAGGTGCACTAGGGTCATTGAAGTATTACCTATTGGGCAGACATTTCTGATTGATTACATATCATGTTCCACTATAATGAACGGTTTGAAACAAAGAGGATAATTCAAGGGTCACAAGGAATTTTATGGCTCTGTAACATACAGCAAGGGAAAGCTGATGGACTGTCATGCGGTAAGTTGGCAATAGACATGTGCAAAATGAAAAAATTAATTTAGTTTCTGATCGATTCGTTAAACTACTAATTTAGTTTTGTTGCATTTGTAATAAACTTTGTTTTGTTTATTTCATTTCATTTATTTATTTTCAACCAGACTCAATAGATTTATTTTTCCAACCATTTTTGATCAATTTCACTACTAATGTTTAGAATATCAATCGTTTTGCCTCAAAAAATCCAGCATGACAATTCATTTTTTTTGTCATAAAACTTTCAATATTGGCCCACTAACTTTTCAAAAGTCAAACAACCAAGCATATCAAACATTTTTTCAAACAATTTTCTAACCATGTATGAATTTCAATTTGAATTTCAGACAAAATTTTGTTTCATTATTTTGGATTCGTTTAAAATCGTCACCATTGTAATTTGGAAATTCGGATGCATCCGAATCTCCGAATAACTAAAATTTTGTCCGGATTTTGATCTGGAACAAAATGAACCACACACATCTGGTTGCCAAAATGTACTCATTACTGTATGTCTAAGCAGAGGGGAAGGATACTGGCACTGGCAGTGGGTACTGGTACTGGGTACTGTAAGGCACTGGCTGGCAGGGTATAAATGGTATCTACAGTGTATATATATATATATATCACCTAGGTTTCTAAACCTAGGTTTAGAAACCTAGGTGATATATATATGCTTGCTGTAGAGACTTTTTGTTCCCTTGAAATCTTTAGAAGTCCTGTTCTGGGTTTTAAAGCCTGTGGTTTGTAGAGCTTTGGGTGGGACAAAGCCTCCACTTCTAGGTCTCCATCTTATGGCAGTCAGATTTTGTGATTAACCTCTGTGCACAGGGCTTTTTATCTGTGAGCTGACCAGGGATGCTGTTAAAAACTACAGGGCCCCACACAGAGAACGTGACTGCCTCCCTCCCCCCCCCGTCCAAAAAAAAACCTGCTAACTGTGGTTCAGTTGTGAATGAACACAGTGAGTGATTGGTACTGATCACTCATTGTGTTCATTCAGGCAGAGAAGGGGCTGGTGAACATGATATATTTATCGGACCCTTCCCCCACTCTCCATCCTGAAGGATCCTATTGTGTGTTTGCAGCATCCGGAGGGCAGAATATGAAGTATTGAATAAGATTATTTATATAAAATACTCCTGGAAGCTTTCAAACATTTAATAGTATCATACAGATTCAGGAATGTATACTTGTAGACATGAATAGCAGACCTGCTGTGAAACAAACCTATAGATCAGTGTTTCTTCAACTATCCCCAGCAGGCCATGTTTTGGAAAAAAGCTGTCATAAATACAAAGCCATTGACATTGATTTATAGCACCCATGCAAAATGAAGGAAATCCTTGAGAATTGAGGATGGGAACCATTACTATAGATCTTTAGAAGAAGGAACAAAATCTACCGCACTATTGTAAACATTTTAAAGACTTTTTGACAATGATGGTATCCCTGAAAATGCAACTACAGGAATAACAAACTTTGTGAAGTTGTACTTGTTGGAGAAGAGCAGTGTTTATGTAGAGAGATTCACTTAAACAATATAGAGGGGTTACACAGGGATGTGACCTGTAATAATAGAGATTTTTTGGCATGGAACAGAGGGCTCTGTGCTGTAAACACGTGACCCATAGCAGGTAGGAGGGTTTTTCCGTGAGTGACGGGGAAGCACATTCCAGTTCGTGTCACCTCTTCACCTGTCCAGAACAGAAAGTGAAAGTAGAGTAGAAGCACCCAGTGTTACTTGTTTACTTTCTTTATTTCATTATAGAAATCTGGACATCATGAAAATGAAGATGTTTCATTGCTTCAGGCTGGTATATAAAAGGAACAAGATGGAAATGCTTTGGACAGTACCAAGACCAACTCTACAGAAAGTCCAGATAGCACAAAGACTGAAGAAACAAAGTAAGCAGTGGTGGAAATGGATACTTTTATCAAGATGGTGGCTACCACTTTCCTGTGTTGGATTCTCCTGCCAAACACAGCAAGGGCACACCCCATACAGACTTTTTGCTTCCCATCTAAACTTAAAGCAATACTTTTTAATTCCATGCCACATGTTAAAGAGCTACAGAACAAATATGAACTGAAAAAAAACAAACCAAACTGTCAACATATGTTTCAGCTGAAGAATCATCCCAGCTGTAACCTAAGGGGGATGGAGAGACTGGCTCTATCATTATATAGGGTATCACTGACTGTACAAGTCCTGGAAAATATCACTATGGACTCCCTGGTGAAGAAGAACCTGGAAATATTCACTGTGATCCAGGCTGAGTTGTCCAAATGTGAGGCAAGTAAGTCCCTAGAAGGGGAAGCCTGCCAGCAACACCTGATGAAGTATGTTGAGAACGTTCCTACGGAGTGTCTAAAGAATGATATTCTCTTCCATCTGATCTGGACTTTATGTGAAGATGTGGGATTTCTCCTTCCTGGGGAACATCAAAGAGATGAGGTGCAGACGGGGAGTTCGACCATCACTCCTAAGGTCCGATCTTCAAAAAAACGCAAAAGGAGAAGAAAGAACAGAGGCAAAAAAACCAAAAAAAGTCAACTTTTTAATAAACATATAACCATGCCTACACTATAAAAAAGAGGTGTGCCAACTCTGAGATGAACCAATTAGCTGACATTGTGAAAAAGTCCTAATGAAGGGCCAGCTTGATGTCACACAGTAAACATCTGTAGATGGACACTTTTAGGTCCTATTCAGACATTTTCCTAGACAATAACAAGACAAGACATTTATGTTATCTAATGTGCTATAATGTTACATTTGCATGCAAGAAGCATGCATGTTTAATTTTATTTATTTTCTTAACCTTGTTAAGCTTGAAATCCATTATAATTATTTAAGTTGGATGTTTAATGGTAGCACCAGAAAATTTATATGCAAGTTATTATTTATTTATAACGTTATCGCATTTAAATATAATTATTTTATTGCTTAGAAAATGTAATAATGCGATATTATTCTAATAAAACAGAGAGTTAAAAAAAAAACCTAGTAATTGTAATAAATTATATATAGACTGAGTGCATATGTAATGAGGTGTGTGGGAGTTGTATGTTTCATTAATAGAGTACCTATAGAATAGGGGGTGATATTTTAGGTACTGGTATGAGTTTGATAATATTTGTATCTATGATAATAATTTAAGCTGGATTTTTATTGGGTCATCAGGATGTATTCATTATGTTAATATGTTTGAATATAATTTAGAATTTTTTTTGCATTCTAAAAGTTAGCTTTTTTTCTGTTCAGCTAAAGGGCTGAACAAAAAAAAAAGAAAATAACAATCCTCCATCCACACAAGCAAGGTAAATGAAGGATCCACCCCACTGGAACACTATTCTGCACAGACCACTGTCAGAATATATTGGTCAATGACTGCAGCCAGTTGGCAACCTCTGTTTGAGAAACAAATTACAACATGACGTATGATCTACTTCTGTTGATCAGGGAATGCCACACAAAATCCGACTGGTCCCTGCTCACCCGGCTGAGTTCCAAACAGTGTATGGCCAGATAGGCTCAGTTTACTTTGCTGCAACCCCTATGTCAGGGGTGTCAAACTGGCGGCCCTCTAGCTGTTGCGAAACTACAAATCCCATTATGACTCTGTCTTTGGGAGTCATGCTTATAACTGTCAATCTTGCAATGCCTCATTGGACTTAGTTTGGCAACAGCTGGAGGGACGCCAGTTTGACACCCTTGCCCTAAGTTGTGCAACTTTGCATTGCAACGATGCAACTTCAGTGCAACTTCAATTCGACTTGCATGTGACTTTAGTGTGACTTTGATGTTTTGTGACTTTGTAAAAAAAAAACCCTCTGAAGTCTCAGCCAGAGTCGCAAAGATATGAGAAAGATACGACTACCTTGCAACTTTTGTGACTTTAACATTGCAGTCTATGGCACTCATGTCACACCAAATACACAGAAAAATAGTGCGCTGGGCGTGGCTTGCTGGATGCTGACGTCTGAGACATTCTTTGGATGTGAGAGGAGGAGATCCAGACGAAGATACGTTCATGCACGATTGCCTAAACACATGCTTGTAAAACTGGTGTCGGTGGAGACACCTGACTTGTGAGTTTTATTCGTTCATTAAAAAGTTTGTTACAATTTTAGCACTTGCTGCACCATGATTCTTTTTGCTTGCCTTTAAACATGGTCCCTATGGTATGGAAATATACGAAAGAGTTGTGAGATATATTCCTGGAAATTACCTACACCCTTGAATGGTGGAGTTTCATCTGAAGAAAATTAGTTTGTTTCTCGCATCTAAGAATCGGATTGCGATATATCCTTGCTATATCCTTGAATGGTAGTTTTTCATCTGAGGAAAATTCGTTCATTGATTCACACAGTAATATTTTTCATTGGAGGAAAATTTGTTCGTTGATTTACACAGTATTGTATTCAAGAATTGATTTGTTATATATTGCCCAGAGCAAAAAAGGTATTTGTTTTATTTTTTTTGAGCTCGGTTGGGTGATTTAAAAACATTTTTTTTGGTGATGGTTCTAACATAGTGTGGACATTAATTAAAAATCTTTTTTGGACATTATTTATGGACACTTTTTTTGTATAATTTTTTATTTTTATTTTTTCTTATATTCACTTTGTATGTTTTACCTAATTAGCGCATCCCTTTTATTTATTTGTTTAAGCAAAAAATTTTTTTGATTTTTTGAGTTGGGAATTTGCTGCTTTGGAGTTAGAGGGTGTGGCGCCTTTCTTAAAAACACTTGGACATTTACCTGTCCCTCAGTCCAGCGGTGTCCTCATCACAGCTGGTTTCACCGTCCGTCTTCTCTCCCTGGCGCTGGCATCTTCAGTATTGGCACCCGGCTGTGACAGCTTGCGGCTTCACAGCCAAGTGCCCAGTGAGCATGAGCGAGAACGCTGTGCCTTGTGAATGATCCTGTAGTCTTCTGGGACCTGTCATGGGGGAGGGAGTGGGAGAGGACAACTTCTGCTTCTGCTCGCCTAGGCAGTCTTAGCGGAAATGGGAGCGGGTACCTGTCAAAATCGAGTACCCACTCTCCCCTCTGCTCCCCAAAGATGCCAATTACTCACGGGGAGCTGGGGACCAGTCCTTAAAGTGGAACTTCCCCTTTTGGGTGGAGCTCTGCTTGAATGTTCACAGAAGCACAGAAACTTGGCATCCACATATTGGTTGTTTTTAAGCTGTTGGATATCTAAAACCTGACTACAGGCTAGGTTCACACTACTGCAAGCTGTGTTCTGCGTGTAGGCAGCTCATTCATTTCAGTGGGCTGCTCTGTGTGCAGAAATGCAAGGAAAGAAATCACTTTGTGATCTCGGAGAATTATTTTCTTCAAGTTACAAACAGCTAGAGATGGCTTGTCCTTCCCAGAGACCCTATGCATATATGCGGCCTCACAGAACTGGGCCTTTCCCTGTGGTACAACACTACAGATATGCCTGTGCCTTCCTTTGAACATGTGACTGGCCAATTGTGAGCCTTCTGTATGTACAATAAATGCAACTTTGATACTACATGGCTGTTTCTCTTTAGTTTTATAGACCTGTCTGCATTCAGAGCTTGCTTCTACTCTAAGGTCCAGCTGCCCAAGTGGACTATCATTGGATTATGGACAATTTGTATATGGACATTTATCTCACACTGTTTAGTGCTAGTGACCTAACCCAAGCTGGTGCAAACTGGATTTTGTTTTACCTATGGATGCACACAGCTCGGCTCGGGACAGCACCTGCACTTATGCCCCCAAACAACATAGTTGCTATGGGGGCACACGCAGAAGAGGAAGAGCGGAGAGCAGCGGCAGGTGACCCCCAGAAGAACCCCAGAGCAGGAAAGTATAACATGTTTATTATTTTAATTAAAAAAATTAGCCTTTAGAACTGTTTTAAAGAGAGAGGGTACTGTTACAAACTAGAAGTACAGAGAGAGAGAGCACACGGAAACAGATTGCACGGAATCCGATGTGCGGATGTTTATTGGGGGGTTTTGCGGGGTTACAGATGATCGGGCAGCTAGTCCACAGAACAACACAAGACACAGTAGGGTTCTCAGGATGGAACTATGGGACAAAAGGGGGCCGATAGTCCTCCGGGTTCAATAGGACAGAGCAGCGGAGGTACCGCAGGAGTTTGAGTCCACAGGCAAGGCTTTAGGGCAGAATTCGGCTAAGTCCAGCACAGTCAGTTATCCGGGCAGCATGGGGTTAATCCACTCACTGGATGCAAGGATCAGAACACAGAGAGTTAAATCCACACGTAGAGATCCGGGCAGCACGGGGTTAATCCACTCACTGGATGCAGGGAGCAGGACACAGAGAGTTAAATCCACACGGGCAGAGATCCGAGCAGCAAAGGGTTAATCCACTCACTGGGTGCAGGGAACAGGACACAGAGAGTTAAATCCACACAGGCAGAGATCTGGGCAGCACGGGGTTAATCCACTCACTGGATGCAGGGAGCAGGACACAGAGAGTTAAATCCACACAGGCCGAGATCCGGGCAGCACCGGCTTAATTCACTCACAGAGCCTGGAGCAGGACATATGGGGGAGATCCATAGCAGGCTTGTAGTCCCATGAAGAAGACTGGGGAGGCAGGGGGGGACCTCTGTGGGGTCTGGTTGCAACACAGACCTTGCACAGCAGCAGGCAGGGGGGAGCAACTGAGCACACACCAGGCCAGGGGCCCACTCCAGCATTATATACGGAGCCGGGGGCATTCCCGTGATAACCCATTCCCGTTGCTGTGAGACTTAACGTCAGGTTACCATGGCAATGGGCCCTGCCCCCTCGACGCTGGCCCTGCACAGGGAATGTGGCCTTTGTCTCTGGCGGGCACGGAGCGCGGGAGAGCAGGATCACGCCATGCCCATGGAGACAGGGATGGGGGTGACAGGAGGGGAGCCTGCATGTGGCGGATCCAATGCAGGCACAGAAGGGTGGCCGACTTTCTGGCGCTCGGCCAGAGGAGCAGGATGCTGCCTCGGCAGGGGGGCAGATTGCTGGCAGCAGCAGAGTGAGGGGATGCTGGGGGGTGGAGGGTGGCAAGTAGGAACCGGGGGATGGGGGAGACTAGCTCTGTGATAGGTACTTTTTTCATTAACATGTTTGCAAAAGCCATTCAGAGAGTGCTTTCATGTGGTTCTATCCATCTATATTGCAGATGTGACTTTGTGTAAATGATGCTAAATGTATTGTATACTGTAGCATTTACTACAATAGCTTAGATCTCCTCACCCATATTATATTTATTTCAGGTACTTATATAGTGCTCTCAATTAACACAGCACTTTATTATTTCTTTTATTAAAGGTACTTATATATTGCTCTCAATTTATGCAGCACTTCACATATATATTGTACATTCACATCAGTCCCTAACCCTCAAGGGGCATACAATCTAAGGTCCCTAACTCACATTCATACATACACATACTAGGGACAATTTAGACAGGAGCCAATTAACCTACCAGCATGTCTTTGGAGTGTGGGAGGAAACTGGAGTACCTGGAGGAACAAATCACAAGGAGAAAATGCAATCTCCAGTAAGGTTGTGCTGTGGTTGGGATTTGAACCAGCTACCCTAGTACTGCCAGGCAGAAGTGCTAACCATTTAGCCACTGTGCTGCCCATGCTTTCTATATATATTGTACATTCACATCAGTCCCTAACCCTCACGGGGCGTACAATTTAAGGTCCCTAGATCACATTCATACATACACATACTAGGGACAATTTAGACAGGATCCAATTAACCTGCCATATACAATGTTACATGTATTGATCTGCAGCAAACTGCACAATGGAATATGTGGAGCAGTCAGAAGCAGTGTACCTCCCTACTGTTTTCTAGATAGAGTTTTGTTTTATATTGTAACTGTTTGAGGTGATTGTAGCCGTATTAGTGCATTTGCGACAGAAACAATTGAGTACTGACGTGATACTTTTTTTATTTGCACTAACATACAATTTTGAGGACAAGCTTTCGGGGTATGTCCCCTTCTTCAAGGTCCAAGCAGTACTACTCACAAAGTTTTAGTAAAATGTTAGAGATGTGGGGGGATAAGAAAAAAAAAAAAGAAGCAGAAAGAAACACAAGCCTAGGGTTAGCCTAGAGAGCAGATAGAGCAAAGCAAAAGCAAAGACTGGGGGGGGGGGGGGGGGGAGGAACAACACTTACAGAGGGAGTCATAATAATGTTGGATAAGGGCCAAATTAAAGCCCTTATCTCTTGAGTCAAATAGAGTTATCATTCTTAGTTCAAATGTTTTTCTTTCCTGAATGGATTTGAAATTTCCTTTAAGAACTAAAACAATAAGGTCTTCCATAATGTGGTCTGGTTGTGCGAAATGGTGTCCCACCACTTTTGCACACCTGTGGGACACCATTTCGCACACCCAGACCACATTATGGAAGACCGCAATGTTTTAGTTCTTAAAGGAAATTTCAAATCCATTCAGGAAAGAAAAACTTTTGAACTAATGATAATTCTATTTGACACAAGAGAACGGTCTTAATTTGGACATGGAATTCCTCAATCATTATCCAACATTATTATGACTCTCTCTGTGAGTGTTGGTCTCCCCCCCCCCACCCCAGTCTTTGCTTTTGCTTTGCTGTGTCTTATCTCTAGGCTAACCCTAGGGTTGTGTTTCTTTCTGCTTTTTTTTTTTTCTCATCCCCCACATCTCTAACATTCTGCTAAAATTTTGTAATAATAGTACTGCTTGGACCTTGAAGAAGGGGACATTCCCCGAAAGCTTGTCCTCAAAATTGTATGTTAGTGCAAATAAAAAAAGTATCACGGACAGTACTCAATTGTTTATATTGTAACTGTAAAATCTACTTTATGATCCATGTTGTATTTAAGCTGAGATACAGGCAAACAGTTAAATATTCAGAAAAATATTCTGGAAGTACATATGTGAAATGTTTTGCCTGTAAATGGATTTGTTATCCTGTGCATCCAGTCTTGATATCTAGACATTCCTGCCTGACTGAATAGCCATCCCCTTGCCCTCCGCTACAGCTGCAGCACAGGTTGATAAGGAAAGCACCTCCAACCCGCTGACTGTACAGTAAAGGAGAAGACACACACTGATCAGGTCATCCATCTTCTCTTTCTGCTCTCTACTCCTGTCAACATGGTCACTGACAATACACGCATGCAGCATGTTGGCTAACTGGCTAGCATACCTGCTTCTTCTTTCTCAGTGCTGCTATACTGAGTATTACAGGGAGCTAATATCAATACCCATTTAGGTACTTACACTAGCACAATTAGAAATATGTGATATTACATTATTTTTATGAATACAGGCCAGAATACAGTACAGACTGTTTTAAAAGATCACACTTTGATCAATAAGGTTCAAAATAAATACAAAATACAAACACAAATCCTGCAGTTCTTACGGGCATATTTTAAAATAATAAATGTGACATTTACCAAACATTTACTGAGCTGTAAATTCATGCACAAGAAAGATACACCTGCACTGCATGTTTACTGAAAGTCACATTTGCTGCTTTAGAAACATACCCCTTAGAGTGCAGCATAATACTCCAATGCAGCAGGATGGCTTTTCTCCAGCCTACATCAGCCCAGCTTGCAATGCTGGATCATTTAAACATGGAACAACACTGTCATCTAGTGGAAAATTTTGAGATAACACCTTGGCATAAAGCTGAAAAATCATTATAAAATAATTCCATTATTTAAATTATTATTATTTTATTTCAGGTATTTATATAGCACTGTCCATTTACGCAGCGCTTTACATATATATTATACATTCACATCAGTCCCTAACCCTCAAGAGGCGTACAATCTAAGGTCCCTAACTCACATTCATACGTACACATACTAGGGACAATTTAGACAGGAGCCAGTTCACCTACCAGCATGTGTTTAGAGTGTGGGAGGAAAACGGAGTACCCGGAGGAAACCCACGCAGGCACAGGGAGAACATGCAAACTCCAGGCAGGTGGTGCCGTGGCTGGGATTCGAACCAACAACCCTAGTAAATGTGGAGCAAATCTGAGTTTTATGTATACTGGATGAATAAATATGACTTTATGCTTTGCATCTGTATTTTTGATATTCTTTTTTTTAAAAAACAATGAACATGTTCTGATTGATACCCTGACTTTGCAGAATCTTTGGGTACATGAGGACAAGAAGAGGCACTGGAAACTCAGTGCAAACTCAGCAACAGCACAGCATTGTAAAGGCTGTAAATATTGTTTACAGATTAGGCTACTGGAAAAAAATTATAAATGTAGTAAAAATCCCTTGTGTAAGAATCCATACATTTTTCCTGGATAGTTGATAGTTCACTTTAAATATACGTTTTGTAGATAAACACTTCTAACTTTCAAGGTGCTTGGCGGCCACTGTTTAGTGGCCAAAGTTAAAATAGCCATCTTTGATGAAAAGCAAAATAACAGAAAAAAAAAAATATTGGACTTTGTTATTGGGGATCAGAAATACTGATACAGAAGACTAAAAGTGCTGTCAAGTTTTACATTTGAATTGTTAAAACACAAGCTTTCAAATCAAACAAAAATTGAATATTGACAGATAAAAGCTGGACGGGAAGATTATAGTGTTGAAATGTGTAAATATGTTGTACTCTGCACTTCAGATTTTATGTATCAGTGTGCCCAACAAATGTTCTGAAATCTTGTACTTTTAATACTGTTAGCCATAAAACAGTATCACTTACACCAGCCTCTCTCAACCTTGTCACCCCAGTGGAACCCCTAAAATATTTTTCAGGTCTCATGGAACCTCTACTAAAACCAATTCATTGGGGGTCAGTTGCAAATATGCACCTTACATTTGTGGTCAGTAGCAAGAATGTCCTCCTTATAGTGGTGGTCAGTAAGAAGAATGCCTCTTACAGTGGTGGTCAGTAGGAAGAATGCCTCTTTCCAGTAGTAGTCAGTAGGAAGAATAGGCCTTGCAATGGTGGTCAGTGGGAAGAATGCCCCCTTACAACGGTGGTCAGTTGGAAGAATGCCCTCTTTTAGTGGTGATCGGTAGTATACAGAGTGCCCCCTTACAGTGGTGGTCAGTAGGAAGAATGCGCTCCTTACAGTGGTGGTCAGTATGAAGAATGTCCTCCTTACAGTGGTGGTCAGTATGAAGAATGTCCCCTTTACAGTGGTGGTCAGTATGAAGAATGTCCCCCTTACAGTGGTGGTCAGTATGAAGAATGTCCTCCTTACAGTGGTGGTCAGTATGAAGAATGTCCCCTTTACAGTGGTGGTCAGTATGAAGAATGTCCCCCTTACAGTGGTGGTCAGTATGAAGAATGTCCTCCTTACAGTGGTGGTCAGTATGAAGAATGTCCCCTTTACAGTGGTGGCCAGTATGAAGAATGTCCCCCTTACAGTGGTGATCAGTATGAAGAATGGCCTCCTTATAATGGTGGTCAGTAGGAAGAATGTCCCCCTTACAGTGGTAGTAGGAAAAATGTCCTCTTTAGAACATTGGTCAGTAGGAAGAAGGTCCCCCTTACAGTGGTGGTCAGTATGGAAAATGTCCCCTTACAGTGGTGGTCCATAGGAAGAATGCCCCCTTTAAAGTGGTAGTCAGTAGGAAGAATGTCCTCCATAGAGCAGTGGTCAGTAGGAAGAATGTCCCCGCTTACAGTGGTGGTCAGTATGGAGGATGCCTTCTTACAGTGCTGATCAGTATAGAGAATGACCCCCTTGCAGTGGTGGTCAGTATGGAGAATGTCCTCTTTAGAACAGTGGTCAGTAGGAAGAATGTCCCCCTTACGGTGCTGGTCAGTATGGAGAATGCCCCCTTACAGTGGTGGTCCATCGAAAGAATGTCCCCTACATGGGTGGTAAAAATGACAACCCTATAGACAGATAAAAAGATATTTGGTGCCATGCTGCTGGATTTGTCAAGTTGTTGACTCCAGAACAAAAAAGGCATCATCAAATGGGAGGCCAATTAGCCACAGCTCAAGAAACCCCAAACAATCTCTGGAGGATCCCTAGGGCTCCACAGAATTCTGGTTGAGAATGGCCCACTTAGACAATTTTAAAGGGGACCTCTTAAATATTTAAGTTTTTTAGTTTTTGTGAGTGGGAAAGAATAACTTTTATTTATTTATTATAACTTTTTAACTTTTAAAATGATTTAGGTTCTTATTTCTGTTTCTCACTCCACATTTTTATAGCAGGACTAAAAATGGTGTGTGCCGTAAGGGGCAGGAAGGCACAGAAAAAAAGCATTACCACGTCTCCATTCTACTAAAAATGTGGTTTATGTTTGGGTCTCTGTTGGGAAGATGTTCCACCCTTTCCCCACTTAAAGACATATAGACACCAATATGAACCTGATAGAGACCTGATGATCAACCGTTGCTGGGCTTTTAAAAATGGAACATGAAGTAACATGAATAATTTCCAACATATCCAAGCACTATTAAATGATAAATAAAAGTGATACTCATGAGCTAAAATGTGATATTCTCTCTGTGCAATAATCTTATAAAACTATAAAATGTAACAGATATCAAATTAATTTGTGATGCATCAACACTAAACACATACTCATAATTTGTGTGAAAAATTAAATCAAAATTATATCTGAATGTGTCGCGCTTCACAATACTGTATATATTAAATCAATCATAAACATATAACTCAAAAATAATAGTTTTTTCACGTTTATATTATTTTTGAGTTATGTTTATGATTGATTTAATATATACAGTATTGTGAAGCACGACACATTCAGATATAATTTTGATTTCACTATTAAATGCTTCCTTATTATATTTTATCCCACAGAAGGAAATTTGTTTTATGAATAAGGGACAAGCAGATGAATGAAAGGTCTACCTCCTCCATTCATGGCTTTTCATTCATGGAAGCTATAGTACAACTTCTATGAATGGAAGAGGAGGCATAGTCAGCACTCTTAGTGAGTGCCTGTCACAAATCCCTTGGCTCTATTAACCCCCACAACACTGGAAGATTACCACTGCAGGGGTAAGGGATCGAAGGACAGACAATTTCAACTAATCCAACAACCATCACCACAAGGGCACGTTGCATTGATTGCAAGTACCGTCCCTTGTGCAGATTAAAAAAAAAATGTTAGACATAACTTAGTCTTTAAACTTTTTTCTACTTAATACTCTAATTGTAACTGACATTCCTAGTAATAAACTTTTATATGCTGCTATCTTCAGGCTAATGACATCTAAAATTCAATCTGCAGGCTGAAGGTTTATTTTTCCATCGAAGCTCCCTCCCAGCCTATATGTGACCACTAAATAGATGACCACATAATCTAGAACAGCCTTTTTGCCCAGGCATCCTTGGGTGTCTTCAGGTTTCTTCAGGGGTGCCTTGGCAAAATACCTAAAAACTGTATACACGCCAGCGGGTGGATGAAGCCTGCCTTTTAGTTAAAAGGTTTTTTATTGTGCACCATTACAACCTTCCAGCCTCCAGCATTCTAATAACCAATGACATAATTGGTTAAAGAGGACGTTGGGTGCCTGCACAGCTTCCTTGTTTGCCTCTCTTGGTCACCACTGGGGTCATATTAGCTGAGTGAGGGAGAAAAACTGAAAAGAAACACTGGCAGTAGCAATGTATTTGCTTTGGAAGAATAAATCACCTTTAACTATGGGAGTCCTACGTGTGTGGATGTTGATATATTATGTAAAACTATTAGTTTTGATTTTTACATTTTACAATTGGGAGCCTCAAGATTGTGCAGAATTTTAATGGGTGCCTTGACTGAAAAAAGGTTGAAAAACACTGATCTAGAATGATTCTGAATAGTTTCTAATCATCATTAGGAATTGGAGATGTCAATAAAGGCCAGGATCGACAGCCCTCAAAAAGAGAACATTTATTAACATATCAGTGCAGAGGAAGGTTTATATACAGTACAGATTGTAGGTACTAAGGGGTAAAATATGTTTACAAGTGAAGTATAAATCCCCTTTTATTGCTATTTTATCAGTGTCAGTGGGTAATAATGCATGTAATATGTGTAATACATGTGCTGTTAGTTGTTTTCATGATATTTTGCCTTTGTGAAAGATGAGGATCTTGTGGTTTTGTAGCCAATTTAATATTGTATCTGTTGTTTCTAGTAAATATGAGGAATTTGGCAACTGTGCATACATAACTCACTAACCATGATGTCATCTATGAAACATCACCATTATTTGTAAGTGTCACGGCTGTATAAATAGACCCTATAAAAGTGTTCATTGTTTCTCTGTATCAAGATAATTATGTGAATTACAAGCTCTAGATTCCAGAACTGACACAGGCACTGCTATTTGAACACCAGCAGCTGGGTGAATGTGCCTGGCTATATCACATGTCATTTTATCATTAAAAAGCCTATTAGTTCTATGTTTGTGCATTCCACCCCACCCCAAACCAAAATCCAGCAGTAGTAGGAGGTTTAAAGCAAAATGGCCAAGAGAGAAGTAAGGGGCTGCCATTGCTGACTTCCATCTAGAAATCCTAATTGACTTATTAGATGCTGGTCCTTTGGCTTTC